>NC_041385.1:763648644-763691677 GCF_002162155.2 Triticum dicoccoides
ACATGAATAATCTGACTGAGAACAGTGCAGTTTACATAAGCAACGTCATAGGTTTGACATCTTCAAAAGCATCGGATAGCAGGGTCAAAATGTAAATTGTAGGTTCATCATGAGACAGAGAATAATTAGGAATACTTTGATTATAGTGACACGGGATTGTGGTGTATTCAACGGTGCATCTAGAGGTGGTGGATGGTGAGAACCAGGCGGTACTTTGAAGTGACCCTGAAACGAAAAGCGTAGATGTCTCCTTCGCGAATGTTGGCACAGTGACGAAACTCAGACCAGTTCATGGTTATAGTTGCCCTCTTGTCAGTTCCTACCATAATGCGACATTCGACGCGCAAACGACCATTTGCAAGTCTAACCATAAGTGTATCATTGTTTGGATCAATGTAGTCCAGCAGGTTCTCTTCAGTAGTGTACCTAAAAATACTGGTACAAGAAAGCAAGTGATTTGCATGGACACAAATTGTTGTGTGATATGGAAGATAAGAGTGTGTTTTTGAGGTTACCATGCGCTGGCCTGGCTTGGCAAATGTTTTGTTAATTGTGCACACGTAGTACTTGATGTAAAATGTTTTGTTGATTGTGCACACGTAGTACTTGATGTCTGTCTCTTTGTGCCAGAACATAGCGAAGAAAGGGTCTATGTGGCGTTCATAGAGCTTCACCTCATTACCCCAGTAACAATGGTCTTCAAGCTCACCAAAGTACTGGATGCCGCCAGGTGCTCCTGCATTCAATTCAATGTAGGTGAGAAGAAAGTTAAGTATCGCTTGCAACAACCGTAAATGTCATAGTTTGTTTGGGAAAAGAAATTTCAGTTATATAACAACATAGGCACGGGCTTAGGGGCTGTTTGGATTGAACCCAGACCAGCCCTACAAAAACGATGGCGTGCCAGAATTTTGGCGAAGAAAACTGCCGCCTGGAACTTGCTCGTGTGCTAGTACAGAATTATAAAGGTTGGCTAAAAAATTGGCAGCCATTAGAAAATTCGGCTGCAACCGAAACGGTTGCCCACACTGTGGTCAACAACCAAAAAATTTATTGGTGAAATTTAGACCTTACATTGAATATTTGAAACAAACAAGAAGACTAACTCGGGCGGGAAACCCCTAAGCAAGAGAATCTGCCTCAAAACCAATACTAAGTTTTTCTGTATGCGAGAACATACCTGAACAACCTAAATAAACTGAAGTGCCACTCTCTTGCATTATCTGAATCTTCCCCGATTGCTCCTAAATCTTACAAACCCATGGCCCTGGTGTAGATATGTAACCCATCATTTAGTAACCATCAAAATCAATAGTAATATTTATGATATATGTAAAAAGGGATCAATGACATCGTTGAAGCTCTAGCAGGTTTAAGTTTCAACTAAACCTATTCAGAATTAATTAACTGTAGAAAAAAACAGATTAGCGAGGAAGCATGAATCAAGTCTAAGAGATAGGAAAGTGGCATCCATAATCTGCCACATAAATCATGCTTCCTGTACCATGGGAAGGAACAGAAACAAACTGAGAAGCTGAATGCATCTCTAAGAGATAGGAAAATGGCATCGATAATTCAGCTTTGCAGCGCTTGGCATACCAAAGAACAGCACCATTGAATTGTCAGCGCTAATCAATGCTATAGTTAAATTACCCTGTTGAAACTCCATTTTGTTAGCCTAGTTCCATGAATTTCATTTGCTGACACATATAGCCAGATAATTAGGATAAGATACCCTATTTGAGTTTTATGCTGATGGTTGCAGCCACGGAAAGCATTTGTCAATCTGTTGTCCAATGATTGGCAATCAAATTGATCCAATGTGTGCAGATTCTTCTTGGGACCCAATTCAACTAGAAAAACGGAGTTAGTCAGTAAATAATTAACATGGCTCACCCTCACCTCCATGGGATCCATTTGCAGTACCATCTAGAGTAAAAGCTAGGGGAATAACATGAAAGCTTCAGGTTGTGTCGCTCCCCTTCAAAGAAGACCCAAATAATAGCAGTGGAAAACTTTCAGTCTCTTTGACCACTCTAAAAGCTACTCTGCATGAGGAAAAAAGTAATGTTATTAGTAAGAAATGGTAACTCATCCTCAGGTTTGGCGGAGGAAACTATAACACATGTCTATCAACTCACATTATTCAGGTGACGAATCCAAAAACAGCAAATAAGGCAATACTTACTAAATATACTTCATAAGACTTGGTTTCCATCAAGTGAAGAACCATAGACAGAGGCAAAGCAACTTATAACATCAGTATAAACAATTCCACACGTTTGTACTGATATTCAAAGAGACACGCTTAGCACCCAAGCAACTCGCTGAGGAAGTCGATGTTGAAACATCAAAGGTTAACAGATGGACACCTCCTACATGGTCACAAATGGGTCTTTTCCCGAGGCAAGTCTGGACCATATTTTGTTGGCATCACAAATACATCTTCCACTTATTTTCATCGGCTGACTGCAGGTGACGACACATGAATTAAAATCAAATTTAATATGTGCGACTAACTCGTAAGCACATCGAATGCTTACCAAGCAAAAAGAGACAAATCAAAAGAATGGCTCATGAGGAAGTCATATAGAACGTGCTTTCCTGTTATAACGGGGGTGCTCATGTCCATCGTTTCACCGCAAAATCCATCCTTCGGAAGTTCCCAGTAATAAGATTGGTTGTCATTCCATTTGTTCAGACCTTGTGTTCTGAAAGGAATCATACCATCAAAACTTCCACTCGGTTTAAGCATTTTGTTAGGAATAGCAACTTAATCTTATTAAGAGGCCAAAGGCATCATATATACAAGTACATGAGAATGCCAAAAGGCTAGAATGTAAAAGACCAAAAGTCACCACTAATATAACTCCCCCCCCCCCTCTCTCAAACTCATGGTGGATCCACAACACTGAGTTTGGAGAGGTGAAATCTATGTTGCGCTCTAGTCTGTGCCTTTGTGAAGAAGTCCGCTAGTTGTAACTTGGAAGGTACATACTGAAGAGCAATAACATGATCCTGCACAGCAGCCGCACATAAGAAGCATCAACACCAATATGCTTGGTAAGCTCATGCTTCACGGGGTCCCGCGCAATACTGATAGCACCTATATTGTCGGACAAGAGGGTGGTAGGTGTAGTAACAGAAACACCAAAATCCTCAAGTACCAACTCGAACACATAGAAATGGGAGGAGACGGCCGGATCAAATCCCAGGCGAGCGTACGAGTCCGAGGACCATTCATTGGCAGGGAAGGTTACCCATTTCTCAGTGGCAGGATTGCACACCAGGTAATCCGGTTCTTCAGGATAAGGCTTGGAACATCGACAGAGGAGGAGGCCGTTGCAGCAGTCCAGTAAGTCAATCTTCTCGCATTTTGGCAGGAACGAGAGGGAGGCGTCAATGGGGCACCAGTTCCTGAGACGCTTAGGTAACCATGAGAATCAGGTGGACGGCGTTTTAGGTCGTAGATTTTGTAGAAGAAGCCGGCGAGGGTCGACCTGGGAAGCTTCTCGCGGTGTTCGGGATGGGCGATGAGGTCCCGCCAGCGCGTGGAGACGCACTTGCAGCAGCGGGTGGACTTGTACGACACGCGCGAGATGATCTCCACCAGCAGGTCGTCGGGGAGCTTGGCCGTCGGATCGCTCATGAGGGCCGTCTCCATGGACCCCGTCGCCATCTCTAGGGAGGCAAAGAGCGGCCAATCTGCAGATCGGGGAGGAGGACAGGTTAGAGAGATACGTCCGGCTAGCAGTGAGGAGAGAGTGAAGGGAGAGATGACCTACCAGATGCGTGGCGCGCGAACAGCGAAGAGAGTAGCGGCGAGGGCGCCGGCGTTGGGTGCTCCAATCCGCGCCGGCAAGTTGGTGGTGGCGAGCCGGTGAGGGTTTGGTTTGGGGTGTGGGGAGCCAGGGACCGGGGAGGCGAAATGGATGGACTCTGCGGACGTGGTTATCCAAACTCTCAAATGAAAGGGAAATGAAGGAATGGGACAAATACCCCTAAAAAAGGAATGGGACAAATGAAAGAATTCAATTCCCTGCTCAAATGGAATGACCTAAGATTTTATTCACATTTAAAAATATAAATAGTCTCCAATTTAAGGATTCTTTTGATTGCATGAAGTAGAAACACAGGAACGGTAAAATCGTAGGATTGAGACGACATGTCCTATGAATTCTTACATGATTTCAAAACATAGGAATTATAAGGGCCTCTTTGATTCACATATGCACATAAGGAGTACACATCCACTGATCGCGAAGAGGCTGGCGCCAGTGGCGGAGACAGCACCCGGCGAGCCGGGGCTGCTGCCCGGGCTCCCATGGTGCATGTGCATGGAGCTTTAATAGTAAACAAATAGTTTCTTCACAGTTTATTTGGGCAAAATATAATTAACTTGGCATCACGTATATCTTGCCCAGGCTCTAAGTTTGAGCTGGCTCCGCCACTGGCTGGCGCGACCTCAAATCTTGAAGATGCGACCGATCGAGACAAATGGGTCGACTAGGGAGACCGGCCTAATGGACAACCCAAAAGGCAAACACAGGCCTAGGCATCGAAACAAGCTCAGACCAACAGGATTGTCATCAATTGGATGTGTGAGTCATCCAGTGTACCTGTTAGTTCGAAGAGGGACAAACAAGGCTATAGTAATGCGCTAGGCTGCATCCTCTACGAAATTGTGAGCATTAATGAAACCAACCTTAAGTCAAAAGACAATAAGCCACCAGCGAGCACTCCTCATGTGAAGTTGCACACTCGATATATGTTCTCGAATGAGTCCCTATAGGCAGTGGCGTAGCTACGGCTGGGCCAAACCAGGCCATGGCCCGCCCAGCTGCACAAGATTTCAGTCAAGATTAGTGTACAATCTGGCCGTAAGAGCAAAATTTTAATGGTCCTTCTTATTCCAATCCGTTTTGGCCCGCCCACACAAATGACTGTAGCTCCACCACTGCCTATAGGAGACCACTCTGGTAAATAACATAGCCATCTCCATGTTTCCACTTCTTTTGAATGGTTGGAAATCCAAAGCCAAAAATGAACACCTTGCTAAAGATTGCGACGAGATCCAAAAGATGTGGCCTTCGGTTTCTGAGGTGGAATGGAACCTATTCGAGGAGCACGGCAAAACCCTTAAAGTAAAGGTGATGGAAAAAAATGAAGTAGAATATGCAAGCACAAAAACCAACACCATCGGAAGTCGTGGTTACCCAGGGAAGAGGTTGAAGTGCGCCAAGTAGGACTTTGAGTTTGTTGCGGCGGCACACCAAACCCCTTCAAGCACTTCCAAAACCCGTGCCATAATGATTTCATCCGAGTCTGGTACCATTGGGACGAGGAGAATAAGAAAGAGGCACTCTTGGACAAATAACAACTAAATTCAAGGAACTCTTCGTATTAGCCCGCGTATTTTTCTCTGAAATATAGAGCAAATCAAGGTATTCTGCCATCTGTAGTTCTAGAAGGCTTTAAAATGTTGTCGGGTTCCCAAGTCTTCAGCGGTTCCAGGCGATTGATTTTGTTAGTCTTTGCAGGGTTGCTCCAACAGCCTCGCTTCAATAGATTGTGGTGTTTGCTCCTCGATGTTGGCCTTGATTTTTCCATCACTCACCACATCATTCATCTCCATGTTGTCCCCACTTCGCCTATTTCCCACATGAACCCCAAGAAGATGTTGATCCCCTTTTAAACCCTTCCTATTTTGTCTCTGGAACTTACTGCACTGCTTCTCTTCTCCATTATTCCTTGGAACATTTTCATTCCACCTTCCCACCCCGGTTCCCCGTATGCAGATCCTCTCCACCCAAAGCCCCTACACTTCTCCCTTTACCAGGCATATTCAAATATGTCTTGTTTGAGCCCTTAACTTCCTCCGACCCTCCAGCATCTTGTAGCTTGCTTGGCTTTGTAACCCCAAAGGCCAGTTGTTTCCCTATCCCACTAGTTCCATCCTTCACCTCTCCTGCAGGCATCAGTGATTTAAGTGGGATAGGCACCTACTGGTATGCTCTAACCTTCCCCTTATGGTCCCCAAGAGTTAGCGGTTTATTTGTCCTCCAAGCGTCCTTGTTAGTACCCAAGTTTCTTTTTAATGAGCTAATGTTAAAACTCTTCCCGCTCCCTCCACTTCTTCCCCCTAGAAGCTCATCCCTCACACCAATTTCCTTGGCTCGTGTCACTCTCCCTACAGGGTATAGAAGCTTTCATCCATGCTCTTTATTGGGGTTCCTCCCTTTTTCTCAACTTGATGTTGCACTAATTATTTACATGGGTCGAGCCACTCACATGTGAAGCAAAGATCAAGCAGGAACTCATACTGAATCCTAAACCAGAGGAACACATCGGTTTTATCATCACTTCCCCATTTCCCGTCATCTTCATCCTCCTCTATCATGAAACCTCGCATAAGGGGCTCCTAGATATCTAGACGAACCTTAACTCTAAGGAATTTGCCAATTGCCACCTCACCTACACCCACATACACTTCCAGAGTCTCCCCTATGAAACCTCCGACGACTTCGCTTGCATCCCGACACATCTTACCGAGGGTAGGTTGAAGATCCTCATGCACACCACACCGGCACCCATTTGAATTCATATTCAGCAAAGTTTTACTCGGGACAAAATCCTCCACCACCAAGAGTGCCTTACCAGATTTACATGGCCCATCCTCAAGTATTTTTTCTCTTCCTTGCCGGCTGGTGAAACGTGAACAAGAAGATGTTATCTCCCATGTCTTTGCAATCCAAACCCCTCATAGAGCATCATACTCTAGCCAGAGCATTGGCTAGTGCCTTTGCGTGAGCCAGCTTATCTGACAGGATCAAAGATATGGCTTATGGCTCCACAACACACACCTTTCCTCCCCCTCCCCATCCTCCTCCTTCCAGACGATCTTCCTCCCTTAGCTCTCCATCTCCAACAATTTTAGACTCTTCATCAATCCTTTTACCTGATCCATGATCCCGAGCATCCTCCAGTGAAACGCCAGACGAAACTAGGTTTGGTGTGGGTGGTGTACGGTCGTGTTCCCTAACACACACAACATGATTATGGTGGAGGGAGGGATGGGTAACTAGATCTTGGCACAACCCTTGATAGGATTTTATCTATGTAGCAGAAACCCTAAGGGCATGTATAATGGTGCTATCTTAGGAGTGCCACGTAGGATAAATAATGAGGTGGAGAAGAGAGAACTCATAAGAAAATGCTTGTCTTCTCTTATTTAATACTCCCTCTGTCCAGAAATACTTGTTGGAGAAATGGATAAAAATGGATGTATCTAGACGTATTTTAGTTCTAGATAAGGCTAAGAGATGACCCATTATAGACACTTTTTTTGCCATATCTAAACTACATGCAAAATTTAAGATAAGACTATCTTATCAACGATTGTAAATGCCTAAGACGTGATGATCGCTGATCCTCAAAAAAGATCCTAAAAAAAGACATGATGATCGCCTATCCTATCGCTAGTAACCAACCGTCACATGAGGTACAAACTTGTGATGGAGCATTAGCTACGTGCTTCTATGTTAGCAACAGCTTCACCGCCTTATACGTTCGTCCAGTACACTTCAACATATTGGACAATGCAGCAAAGTATTTAGTAGCAAAGTAGTACGGAAGTAACGGTAACAGTGGTAAAAGTAACAATAGCAGTTTTGTAGTAATTGTAACAGCGGCAACGGTAAAGTAACTAAGCAAAGAGCGATATGTGAAAAGCTCGTAGGCATTGGATCAGTGATGGATAATTATGTCGGATGCGATTCCTCATGCAATAGTTATTGTTGGGGAACGTTGCAGAAAATTAAAAAATTTCCTACGGTTTCACCAAGATCCATCTATGAGTTCATCTAAGCAACGAGTCTAGGGAGAGAGTTTGCATCTACATACCACTTGTAGATCGCGTGCGAAAGCTTGCAAGGTGATGATGTAGTCGTACTCGACGTGATCCAAATCACCGGTGACCTGCGCCGAACGGACGGCACCTCCGCGTTCAACACACGTACGGAACAGCCACGTCTCCTCCTTCTTGATCCAGCAAGGAAGGGAGGAGAGGTTGAGGGAGATGGCACCAGCAGCAGCACGACGGCGTGGTGTTGGTGGAGCTGCAGTACTCCGGCAGAGCTTCGCTAAGCACTATGGAGGTGGAGGAGGTGTTGGGGAGGAAGAAGGAGGCAACCAAAGGCCAGGGCGTTCAGGTATGAAGTCCCTCCTCTCCCCCCACTATATATAGGGGTGCCAAGGGGGGGTGGCCGGCCCTAGGAGATCAAATCTCCTAGGGGGTGCGGCGGCCAAGGGGGGGTTTTCCCTCCCCCCAAGGCACCTAGGAGGTGCCTTACCCTCCTAGGACTCTTGCCCCCCTTGAACCCTAGGCGCATGGGCCTATGTGGGGCTGGTGCCCTTGGCCCATTAGGCCAAGGCGCACCCCCACACAGCCCATATGGCCCCCCGGGACAGGTGGACCCACCCGGTGGACCCCCGGGACCCTTCCGGTGGTCCCGGTACAATACCGATAACCCCGAAACTTGTCCCGATGCCCGAAACAGGACTTCCCATATATAAATCTTTACCTCCTGACCATTCCGGAACTCCTCGTGACGTCCGGGATCTCATCCGGGACTCCGAACAACATTCGGGTTACTGCATATACACATCCCTATAACCCTAGCGTAACTGAACCTTAAGTGTGTAGACCCTACGGGTTCGGGAGACATGCAGACATGACCGAGACTCTCTCAATCAATAACCATCAGCGGGATCTGGATACCCATGATGGCTCCCACATGCTCCTCGATGTTGTCATCGGATGAACCACTATGTCGAGGATTCGATCAATCCCTGTATGCAATTCCCTTTGTCAATCGGTACGTTACTTGCCCGAGACTCGATCGTCGGTATCCCAATACCTTGTTCAGTCTCGTTTCCGGCAAGTCACTTTACTCGTACCGTAATGCATGATCCCGTGTCCAACACCTTGGTCACATTGAGCTCAATATGATGATGCATTACCGAGTGGGCCCAGAGATACCTCTCCGTCATACGGAGTGACAAATCCCAGTCTCGATCCGTGTCAACCCAACAGCTACTTTCGGAGATACCTGTAATGCACCTTTATAGTCACCCAGTTACGTTGTGACGTTTGGTATACCCAAGGCACTCTTATGGTATCCGGGAGTTACACGATCTCATGGTCGAAGGAAGAGATACTTGACACTTGCAAAGTTCTAGCAAAACGAACTACACGATCTTTTATGCTATGCTTAGAATTGGGTCTTGTCCATCACATCATTCTCCTAATGATGTGATCCCGTTATCAATGACATCCAATGTCCATAGTCAGGAAACCATGACTATCTGTTGATCACAACGAGCTGGTCAACTAGAGGCTTACCAGGGACATTGTGTGGTCTAAGTATTCACACGTGTATTACGATTTCCGGATAATACAGTTATAGCATGAATAAAAGACAATTATCATGAACAATGAAATATAATAATACTTTTATTATTGCCTCTAGGGCATATTTCCAACAGTCTCCCACTTGCACTAGAGTCACTAATCTAGTTACATTGTGATGAATCGAACACCCATAGAGTTCTGGTGTCGATCATGTTTTGCACGCGAGAGAGGTTTAGTCAGCGGATCTGCGACATTCAGATCCGTGTGCACTTTGCAAATCTCTATGTCTCCATCTTGAACATTTTCACGGATGGAGTTGAAATGACGCTTGATGTGCCTGGTCTTCTTGTGAAACATGGGCTCCTTTGCGAGGGCAATAGCTCCAGTGTTGTCACAGAAGAGTTTGATCGGCCCCGACGCATTGGGTATGACTCCTAGGTCGGTGATGAACTCCTTCACCCAAATCGCTTCATGTGCTGCCTCCGAGGCTGCCATGTACTCCGCTTCACACGTAGATCCCGCCACGACGCTCTGCTTGCAGCTGCACCAGCTTACTGCTCCACCATTCAACATATACACGTATCCGGTTTGTGACTTAGAGTCATCCGGATCTGAGTCGAAGCTAGCGTCGACGTAACCCTTTACGACGAGCTCTTCGTCTCCTCCATAAACGAGAAACATGTCCTTTGTCCTTTTCAGGTACTTCAGGATATTCTTGACCGCTGTCCAGTGTTCCTTGCCGGGATTACTTTGGTATCTTGCTACCAAACTTACGGCAAGGTTTACATCGGGTCTGGTACACAGCATGGCATACATAATAGATCCTATGGCTGAAGCATAGGGGATGACACTCATCTCTTCTTTATCTTTTGCCGTGGTCGGTGACTGAGCTGAGCTCAGTCTCATACCTTGTAACATAGGCAAGAACCCCTTCTTGGACTGATCCATTCTGAATCTCTTCAAAATCTTATCAAGGTATGTACTTTGTGAAAGACCTATGAGGCGTCTCGATCTATCTCTATAGATCTTGATGCCTAATATATAAGCAGCTTCTCCAAGGTCCTTCATTGAAAATCACTTATTCAAGTAGGCCTTAATGCTGTCCAGAAATTCTATATTATTTCCCATCAGGAGTATGTCATCTACATATAATATGAGAAATGCTACAGAGCTCCCACTCACTTTCTTGTAAACGCAGGCGTCTCCATAAGTCTGCATAAACCCAAACGCTTTGATCATCTCATCAAAGCGAATATTCCAACTCCGAGATGCTTGCACCAGTCCATAAATGGATCGCTGGAGCTTGCATACTTTGTTAGCGTTCTGAGGATCGACAAAACCTTCCGGCTGCATCATATATAGTTCTTCCTTAAGATGCCCGTTAAGGAATGCTGTTTTGACGTCCATCTGCCATATCTCATAATCATAGTATGCGGCAATTGCTAACATGATTCGGACGGACTTTAGCTTCGCTACGGGAGAGAATGTCTCGTCGTAGTCAATCCCTTGAACCTGTCAATAACCCTTAGCGACAAGTCGAGCTTTATAGATGGTAACATTACCATCCGCGTCCGTCTTCTTCTTAAAGATCCATTTGTTTTCTATCGCTCGCCGATCATCGAGCAAGTCTGTCAAAGTCCATACTTTGTTTTCATACATGGATTCTATCTCGGATTTCATGGCTTCAAGCCATTTGTTGGAATCCGGGCCCGTCATTGCTTCTTCATAGTTCGAAGGTTCATTGTTGTCTAACAACATGATTTCCAGGACAGGGTTGCCGTACCATTCTGGTGCGGAACGTGTCCTTGTGGACCTACTAAGTTCAGCAGTAACTTGATCCGAAGTACTTTGATCATTATCATGGTTTTCCTCTTCAGTTGGTGTGGGCATCACAGGAACGGTTTCCTGTGCTGCGTCACTATCCCGCTCAAGAGGTAGTACTTCATCGAGTTCTACTTTCCTCCCACTTACTTCTTTCGAGAGAAACTCTTTTTCCAGAAAGCATCCGTTCTTGGCAACAAAGATCTTGCCTTCGGATCTTAAGTAGAAGGTATACCCTATAGTTTCCTTAGGGTATCCTATGAATACGCATTTTTCCGACTTGGGTTCGAGCTTTTCAGGTTGAAGTTTCTTGACATAAGCTTCGCATCCCCAAACTTTTAGAAACGACAGCTTAGGTTTCTTTCCAAACCATAATTCATACGGTGTCGTCTCAACGGATTTAGACGGTGCCCTATTTAAAGTGAATGTAGCTGTCTCTAGAGCGTATCCCCAAAATGATAGCGGTAAATCGGTAAGAGACATCATAGACCGCACCATATCCAATAGAGTGCGATTACGACGTTCGGACACACCGTTTCGCTGAGGTGTTCCAGGCGGCGTGAGCTGTGAAACGATTCCACATTTCTTTAAGTGTGTACCAAATTCGTGACTTAAGTATTCTCCTCTACGATCTGATCGTAAGAATTTTATCTTTCGGTCACGTTGATTCTCCACCTCATTCTGAAATTCCTTGAACTTTTCAAAGGTCTCAGACTTGTGTTTCATTAAGTAGACATACCCATATCTACTCAAGTCATCTGTGAGGGTAAGAACATAACGATATCCTCCGCGAGCCTCAACGCTCATTGGACCGCACACATCGGTATGTATGATTTCCAACAAGTTGGTTGCTCGCTCCATTGTTCCGGAGAACGGAGTCTTGGTCATTTTGCCTAAGAGGCATGGTTCGCACGTGTCAAACGATTCATAATCAAGAGACTCTAAAAGTCCATCGGCATGGAGCTTCTTCATGCGCTTGACACCAATGTGACCAAGGCGGCAGTGCCACAAGTATGTGGGACTATCGTTATCAACTTTAAATCTTTTGGCATCTACACTATGAACATGTGTAATATTACGCTCGAGATTCATTAGGAATAAACGATTGACCATCGGAGCATGACCATAAAACATATCTCTCATATAAATCGAACAACCATTATTCTCAGACTTAAATGAGTAGCCATCTCGTATTAAACGAGATCCAGATACAATGTTCATGCTCAAACTTGGCACTAAATAACAATTATTAAGGTTCAAAATTAATCCCGTAGGTAAATGTAGAGGCAGCGTGCCGACGGCGATCACATCGACTCTGGAACCATTCCCGACGCGCATCGTCACCTCGTCCTTCGCCAGTCTCCGTTTATTCCGCAGCTCCTGCTGTGAGTTACAAATATGAGCAACGGCACCGGTATCAAATACCCAGGAGTTACTACGAGTACTGGTAAGGTACACATCAATCACATGTATATCAAATATACCTTTGGTGTTTCCGGCCTTCTTATCCGCTAAGTATTTGGGGCAGTTCCGCTTCCAGTGACCCTTCCCCTTGCAATAAAAGCACTCAGTCTCAGGCTTGGGGTCCATTCTTTGACTTCTTCCCGGTAACTGGCTTACCAGGCGCGGCAACATCTTTGCCGTCCTTCTTGAAGTTCTTCTTACCCTTGCCCTTCTTGAACTTAGTGGTCTTATTGACCATCAACACTTGATGTTCTTTCTTGATTTCAGCCTCTGCTGACTTCAGCATCGAGAACACTTCAGGAATGGTCTTTTCCATTCCCTGCATGTTGTAGTTCATCACAAAGCTCTTGTAGCTTGGTGGGAGCGACTGGAGGATTCTGTCAATGACCGCCTCATCTGGGAGGTTAATGTTCAGCTGGGTCATACGGTTGTGCAACCCAGACATCTTCAGGATGTGCTCACTGACAGAACTGTTTTCCTCCATCTTACAACTGTAGAACTTGTCGGAGACATCATATCTCTCGACCCGGGCATGAGCTTGGAAAACTAGTTTCAGCTCTTCGAACATCTCATATGCTCCGTGATGCTCAAAATGCTTTTGGAGCCCCGGTTCTAAGCTGTAAAGCATGCTGCACTGAACGAGGGAGTAATCATCAGCGCGAGACTGCCAAGCATTCATAACGTCTTGGTTCTCTGGGACGGGAGCGTCACCTAGCGGTCCTTCTAGGACATATTGTTTCCTGGCAGCTATGAGGATGATCCTCAGGTTCCGGACCCAGTCCGTATAGTTGCTGCCATCATCTTTCAGCTTGGTTTTCTCTAGGAACGCGTTGAAGTTCATGTTGACATTAGCGTTGGCCATTGATCTACAAGACATATTTGCAAAGGTTTTAGACTAAGTTCATGATAATAAAGTTCTAATCAAATTATGAACTCCCACTTAGATTAGACATCCCTTTAGTCATCTAAGTGTTACACGATCCGAGTCGACTGGCCCGTGTCCGATCATCACGTGAGACGGACTAGTCATCGTCGGTGAACATTTTCATGTTGATCGTATCTTCCATACGACTCGTGTTTGACCTTTCGGTCTCCGTGTTCCGAGGCCATGTCTGCACATGCTAGGTTCGTCAAGTTAACCCTAAGTGTTTTCGCTGTGTAAAACTGTCTTACACCCGTTGTATGTGAACGTAAGAATCCATCACACCCGATCATCACGTGGTGCTTAGAAACGACGAACTGTAGCAACGGTGCACAGTTAGGGGAGAACACTTCTTGAAATTTTATAAGGGATCATCTTATTTACTACCGTCGTCCTAAGTAAACAAGATGCATAATACATAATAAACATCACATGCAATTATATAGTTGTGACATGATATGGCCAATATCATATAGCTCCATTGATCTTCATCTTCGGGGCTCCATGATCATCTTGTCACCGGCTTGACACCATGATCTCCATCATCATGATCTCCATCATCGTGTCTTCATGAAGTTGTCACGCCAACGACTACTTCTACTTCTATGACTAACGTTTAGCAATAAAGTAAAGTAGTTTACATGACGTTATTCAATGACACGCAGGTCATACAAAAAAATAATGACAACTCCTATGGCTCCTGCCGGTTGCCATACTCATCGACATGCAAGTCGTGAATCCTATTACAAAGAACATGATCTCATACATCACAATTCATCATTCATCACAACTTCTGGCCATATCACATCACATGATCAATCGCTGCAAAAACAAGTTAGACGTCCTCTAATTGTTGTTGCATCTTTTACGTGGCTGCAATTGGGTTCTAGCAAGAACGTTTTCTTACCTACGAATCACCACAACGTGATTTTGTCAACTTCTATTTACCCTTCATAAGGGCCCTGTTCATCGATTCCGCTCCAACTAAGGTGGGAGAGACAGACACCCGCCAGCCACCTTATGCAACTTGTGCATGTCAGTCGGTGGAACCGGTCTCACGTAAGTGTACGTGTAAGGTTGGTCCGGGCCGCTTCATCCCACAATACCGTTGAGCAAGAAAATACTAGTAGAGGCAAGTAAGATGACAAAATCCACGCCCACAACAAAGTTGTGTTCTACTCGTGCAAAGAGAACTACGCATAAACCTGGCTCTGATACCACTGTTGGGGAACGTTGCAGAAAATTAAAATTTTTCCTACGGTTTCACCAAGATCCATCTATGAGTTCATCTAAGCAACGAGTCTAGGGAGAGAGTTTGCATCTACATACCACTTGTAGATCGCGTGCGGAAGCTTGCAAGGTGATGATGTAGTCGTACTCGACGTGATCCAAATCACCGGTGACCTGCGCCGAACGGACGGCACCTCCGCGTTCAACACACGTACGGAACAGCCACGTCTCCTCCTTCTTGATCCAGCAAGGAAGGGAGGAGAGGTTGAGGGAGATGGCACCAGCAGCAGCACGACGGCGTGGTGTTGGTGGAGCTGCAGTACTCCGGCAGAGCTTCGCTAAGCACTATGGAGGTGGAGGAGGTGTTGGGGAGGAAGAAGGAGGCAACCAAAGGCCAGGGCGTTCAGGTATGAAGTCCCTCCTCTCCCCCCACTATATATATGGGTGCCAAGGGGGGGTGGCCGGCCCTAGGAGATCAAATCTCCTAGGGGGTGCGGCGGCCAAGGGGGGGTTTTCCCTCCCCCCAAGGCACCTAGGAGGTGCCTTACCCTCCTAGGACTCTTGCCCCCCTTGAACCCTAGGCGCATGGGCCTATGTGGGGCTGGTGCCCTTGGCCCATTAGGCCAAGGCGCACCCCCACACAGCCCATGTGGCCCCCCGGGACAGGTGGACCCACCCGGTGGACCCCCGGGACCCTTCCGGTGGTCCCGGTACAATACCGATAACCCCGAAACTTGTCCCGATGCCCGAAACAGGACTTCCCATATATAAATCTTTACCTCCTGACCATTCCGGAACTCCTCGTGACGTCCGGGATCTCATCCGGGACTCCGAACAACATTCGGGTTACTGCATATACACATCCCTATAACCCTAGCGTAACTGAACCTTAAGTGTGTAGACCCTACGGGTTCGGGAGACATGCAGACATGACCGAGACTCTCTCAGTCAATAACCATCAGCGGGATCTGGATACCCATGATGGCTCCCACATGCTCCTCGATGTTGTCATCGGATGAACCACTATGTCGAGGATTCGATCAATCCCTGTATGCAATTCCCTTTGTCAATCGGTACGTTACTTGCCCGAGACTCGATCGTCGGTATCCCAATACCTTGTTCAGTCTCGTTTCCGGCAAGTCACTTTACTCGTACCGTAATGCATGATCCCGTGTCCAACACCTTGGTCACATTGAGCTCAATATGATGATGCATTACCGAGTGGGCCCAGAGATACCTCTCCGTCATACGGAGTGACAAATCCCAGTCTCGATCCGTGTCAACCCAACAGCTACTTTCGGAGATACCTGTAATGCACCTTTATAGTCACCCAGTTACGTTGTGACGTTTGGTATACCCAAGGCACTCTTATGGTATCCGGGAGTTACACGATCTCATGGTCGAAGGAAGAGATACTTGACACTTGCAAAGTTCTAGCAAAACGAACTACACGATCTTTTATGCTATGCTTAGAATTGGGTCTTGTCCATCACATCATTCTCCTAATGATGTGATCCCGTTATCAATGACATCCAATGTCCATAGTCAGGAAACCATGACTATCTGTTGATCACAACGAGCTGGTCAACTAGAGGCTTACCAGGGACATTGTGTGGTCTAAGTATTCACACGTGTATTACGATTTCCGGATAATACAGTTATAGCATGAATAAAAGACAATTATCATGAACAATGAAATATAATAATACTTTTATTATTGCCTCTAGGGCATATTTCCAACAGTTATAACATAGGATGACACAGAACTAGCTCCAGTTCATCAATGTAATGTAGGCATGTATTCTGAATATAGTCATACGTGCTTATGGAAAAGAACTTGCATGACATCTTTTGTCCTATCCTCCCATGACAGCGAGGTCCTATTGGAAACTAAGGGATATTAAGGCCTCCTTTTAATAGAGTACTGGACCAAAGCATTAACACATAGTGAATACATGAACTCCTCAAACTACGGTCATCATCGGTAAGTATCCCGATTATTGTCACTTCGGGGTTAACGGATCATAACACATAATATGTGACTATAGACTTGCAAGATAGGATCAAGAACTCACATATATTCATGAAAACATAATAGGTTCAGATCTGAAATCATGACACTCGGGCCCTAGTGACAAGCATTAAGCATAGCAAAGTCATAGCAACATCAATCTCAGAACATAGTAGATACTAGGGATCAAACCCTAACAAAACTAACTTGATTACATGGTAAATCTCATCCAACCCATCACCGTCCAGCAAGCCTACGATGGAATTACTCACGCACGGCGGTGAGCATCATGAAATTGGTGATGGAGGATGGTTGATGATGACGACGACGACGGATTCCCCTCTCCGGAGCCCCGAACGAACTCCAGATCAGCCCTCCCGAGAGAGTTTAGGGCTTGGTGGCGGCTCTATATCGTAAAACGCGATGAATCCTTCTCTTGATTTTTTTCTCCATGAACGTGAATATATAGAGTTAGAGTTGAGGTCGGTGGAGCTTCAGGGGGCCCACGAGGCACGGGGGCGCGCCCCCTAGGGCGCGCCCCCACCCTCATGGACAGGGTGTGGGCCCCCTAACGTTAATTCTTTCGCCAATATTTTTTATTAATTCCAAAAAGTTGCTCCATGGATTTTCATGACATTCCGAGAACTTTTATTTGTGCACAAAAATAACACCATGGCAGTTCTGCTAAAAACAGCGTCAGTCCGGGTTAGTTCCATTCAAATCATGCAAGTTAGAGTCTAAAACAAGGGCAAAAGTGTTTGGAAAAGTAGATACGTCAGAGACATATCAACTCCCCCAAGCTTAAACCTTTGCTTGTCCTCAAGCAATTCAATTGATAAACTGAAAGTGATAAAGAAAAACTTTTACAAACTCTATTTGCTCTTGTTGGGGAAAATATGTAAAGCCAGCATTCAAGTTTTCACCAAAGATTATGAACTAACCATATTCACAATAATACTTAGGTCTCATGTTTACTCATATCGATGGCATAATCAACTAGCGAGCAATAATAATAAATCTCAAATGACAACACTTTCTCAAAACAATCATAATATGATATAACAAGATGGTATCTTGCTAGCCCTTTCTGAGACCGCAAAACATAAATGCAGAGCACCTCTGAAGATCAAGGACTGACTAAACATTCTAATTCATTGTAAAAGAGATCCAGTCATAGTCATACCCAATATAAATTAATAGTAATGCATGCAAATGACAGCGGTGCTCTCCAGGGGTGCTTTTTAATAAGAGGATGATGACTCAACATAAAAGTAAATAGATAGGCCCTTTGCAAAGGGAAGCAGGGATTTGTAGAGGTGCCAGAGCTCGATTTTGAAATAGAGATAAATAATATTTTGAGCGGTATACTTTCATTGTCAACATAACAACTGAGAGATCTCGATATCTTCCATGCTACACACATTATAAGCGGTTCCCAAACAGAATGGTAAAGTTTATACTCCCCCACCACCAACAATCATCAATCCATGGCTTTCCCGAAACAACGGGTGCCTCCAACTAAAAACAATCCTGGGGGAGTTTTGTTTGCAATTATTTTGATTTGATTTGAGCATGAGACTGGGCATCCCGGTGACCAGCCATTTTCTCGTGAATGAGTAACCCGCCTAACATGGAAGATACAAACAACCCTAGTTGATACATGAGTTGTTTGAGCATACAAAACATAATTTCATTTGAAGGTTTGGAGTTTGGAACATACAAATTTACTTGGAACAGCAGGTAGATACCACATATAGGAAGGTATGGTGGACTCATATGGAATAACTTTGGGGTTTATGGATTTTGGATGCACAAGCAGTATTCCGGATTAGTACAAGTGAAGGCTAGAAAGAGACTGGGAATCGACCAACTAGAGAGCGATAACAGTCATGAACATGGATTAAAATTAATCAACACTGAGTGCAAGCATGAGTAGGATATAATCCACCATGAACATAAATATCGTGAAGGCTATGTCGATTTTGTTTCAATTACATGTGTGAACATGTGCCAAGTGAAGTCACTCGAATCATTCAAAGTAGGATACCACCCTATCATACCACATCACGACCATTTTATTAGCATGTTGGCACGCAAGGTAAACCATTATAAACTCCTAGCTAATTAAGCATGGCATAAGCAACTATAATCTCTAATTGTCATTGCAAATATGTTTATTTATAATAGGCTGAATCAGGAACGATGAACTAATCATATTTACAAAAACAAGATAGGTCGAGTTCATACCAGCTTCTCTCATCTCAATCAGTCAATCATATATCGTCATTATTGCCTTTCACTTGCACGACCGAACGGTGTGAATAATAATAATAGTGCACGTGCATTGGACTAAGCTGGAATCTGCAAGCATTCAATTCAAAGGAGAAGACAATGTAATATGGGCTCTTGGTTGAATCAACAATAATGCATATGAGAGCCACTCAACATTTTCATTATGGTCTTCTCCTCTCGACCCCAAAGAAAAGAAATAAAACTATTTACACGGGAAAGCTCCAACAAGCAAAAGAAGAACAAGAAATCTTCTTGGGTTTTCTTTTAATTATACTACTACAAGCATGCAAAGTAAACTAGAGCATCGATAGTACAATGAAAAAGTATGAGCACTGACAACTAGAATGAGTGTGTGAACATGAATGTAATATCGGTGAGAAATACGTACTCCCCCAAGCTTAGGCTTTTGGCCTAAGTTGGTCTATGCCCATGGATCAGAGCTACTCTCTCCGGTGTACTGAGGAGTGTCATCCGAGTACCACTAGCTCGCGATATCCTCCGGATCCCACTGATAAAAGGACGGTCGATAAGGGTCAAGTGGTGGTTCCGGCTCAGGCTCTGGAGCTGATGTCTAGCGCCGGTACGCGTGAACGGCCTCTGGCAAGATGAGGTACGTGACTGCAGATAAGTCAAACAAAGAGGGTACAGGCAAGATAATAGTCTCACTGTGAGTTTTATGAAATCTCAAATTATACCTAAGCATCTTCTCATCATTTTTAACAATAAACTCATGTGCTACCATACTCTTATAATCTAGAAAGGTAGGGGGAAGCAGCTTTTCTTCTTTCTCATAATGCTTAATAGGTATCCTAAAGTGTTTAGCAAGGCGTGAAGCATAGATACCTCCAAAGATGGGGCCCTTTGTACGGTTCAGACTTAATCATTTAGCAACAATAGCGCCCAAACTAACAGTGTTATCACGAAATAAAGCATGGCACAAAATAACAATATCAGGAACACTAAGGTTTCCACAGTTCCCACGACCAATTAAGCATCTACTAGCAAATATTGCAAAGTAACGTAAAACATGAAAATGTATGCTAGTAATTCTTGCATCGGGAACCTTCCTCGTTTCCCTACAGTAATCATGTCAATAAATCCATCCACATCTCTACGATGTGGTTCCTCTATGCTGCCCTCGAAGGGTATCTTGCAAACCGCACAAAAATCACATAATGACATCTCCCTAGCCTCATCATATAAATGAAACTCTACTGAAGGTGGTGATTTCTTAGAATGAAAGTAAAAATTTTGCACGAAAGTATTAGTGAGTAAGAGATACTGTTCGAGCTGGTCGTGGAGGAAGTCGGCGAGGCCCGCATCATCAGCCAAAGAACAAAAATCATCATGAATACCGACTGCTCTCAAGAACTCATCACAAGGCCATTCACACGGCCGAACTTCCGCGACGCGAGGGAGATTATACTTGGGCTCTTTATTCTCCTTACTTTGTTTATCCTTTGAGCTTTGGCTAGAAGAGCCCCTCAAAAATCTCTTCATCATTTTCTGATTTTTTTTGGAATTTTTAGTAACTCAAAATAAAAGTGAACCAAACTCAACAAAATTGATAGCAACTACTCCTACAAGTGCCTAGAGACTATATCATGCATTAGAACTACTTGGGACCAAATAAATTTGACATGCAAGCCCAAGAACAGGGTCACCTAGCCAGCAAAAGTTTGCAATGAATAAAGCACTAGAACAAAAACTAATTGGATCATTGGAGGAGTCACATACCAAAGAACAATTCCCCAAATCAGTTTTGTGAATGGAGCTTTGAGCAAGGAGATCGAAAATGGCAGCAAGATGAGCTAGAACTCGTGCTTGAGTTGGTTGGTGATTTTTTTGGAGGAAGAAGAAGAGTATGGGTGCAGGAATAAGTGGAGGGGGGCCACCATGGGCCCACGAGGCAGGGGGCGCGTCCCAGGGGGGTGGGCGCGCCCCTGGCCCTCGTGGCCAGGTGCTTGCTCCCTTTGCTGTGTTCTCAGTGCCACCTATTCTCAAATATTCCAGAAAAAATCATATTTAATTTTCAGGGCATTTGGAGAACTTTTATTTTCAGGGTATTTTTTATTGCAAGGATAATTCAGAAAACAGACAGAAAATACTATTTTTGCTTTATTTAATCTACATAACAGAAAGTAAAAAGAGGGTACAGAAGGTTGTGCTTTCTAACTTCATCCATCTCATGCTCATCAAAAGGAATCCACTAATAAGGTTGATCAAGTCTTGTTAACGAACTCATTCCGAATAACATGGAACCAGAGAAATTTCGAATAACACTAGGTTACCTCAATGGGGATATGTACATCCCCAATAATAAGAATATCATATTTCTTTTTGGCAGTAGGAAGAGGAAATTCAAAACCTCCAATTATAATCGATTAAATTTTTCCAATAGAATTTATACTGTGGACTTGAGGCTGTTTC
Organism: Triticum dicoccoides; assembly: GCF_002162155.2. Classification (NCBI taxonomy): domain Eukaryota; kingdom Viridiplantae; phylum Streptophyta; class Magnoliopsida; order Poales; family Poaceae; genus Triticum; species Triticum dicoccoides. The sequence goes on from NC_041385.1 coordinate 763,670,227, forward strand.
CTCGGAAAGTGTACCGTATGCTCATTACCATTAACATGAAAAGTGACATTGCCTTTGTTGCAATCAATAACAGCCCCTACAGTATTCAAAAAGGGTCTACCAAGGATAACCGACATACTATCGTCCTCGGGAATATCAAGAATAACAAAGTCCGTTAAGATAGTAACATTTGCAAAAACAACAGGCACATCCTCACAAATACCGACAGGTATAGCGGTTAATTTATCGGCCATTTGCAAAGATATTTCAGTAGGTGTCAACTTATTCAATTCAAGTCTACGATATAAAGAGAGAGGCATAACACTAACACCGGCTCCAAGATCACACAAAAGCAATTTTAACATAGTTTCTTTTAATGGAGCATGGTATAGTTGGTACTCTTGGATCTCCTAGTTTCTTAGGTATTCCACCCTTAAAAGTATAAATAGCAAGCATGGTGGAAATTTCAGCTTCCGGTATCTTTCTTTTATTTGTAATAATATCTTTCATGTACTTAGCATAAGGATTAACTTTAAGCATATCAGTTAAGTGTTGGAAATATGCCCTAGAGGCAATAATAAAAGTATTATTATATTTCCTTGTTCATGATAATTGTCTTTTATTCATGCTATAACTGTATTATCCGGAAATCGTAATACACGTGTGAATACATAGACCACAATATGTCCCTAGTGAGCCTCTAGTTGACTAGCTCGTTGTGATCAACAGATAGTCATGATTTCCTGGCTATGGACATTGGATGTCGTTGATAACGGGATCACATCATTAAGAGAATGATGTGATGGACAAGACCCAATCCTAAGCCTAGCACAAAGATCGTGTAGTTCGTTTGCTAGAGCTTTGCCAATGTCAAGTATCTCTTCCTTCGACCATGAGAGCGTGTAACTCCTGGATACCGTAGGAGTGCTTTGTGTGTATCAAACGTCACAACGTAACTGGGTGACTATAAAGGTGCACTACAGGTATCTCCGAAAGTGTCTATTGTTTTATGCGGATCGAGACTGGGATTTGTCACTCTGTGTAAACGGAGAGGTATCTCTGGGCCCACTCGGTAGGACATCATCATATGCGCAATGTGACCAAGGAGTCGATCACGGGATGATGTGTTACGGAACGAGTAAAGTGACTTGCCGGTAACGAGATTGAACAAGGTATTGGATACCGACGATCGAATCTCGGGCAAGTAACATACCGATAGACAAAGGGAATTGAATACGGGATTGATTAAGTCCTTGACATCGTGGTTCATCCGATGAGATCATCGTGGAACATGTGGGAGCCATCATGGGTATCCAGATCCCGCTGTTGGTTATTGACCGGAGAACGTCTCGGTCATGTATACATGTCTCCCGAACACGTAGGGTCTACACACTTAAGGTTCGATGATGCTAGGGTTATAAAGGAAGTTTGTATGTGGTTACCGAATGTTTTTCGGAGTCCCGGATGAGATCCCGGACGTCACGAGGAGTTCCGGAATGGTCCGGAGGTAAAGATTTATATATGGGAAGTCCTATTTTGGCCACCGGAAAATGTTCGGGATTTTTCGGTATTGTACCGGGAAGGTTCTAGAAGGTTCCGGAGTGGGGCCCACCTGCATGGGGGGACCCACATGGACGTGGGTAGTGGGGGCAAGGCCCCACACCCCTGGTCAAGGCGCACCAAGATCCCCCCTTAGAAGGAATAAGATCATATCCCGAAGGGATAAGATCAAGATCCCTAAAAAGGGGGGATAACAATCGGTGGGGAAGAAAATAATGAGATTTCTTTCCTCCCACCTTGGCCAACGCCCCAATGGACTTGGAGGGCAAGAAACCAGCCCCTCCACCCCTATATATAGTGGGGAGGCGCATGGGAGCTATAGATGAAGTTCTGGCGCAGCCCTCCCCCTCTCCCAAGTACTCCTCTTCTCCCGTGGTGCTTGGCGAAGCCCTGCAGGATTGCCACGCTCCTCCACCACCACCACGCCGTTGTGCTGCTGCTGGATGGAGTCTTCCTCAACCTCTCCCTCTCTCCTTGCTGGATCAAGGCGTGGGATACGTCACCGGGCTGTACGTGTGTTGAACGCGGAGGTGCCGTGCGTTCGACACTTGATCATCGGTGATTTGAATCACGACGAGTACGACTTCATCAACCCCGTTCACTTGAACGCTTCCGCTTAGCGATCTACAAGGGTATGTAGATGCACTCTCCTTCTACTCGTAGCTGGTTTCTCCATAGATAGATCTTGGTGACACGTAGGAAAATTTTGAATTTTTGCTACGTTACCCAACAGTGGCATCATGAGCTAGGTCTATTGCGTAGATTCTTTGCACGAGTAGAACACAAAGTAGTTGTGGGCGTTGATGTTGTTCAATATGCTTACCGTTACTAGTCCAATCTTGTTTCGACGGTATTGTGGGATGAAGCGGCCCGGACCGACCTTACACGTACTCTTACGTGAGACAGGTTCCACCGATTGACATGCACTTGGTGCATAAGATGGCTAGCGGGTGCCAGTCTCTCCCACTTTAGTCGGAACGGATTCGATGAAAAGGGTCCTTATGAAGGGTAAATAGCAATTGGCATATCACGTTGTGGTTTTGCGTAGGTAAGAAACGTTCTTGCTAGAAACCCATAGCAGCCACGTAAAACATGCAAACAACAATTAGAGGACGTCAAACTTGTTTTTGCAGGGTATGCTATGTGATGTGATATGGCCAAAAGGATGTGATGAATGATATATGTGATGTATGAGATTGATCATGTTCTTATAATAGGATTCACGACTTGCATGTCGATGAGTATGACAACCGGCAGGAGCCATAGGAGTTGTCTTTATTTATTGTATGACCTGCATGTCATTGAAGAACGCCATGTAAACTACTTTACTTTATATTGCTAAACGCGTTAGTCATAGAAGTAGAAGTATTCGTTGGCGTGACAACTTCATGAAGACACGATGATGGAGATCATGATGATGGAGATCATGATGATGGAGATCATGGTGTCATGCCGGTGACAAGATGATCATGGAGCCCCGAAGATGAAGATCAAAGGAGCTATATGATATTGGCCATATCATGTCACTACACTATTTGATTGCATGTGATGTTTATCATGTTTATGCATCTTGTTTGCTTAGAACGACGGTAGTAAATAAGATGATCCCTTACAACAATTTCAAGAAGTGTTCTCCCCTAACTGTGCACCGTTGCTACAGTTCGTCGCTTCTAAGCACCACGTGATGATCGGGTGTGATGGATTCTTACGTTCACATACAACGGGTGTAAGACAGTTTTACACAGCGAAAACACTTAGGGTTAACTTGACGAGCCTAGCATGTACAGACATGGCCTTGGAACACGGAGACCGAAAGGTCGAGCATGAGTCGTATAGTAGATACGATCAACATGAAGATGTTCACCAATGATGACTAGTCCGTCTCACGTGATGATCGGACACGGCCTAGTTGACTCGGATCATGTAATCACTTAGATGACCAGAGGGATGTCTATCTGAGTGGGAGTTCATAAGATGAACTTAATTATCCTGAACATAGTCAAAAGACCTTTTGCAAATTATGTCGTAGCTCGCGCTTTAGTTCTACTGTTTAGATATGTTCCTAGAGAAAATATAGTTGAAAGTTGATAGTAGCGATTATGCGATCAGTAGAAAGCTTATGTCCTTAATGCACCGCTCAGTGTGCTGAACCCCAACGTCGTTTGTCGATGTTGCGAACATCGGACATACACGTTTTGATAACTACGTGATAGTTCAATTAAATGGTTTAAGTAGAGGCACCAAAGACGTTTTCGAAACGTCGCGGAACATATGAGATGTTTCGAGGGCTGAAATTGGGATTTCAGGCTCGTGCCCACGTCAAGAGGTATAAGACCTTCGACGATTTTCTTAGCCTGCAAACTAAGGGAGAAAAGCTCAATCGTTGAGCTTGTGCTCAGATTGTCTGAGCACAACAATCACTTGAATCGAGTGGGAGTTGATCCTCCAGATGAGATAGTGATGTTTCCCCAAAGTCATTGCCACCAAGCTGCTAGAGCTTCGTGATTAACTATAACATATCAGGGATAGATATGATGATCCTTGAAATATTCATGATGTTTGACACCGCGAAAGTAGAAATCAAGAAGGAGCATCAATTATTGATGGTTGGTGAAACCACTAGTTTCAAGAAGGGCAAAGGAACAAAGGGATACTTCATGAAACGGCAATTCAGCTGCTGCTCTAGTGAAGAAACCCAAGGTTGAACCCAAACCCGAGACTAAGTGCTTTTGTAATAAGGGGAACAACCACTGGAGCAGCATTACCCTAGATACTTGGTAGATGAGAAGGCTGGCAAGGTCGATAGAAGTATATTGGATATACATTATGTTAATGTGTACTTTACTAGTACTCCTAGTAGCACCAGGGTATTGGATACCGGTTCGGTTGCTAAGTGTTAGTAACTCGAAATAAAAGCTACGGAATAAACGGAGATTAGCTAAAGGTGAGCTGACGATATATGTTGGAAGTGTTTCCAAGGTTGATATGATCAAGCATCGCACGCTCCCTCTACCACCGAGACTGGTGTTTGCGTTGAGCATAGACATGATTGGATTATGTCTATCGCAATACGGTTATTCATTTAAGGAGAATAATGGTTACTCTATTTTTGAATAATACCTTCAATGGTCTTGCACCTAAAGGAATGGTTTATTGAATCTCGGTCGTAGTGATACACATTTTCATGCCAAAAGATATAAGATAGTAATGATAGTACCACTTACTTGTGGCACTGCCATGTAAGTCATAATGGTATAAAACGCATGAAGAAGCTCCATGTTGATGGATCTTTGGACTCACTCGTTTTTGAAAAGTTTGAGACATGCGAACCATGTCTATTGGTGTATATGCATGAAGAAACTCCATGCAAATGGATCGTTCGGACTCACTTGATTTTGAATCACTTGAGATATGCAAATCATACCACATGGGCAAGATGACTGAAAAGCCTCGTTTTCAGTAAGATGGAACAAGATAGCAACTTGTTGGAAGTAACACATTTTGATGTGTGCAGTCCAATGAGTGCTGAGGCATGCAGTGAATATCGTTATGTTCTTACTTCACAGATGATTCGAGTAGATGTTGAGAATATTTACTTGATGAAACACAAGTCTGAATTATTGAATGGTTCAAGTAATTTCAGAGTGAAGTAGCAGATCATTGTGACAAGAGGATAAAATGTCTATGATATGATCATAGAGATGAATATCTGAGTTACGAGTTTTGGCACACAATTAAGACATTGTGGAAATTGTTTCATAATTAATACCGCCTGGAACACCATAGTGTGATGGTGTGTCCGAACATCATAGTTGCACCCTATTGGATATGGTGCGTACCATGATGTCTCTTATCGAATTACCACTATCGTTCATGGGTTAGGCATTAGAGACAACCACATTCACTTTAAGTAGGGCACCACGTAATTCCGTTGAGATGACACCGTATGAATTATGGTTTAGAGAAACCTAAGTTGTCGTTTCTTAAAGGTTTGGGGCTGTGACGCTTATGTGAAAAAGTTTCAGGATTAAGCTCGAACCCAAAGCGGATAAAATACATCTTCATAGGACACCCAAAACAGTTGGGTATACCTCCTAATTCAGATCCAAAAGCAATATGAATTGTTTCTAGAATCGGGTCCTTTCTCGAGGAAAGGTTTCTCTCGAAAGAATTGAGTGGGAGGATGGTGGAGACTTGATGAGGTTATTGAACCGTCTCTTCAACTAGTGTGTGGCAGGGCACAGGAAGTTGTTCCTCTGGCACCTACACCAATTGAAGTGGAAGCTTATGATATTGATCATGAAACTTCGGATCAAGTCACTACCAAACCTCGTGGGATGACAAGGATGCGTACTACTTCAGAGTGGTACGTAATCATGTCTTGGAAGTCATGTTGCTGGACAACAATGAACCTACGAGCTATGGAGAAGCGATGGTGGGCCCGGATTCCGATAAATGGCTCGAGGCCATAAAATCCGAGAACGGATCCATGGACTTTGGTGGACTTGCCCGATGATCGGCAAGCCATTAAGATAAATGGATCTTTAAGAAGAAGATGGACGTGGATGGTAATGTCACCGTCTATGAGGCTCGACTTGTGGCGAAGAGTTTTTCACAAGTTCAAGGAGTTGACTATGATGAGATTTTCTCATCCGTAGCGATGCTTAAGTCCGTCGGAATCATGTTAGCATTAGCTGCATTTATGAAATCTGGCAGACGGATGTCAAAACGAGTTTCCTTACCAGTTTTCGTAAGGAAAGGTTGTATGTAATACAATCAGAAAGTTTTTGTCGATCCTAAGGATGCTAAAAGGTATGCTAGCTCCAGCGATCCTTCTAAGGACTGGAGTGAGCATCTCGGAGTTGGAATGTACGCTTTGATGAGATGATCAAAGATTTTGGATTTATACAAAGTTTATGAGAAACTTGTATTTCCAAAGAAGTGAGTGGGAGCACTATAGAATTTCTGATGAGTATATGTTGTTGACATATTGTTGATCAGAAATGACGTAGAATTTCTGGAAAGCATATAGGGTTATTTTGAAAGTGTTTTTCAATGGAAAGCCTGGATTAAGCTACTTGAACATTGAGCATCAAGATCTATAAGGATAGATCAAAATGCTTAATAATACTTCCAAATGAGCACATACCTTGACATGATCTTGAAGGTATTCAAGATGGATCAGTCAAAGAAGAAGTTCTTGCCTGAATTATAAGGTACGAAGTTAAGACTTAAAGCTCGACCACGGCAGAATAGAGAGAAAGGACGAAGGTCGTCCCCTATGCTTAAGACGTAGGCTCTTCAGTATGCTATGCTGTGTACCGCACCTGAAGTGTGCCTTGCCATGAGTCAGTCAAGGGGTACAAGAGTGATCCATGAATGGATCACAGGACAGCGGTCAAAGTTATCCTTAGTAACTAGTGGACTAAGGAATTTTCTCGATTATGGAGGTGGTAAAAGAGTTCGTCGTAAAGGTTATGATGATGCAAGCTTGACACCTATCCGGATAGCTCTGAGTAGAGAGACCGGATACATATAATGGAGCAATAATTTAGAATAGCTCCAAGTAGAACAGTTGTTTGGAATAGCTCCAAATAGAGCGTGGTAGCTGCATCTAGGAGATGACATAGAGATTTGTAAAGCACACACGGATCTGAAAGGTTCAGACCCGTTGACTAAAACCTCTCTCACAAGCAACATGATCAAACATAAAACTCATTGAGTGTCAATCACATAGTGATGTGAACTAGACTACTGACTCTAGTAAACTCTTGGGTATTAGTCACATGGCGATGTGACCTGTGAGTGTTAATCACATGGCGATGTGAACTAGATTATTGACTCTAGTGCAAGTGGGAGACTGTTGGAAATATGCCCTAGAGGCAATAATAAAAGTATTATTATTATATTTCCTTGTTCATGATAATTGTCTTTTATTCATGCTATAACTGTATTATCCGGAAATCGTAATACACGTGTGAATACATATACCACAATATGTCCCTAGTGAGCCTCTAGTTGACTAGCTCGTTGTGATCAACAGATAGTCATGGTTTCCTGGCTATGGACATTGGATGTCGTTGATAACGGGATCACATCATTAGGAGAATGATGTGATGGACAAGACCCAATCCTAAGACTAGCACAAAAGATCGTGTAGTTCATTTGCTAGAGCTTTGCCAATGTCAAGTATCTCTTCCTTTGACCATGAGATCGTGTAATTCCTGGATACCGTAGGAGTGCTTTGGGTGTATCAAACGTCACAACGTAACTGGGTGACTATAAAGGTGCACTACAGGTATCTCCGAAAGTATCTATTGTTTTATGCGGATCGAGACTGGGATTTGTCACTCCGTGTAAACGGAGAGGTATCTCTGGGCCCACTCGGTAGGACATCATCATATGCGCAATGTGACCAAGGAGTTGATCACGGGATGATGTGTTACAGAACGAGTAAAGTGACTTGCCGGTAACGAGATTGAACAAGGTATCGGTATACCGACGATCGAATCTCGGGCAAGTAACATACCGATAGACAAAGGGAATTGTATACGGGATCGATTGAGTCCTTGACATCGTGGTTCATCCGATGAGATCATCGTGGAACATGTGGGAGCCAACATGGGTATCCAGATCCCGCTGTTGGTTATTGACCGGAGAACATATGAGATGTTTCGAGGGCTGAAATTAGGATTTCAGGCTCGTGCCCACGTCAAGAGGTATAAGACCTCCGACGATTTTCTTAGCCTGCAAACTAAGGAGAGAAGCTCAATTGTTGAGCTTGTGCTCAGATTGTCTGAGTACAACAATCACTTGAATCGAGTGGGAGTTGATCCTCCAGATGAAATAGTGATAGTTTCTCCGAAGTCATTACCACCAAGCTGCTAGAGCTCTGTGATGAACTATAACATATCAGGGATAGATATGATGATCCTTGAAATATTCGCGTTGTTTGACACCGCGAAAGTAGAAATCAAGAAGGAGCATCAATTGTTGATGGTTGGTGAAACCACTAGTTTCAAGAAGGGCAAGGGAACAAAGGGATACTTCATGAAACGGCAATTCAGCTGCTGCTCTAGTGAGGAAACCCAAGGTTGAACCCAAACCCGAGACTAAGTGCTTCTGTAATAAGGGGAACAACCACTGGAGCAGCATTACCCTAGATACTTGGTAGATGAGAAGGCTGGCAAGGTCGATAGAAGTATATTGGATATACATTATGTTAATGTGTACTTTACTAGTACTCCTAGTAGCACCAGGGTATTAGATACCGGTTCGGTTGCTAAGTGTTAGTAACTCGAAATAAAAGGCTACGGAATAAACGGAGACTAGCTAAAGGAGAGCTGACGATATGTGTTGGAAGTGTTTCCAAGTTTGATATAATCAAACATCGCACGTTCCCTCTACCATCAAGATTAGTATTAAACCTGAATGGTTTATTGAATCTCGATCGTAGTGATACACATGTTCATGCCAAAAGATATAAGATAGTAATGATAGTACAACTTACTTGTGGCACTGCCATGTAAGTCATAATGGTATAAAACGCATGAAGAAGCTCCATGTTGATGGATCTTTGGACTCACTCGTTTTTGAAAAGTTTGAGACATGCGAACCATGTCTATTGGTGTATATGCATGAAGAAACTCCATGCAAATGGATCGTTCGGACTCACTTGATTTTGAATCACTTGAGATATGCAAATCATACCACATGGGCAAGATGACTGAAAAGCCTCATTTTCAGTAAGATGGAACAAGATAGCAACTTGTTGGAAGTAACACATTTTGATGTGTGCAGTCGAATGAGTGCTGAGGCATGCAGTGAATATCATTATGTTCTTACTTCACAGATGATTCGAGTAAATGTTGAGTATATTTACTTGATGAAACACAAGTCTGAATTATTGAATGGTTCAAGTAATTTCAGAGTAAAGTAGCAGATCATTGTGACAAGAGGATAAAATGTCTATGATATGATCATAGAGATGAATATCTGAGTTACGAGTTTTGGCACACAATTAAGACATTGTGGAAATTGTTTCGCAATTAATACCGCCTGGAACACCATAATGTGATGGTGTGTCCGAACATCATAGTTGCACCCTATTGGATATGTTGCGTACCATGATGTCTCTTATCGAATTACCACTATCGTTCATGGGTTAGGCATTAGAGACAACCACATTCACTTTAAATAGGGCACCACGTAATTCCGATGAGATGACACCGTATGAATTATGGTTTAGAGAAACCTAAGTTGTCGTTTCTTAAAAGTTTGGGGCTGCGACGCTTATATGAAAAAGTTTCAGGTTGATAAGCTCGAACCCAAAGCGGATAAAATGCATCTTCATAGGAAACCCAAAACAGTTGGGTATACCTCCTAATTCAGATCCGAAAGCAATATGGATTGTTTCTTGAATCAGGTCCTTTCTCGAGAAAAGGTTTGTCTAGAAAAGTTGAGTGGGATGATGGTGGAGACTTGATATGGTTATTGAACCATCACTTCAACCAGTGTGTATCAGGGCACAGGAAGTTGTTCTCGTGGCACCTACACCAATTGAAGTAGAAGCTTATGATAGTGATCATGAAGTTTCGGATCAAGTCACTGCCGTACCTCGTAGGGTGACAAGGATACGTACTACTTCAGAGTGGTACAGTAATCCTGTCTTGAAGGTCATGTTGCTAGACAACAATGAACCTATGAGCTATGGAGAAGTGATGGTGGGCCCAAATTCTGACAAATGGTTAGAAGCCATGAAATCCGAGATAGGATCCATGTATCAGAACAAAGCATGGACTTTGGTGGACTTGCCCAAAGATCGGCAAGCCATTGACATAAATGGATCTTTAAGAAGAAGATGGACGTGGATGGTAATGTCACCATCTATGAAGCTCGACTTGTGGCGAAGAGTTTTTCACAAGTTCAAGGAGTTGACTGCGATGAGATTTTCTCATCCGTAGCGATGCTTAAGTCCGTCGGATTCATGTTAGCATTAGCTGCATTTATGAAATCTGGCAGATGGATGACAAAACGAGTTTCCTTACCAGTCTTCGTATGGAAAGGTTGTATGTGATACAAATCAGAAAGTTTTTGTCGATCCTAAGGATGCTAAAAGGTATGGTAGCTCCAGCGATCCTTCCATGGACTGGAGTAAGCATCTCGGAGTTGGAATGTGCGCTTTGATAAGATGATCAAAGATTTTGGGTTTATACAAAGTTTATGAGAAACTTGTATTTCCAAAGAAGTGAGTGGGAGCACTATAGAACTTCTGATGAGTATATGTTGTTGACATATTGATGATCAGAAATGATGTAGAATTTCTAGAAAGCATATAGGGTTATTTGAAAACTGTTTTTCAATGGAAAATCTGGATTAGGCTACTTGAACAATAAGCATCAAGATCTATAAGATAGATCAAAATGCTTAATAGTACTTTCAAATGAGCACGTACCTTGACATGATCTTGAAGGTGTTCAAGATGGATCAGTCAAAGAAGGAATTCTTGCCTGAGATGTAAGGTATGAAGTTAAGACTTAAAATCTCGACCACGGCAGAATAGAGAGAAAGGACGAAGGTCGTCCCCTATGCTTTTATCATAGGCTCTCTACAGTATGCTATGCTGTGTACTGCACCTGTAGTGTGCCTTGCCATGAGTCAGTCAAGGGGTACAAGAGTGATCCAAGAATGGATCACAGGACAGCGGTCAAAGTTATCCTTAGTAACTAGTGGACTAAGGAATTTTCTCGATTATGGAGGTGATAAAGAGTTCGACGTAAAGAGTTATGTCGATGCAAGCTTAACACCTATCCGGATAGCTCTGAGTAGAAATACCGGATACGTATAATGGAGCAACTTTTAGTATAGCTCCAAGTAGAACAGTTATTTGGAATAGCTCCAAATAGAGCGCGGTAGCTACATCTAGGAGATGACATAGAGATTTGTAAAGCACACACGGATCTAAAAGGTTCAGACCCGTTGACTATAACCTCTCTCACAAGCATAACATGATCAAACCCAGAACTCATCGAGTGTTAATCACATGGTAAATGTGAACTAGATTATTGACTCTAGTAAACTCTTTGGGTGTAAGTCACATGGGGATGTGACCTTGAGTGTTAATCACATATCGATGTGAACTAGATTATTGACTCTAGTGCAAGTGGGAGACTGTTGGAAATATGCCCTAGAGGCAATAATAAAAGTATTATTATATTTCCTTGTTCATGATAATTGTCTTTTATTCATGCTATAACTGTATTATCCGGAAATCGTAATACACGTGTGAATACATAGACCACAATATGTCCCTAGTGAGCCTCTAGTTGACTAGCTCGTTGTGATCAACAGATAGTCATGATTTCCTGGCTATGGACATTGGATGTCGTTGATAACGGGATCACATCATTAGGAGAATGATGTGATGGACAAGACCCAATCCTAAGCCTAGCACAAAGATCGTGTAGTTCGTTTGCTAGAGCTTTGCCAATGTCAAGTATCTCTTCCTTCGACCATGAGAGCGTGTAACTCCTGGATACCGTAGGAGTGCTTTGGGTGTATCAAACGTCACAACGTAACTGGGTGACTATAAAGGTGCACTACAGGTATCTCCAAAAGTGTCTATTGTTTTATGCGGATCGAGACTGGGATTTGTCACTCTGTGTAAACGGAGAGGTATCTCTGGGCCCACTCGGTAGGACATCATCATATGCGCAATGTGACCAAGGAGTTGATCACGGGATGATGTGTTACGGAACGAGTAAAGTGACTTGCCGGTAACGAGATTGAACAAGGTATTGGATACCGACAATCGAATCTCGGGCAAGTAACATACCGATAGACAAAGGGAATTGAATACGGGATTGATTAAGTCCTTGACATCGTGGTTCATCCAATGAGATCATCGTGGAACATGTGGGAGCCATCATGGGTATCCAGATCCCGCTGTTGGTTATTGACCGGAGAACGTCTCGGTCATGTCTACATGTCTCCCGAACCCGTAGGGTCTACACACTTAAGGTTCGATGACGCTAGGGTTATAAAGGAAGTTTGTATGTGGTTACCGAATGTTGTTCGGAGTCCCGGATGAGATCCCGGACGTCACGAGGAGTTCCGGAATGGTCCGGAGGTAAAGATTTATATATGGGAAGTCCTATTTTGGCCACCGGAAAATGTTCGGGATTTTTCGGTATTGTACCGGGAAGGTTCTAGAAGGTTCCGGAGTGGGGACCACCTGCATGGGGGGACCCACATGGACGTGGGTAGTGGGGGCAAGGCCCCACACCCCTGGTCAAGGCGCACCAAGATCCCCCCTTAGAAGGAATAAGATCATATCCCGAAGGGATAAGATCAAGATCCCTAAAAAGGGGGGATAACAATCGGTGGGGAAGGAAATAATGAGATTTCTTTCCTCCCACCTTGGCCAACGCCCCAATGGACTTGGAGGGCAAGAAACCAGCCCCTCCACCCCTATATATAGTGGGGAGGCGCATGGGAGCTATAGACGAAGTTCTGGCGCAGCCCTCCCCCTCTCCCAAGTACTCCTCTTCTCCCGTGGTGCTTGGCGAAGCCCTGCAGGATTGCCACGCTCCTCCACCACCACCACGCCGTTGTGCTGCTGCTGGATGGAGTCTTCCTCAACCTCTCCCTCTCTCCTTGCTGGATCAAGGCGTGGGATACGTCACTGGGCTGTACGTGTGTTGAACGCGGAGGTGCCGTGCGTTCGGCACTTGATCATCGGTGATTTGAATCACGACGAGTACGACTTCATCAACCCCGTTCACTTGAACGCTTCCGCTTAGCGATGTACAAGGGTATGTAGATGCACTCTCTTTCTACTCGTTGCTGGTCTCTCCATAGATAGATCTTGGTGACACGTAGGAAAATTTTGAATTTCTGCTACGTTCCCCAACATTAAGCGCATACGCAAAAAGATAGGTCTAATCATTTTAGCGAAGCGCTTAAAATCCTCATCATCCTTTTTCTTGGATGGCTTAGGAGGAAAAGGCATGGTTTTTTGAACCCATGGTTCTCTTTCTTTACCATGCTTCCTAGCAACGAAGCCTCTCTTATCATAACGTAGATTTTTTGATTATGGGTTATCAAGATCAACGGCAGGTTCAATCTCTACATCATTATTACTGCTAGGTTGAGCATCAACATGAACATTATCATTAACATTATCACTAGGTTCATGTTCATCACCAGATTGTGTTTCAGCATCAGAAATAGAAATATTATTGGGATTCTCAGGTGTGTCTACAACAGGTTCACTAGAAGCATGCAAAGTCTTATCATTTTTCTTTTTCTTTTTAGAAGTACTAGGTGCTTCAACATTATTTCTCTGAGAATCTTGCTCAATTCTCTTAGGGCGACCCTCAAGATACAAAGGTTCCTGAGTCATTTTACCCGTTCTAGTTGCTACTCTAACAGCAAAGTCATGTTTATTATTATTCAATTCGTTGAGCAAATCATTTTGAGTCTTAAGCACTTGTTCTACCTGAGTGGTAACCATAGAAGCATGTTTACTGATGAGTTTAATTTCACCCTTAACTCTAGACATGTAATCACTCAAGTGTCCAATCATATAAGGATTACTTTTCAATTGTCTACCAACATAAGCATTGAAATTTTCTTGTTTAGCCATAAAGTCATCAAAATCATCCAAGCATTGGCTAGCAAACTTAGTAGACGGGATTTCAACTTTATCATATCTATAGAGAGAATTTACCTTTACTACCCGTGTTGGGTTATCAAGACCATGGATTTCTTTAATAGGTGGTATATTAAGGCCATGTATTTCTTCAATAGGAGGTAAATTCTTAACATCTTTAGCTTTAATACCCTTTTCTTTCATAGATTTCTTTGCCTCTTGCATATCTTCTGGACTGAGAAATAGAACACCTCTTTTCTTCGGAGTTGGCTTAGGAGTTGGTTCAGGAAGTGTCCAATTGTTTTCATTAGTCAATATATTATTCAATAGCAATTCAGCTTGATCAACAGTCCTTTCCCTGAAAACACAACCAGCACAACTATCCAGGTGGTATCTGGAAGCATCGGTTAGTCCATTATAAAAGATATCAAGTATTTCATTTTTCTTGAGAGGATGATCATGCAAAGCATTAAGTAGTCGGAGAAGCCTCCCCCAAGCTTGTGGGAGACTCTCTTCTTCAATTTGCACAAAATTATATATTTCCCTTAAAGCAGCTTGTTTCTTATGAGTAGGGAAATATTTAGCAGAGAAGTAATAAATCATATCTTGGGGACTACGCACACAACCAGGATCAAGAGAATTAAACCAAGTTTTAGCATCACCAATGAGAACGGAAATATCTTAAGGATATAGTAATAGCGAGATTTCTCATCATTAGTGAATAGGGTGGCTATATCATTTAATTAAGTAAGATGTGCCACAACAATTTCAGATTCATAGCCATAAAAAGGATCAGATTCAACCAAAGTAATTATCTCAGGGTCGATAGAGAAATCATAATCCTTATCAGTAACACAGATAGGTGAAGTAGCAAAAGCAGGGTCATATTTCATTCTAGCATTCAGAGACTTTTGCTTAAGCTTAGCTAATAACTTCTTAAGATTAGATCTATCAATGCAAGCAAGAAATCTCTAGCAGTTTCTTCATCCATAACATAACCCTCAGGCATAACAGGCAATCTATATCTAGGGGGAGAATCTTCATCATCACTTTCATCAATATTATCAGTTTCAATAGTTTCATTCTCTCTAGCCCTAGCAAGTTGTTCATCAAGAAATTCACCTAATGGCACAGTATTATCAAGCGTAGAAGTAGTTTCATCATAAGTATCATGCATAGCAGAAGTGGCATCATCAATAACATGCGACATATCAGAATTAATAGCAGAAACAGGTTTAGATGTCGCAAGTTTACTCATAACAGAAGGAGAATCAAGTGCAGAGCTAGATGGCAGTTCCTTACCTCCCCTCGCAGTTGACGGATAAATCTTGGTTCTTTCGTCTTTCAAGTTCCTCATAGTGATCAGCAGATATAAATCCCAAGTGACTCAAAGAATAGAACTATGCTCCCCGGCAACGGTGTCAGAAAATAGTCTTGATAACCCACAAGTATAGGGGATCACAACAGCTTTCGAGGGTAGAGTATTCAACCCAAATTTATTGATTTGACACAAGGGGAGCCAAAGAATATTCTCAAGTATTAGCAGTTGAGTTGTCAATTCAACCACACCTGGATAACTTAATATCTGCAGCAAAGTATTTAGTAGCAAAGTAGTATGGAAGTAACGGTAACAGTGGCAAAAGTAACAGTAGCAGTTTTGTGGTAATTGTAATAGCGGCAACGGTAAAGTAATTAAGCAAAGAGCAATATGTGAAAAGCTCATAGGCATTGGATCAGTGATGGATAATTATGTCGGATGCGATTCCTCATGCAATAGTTATAACATAGGGTGACACAGAACTAGCTCCAGTTCATCAATGTAATGTAGGCATGTATTCCGAATATAGTCATACGTGCTTATGGAAAAGAACTTGCATGACATCTTTTGTCCTACCCTCCTGTGGCAGCGGGGTCCTATTGAAAACTAAGGGATATTAAGGCCTCCTTTTAATAGAGTACCGGACCAAAGCATTAACACATAGTGAATACATGAACTCCTCAAACTACGGTCATCATCGGTAAGTATCCCGATTATTGTCACTTCGGGGTTAACGGATCATAACACATAATAGGTGACTATAGACTTGCAAGATAGGATCAAGAACTCACATATATTCATGAAAACATAATAGGTTCAGATCTGAAATCATGGCACTCGGGCCCTAGTGACAAGCATTAAGCATAGCAAAGTTATAGCAATATCAATCTCAGAACATAGTGGATACTAGGTATCAAACCCTAACAAAACTAACTTGATTACATGGTAAATCTCATCCAGCCCATCACCGTCCAGCAAGCCTACGATGGAATTACTCACACACGACGGTAAGCATCATGAAATTGGTGATGGAGGATGGTTGATGATGACGACGGCGATGGATTCCCCTCTCCGGAGCCCCGAACGGACTCCAGATCAGCCCTCCCGAGAGAGTTTAGGGCTTGGCGGCGGCTCCGTATCATAAAACGCAATGAATCCTTCTCTCTGATTTTTTTCTCACCGAATGTGAAAATATGGAGTTGGATTTGAGGTCGGTGGAGCTTCAGGGGGCCCACGAGGCAGGGGGCGCGCCCTAGGGGGGCGCACCCCCACCCTCGTGGACAGGGTGTGGGCCCCCTGGCGTTAATTCTTTCGCCAATATTTTTTATTAATTCCAAAAAGTTGCTCCGTGGATTTTCATGTCATTCCGAGAACTTTTATTTCTACACAAAAATAACACCATGGTAGTTCTGCTGAAAACAGCATCAGTCCGGGTTAGTTCCATTCAAATCATGCAAGTTAGAGTGCAAAACAAGGGCAAAAATGTTTGGAAAAGTAGATACGATGGAGACGTATCTGACAATACAAGAAAATGCCATAAAAGGACCATAAAAGAAATGAGAGAACTCCACTCGAGCGCTCTGCTCTGCTCGTGACGGGTCGCCACTCAAAATGGCAGTTTTCCCCATGGGGGCGGGTATCCGTGGGCATTTACTCGCTAAGAAGTGGTGATGGGGGTCAAAATCCCCCCATGGGTATAACGGGGCGGGTATCCGAGAAGCAAGCGGGGTGGGGATGGGGGGCAAACTGGCTCGATGGAGCCTCCATGGATACACGGGACCCATCTGTCAGTCAAACTGGCCACCCAGTATATATACAAGAAACCCTAAATCGACTCGCCCGCCTCCACTCTCTTCCCATCCCCGCAGCCGCCTCTCCCTCTGCCCTCTCACTTTCACCAATCCCCCTCCCGATCCACCCATCCATCCAACCCTAGATCGACAACGACCGGCGGCGCCCTGCACCAGCCGTCTCATCCGGCCGCCCCTCCTGGTGCTCGCCTCCTCGTCGCCCATTGCCCTCTCCTGGTGCTCGCCTCCTCGTCGTTCACCTCCTCACCTCCTCGCGAGTCCACGACGGCGATGATGGCGAGCCACGACCGCACCAAAAGCTTACTACGATGGTGATAGTGGCGACGACGACGAGTATTGGCGGCACCCTGCAACGGCCCCCCTCCCATTTGGTCCCGCCCCATCGCCCTCTCCTACATCTGGTGATCTGGTCCCGCCCCGTTGCCCTCACCTGCATCTGGTCCCGCCCCGTCGCCATCTCCTGCTCCTCGCCTCCTCAACGCCAGTGACTCCCCTCCTCTTCTTCCACCTCAAGCACAAGAAGTGACCACTGACCAGAGTCCAGAGGCCGAGACCATCATGGTAAGTAGGTAACCGGCTGCATCTACACCTTTTCTTGTATTTTTTTGTGTCATTTCGTGCTGTTGAATGTGTATGCATCTGTTGAATGTGTATGGATCTTGTAGTTGTCAGTTCTTGTAGTTATTTTCCATCTTGTTGAATGTGTATCTGTTGAATGTGTATGCATATGTTGAATGTGTATGCATCTGTTGAATGTGTATGGCCATCTTGTTGTTAAATGTGTATGGGTCTGTTACTTGGTCAGTCATGAGTGAATTATGTAAATATCCAGCAGTCCACACACATTCAATTATATGTCAGAAACTCAAAATTGTTCTGTCAATTATATGTCAGAATCATCTAAACATCCAGCAGTTTGCATATCCTTTTTATCTAAATATATTGCAATGTGATCTTGCTGTTGAATGTGTATGCTTCCTGATTGAATGTGTATGTATCAATTGTATGCTTCCTGATTATCTAAATATTTTGTTGTGTGCCTTTGTAGCTGACCGCAACATTGACCGGCAACTCGCATCCTCTTCCTCCACCTCAAGCAAATCTGCATCGACCCAAGACCATCAAGGTGAGTAGATTTGCAATGGCATCAGGTTCAGGTGAATATGCTGAGCAAGATAAGCCACTTCATGTGAAGACAAAGACCACATTTGTGGTTTGGAATGAGTTCAATAGGGTTCTTGTTGAGGAAAAATGGAAGGCTGAATGTGTATGGTGTCACGGGCTATTTTGTGGAGATCCAGAGTATGGAACCTCACATATGCATGCTCATTTAGCAAGATGTGCTTCTAGGCAGGCCAATGGTTAAGTGTTAAGGCTAGGAACTTTCAGTCATGTAATCAGATTTAATGTATGGTGTCAAGGGATGTGTGTGCTTTGTTATGTTTGCCATGCTTGCTTTTGTTAAGTGTTAAGGATAGGAACATATTTGATCAAGAACTATGTAGGAAAGAACTTGCTTTGATGATATGTTGTCATGAGTACCCACTTGCTATGGTAGATCATGTAGGTTTTAGAAAGTTTTGTGCTATGTTGCAGCCTATGTTCAAGGTTGTGTGTAGGAATACCATCCGGAAAGATATTCTAGAAATGCATGAAGGACAAGGACATAAGTTGATCAAGTACTTTGCAAACTTCAAGAATAGAGTTGATGTGACTTCGGATATGTGGACTGCTGGACATCAAAAGAGAGGATACATGGCTATAACAGGTCACTATATTGATGGTTCTTGGAATCTAAAGTCATTCCTTCTAAGGTACAATACCATTGCTCCTATCTTACTGCTTGTCTGAATACCTTTGCTCTTATTCATGCTTTCTAACCCAATAATTTATAATTTTGCAGGTTTGTATATGTACCAGCACCACATACAGCTGAAGTGATTTGTGATGTTCTACATGAAGTTTTGATAGAGTATCATCTTGAGAGAAAGATATCAACCATTACTCTTGATAACTGCACAACCAACGACAAGGCAGTGGAAGATCTCCTAGATAAGTTAGACTCCTCCTCTCTCATGCTAGGTGGTAAACTGTTGCATATGCGGTGTTGTGCTCATATATTAAATCTGATTGTGAAAGATGGGCTTGCTGTTTTGGGGGATGGTATTGAGAGGGTGCGGGATAGTGTGGGGTTTTGGTCAACAACTCCAAAAAGACATGAGAAGTTCGAAAAAAACTTGTCGCTTGATGAACATTGAGTACTCTAGGAGGTTGAACCTTGATTGCAAAACTAGGTGGAACTCCACATACATAATGCTTAGTATTGTTGTGTTGTATAGGGATGTTTTTGATCGTCTTAGTCTATGTGAAAGGCTTTTTAATTGCTGTCCAACAACTGCTGATTGGGATTTTGCCAAAGAGATGATTGCTAGGCTCAAATTATTCTATGATGTCACTTGCTTATGGTCAGGAACTAGATATGTTACAGCAAATATGTTCTTCCCCAAGGTTTGTGGTATTAAGTTGGCAATTCGCAAATGGACTACACTTGATTATGAGTTGTTGCAAGATATGTCTGATGAGATGAAAAAGAAGTATGAAGTGATGCAACAAATGTCCGAGGAGATGAAAAAGAAGTTTCAGAAGTACTGGACAAATATCCATGGTCTGATGGCTATTGCCACTGTTCTTGACCCAAGATACAAACTCCATATGGTGCAGGCTTTGTACGGTCCTCTTTATGGACCCGAGGCTGCAAATCAGGAGGTTGAGCGCGTGAAGCAGTTGCTCTGAGAATTGTTGGTTCAATACCAAGATGCCTCTTCTACGGGAACATCAAATGTTGCTACTGCTTCACAGCCCACTGATTCAGCTTCACAGGAAGAAGTTTTTGACATATTTGAACAGTACATGTCTTCACAACCTACTGCTTCATCTATGTTGGTTCATACAGAGCTAGATATGTATTTAGAAGAGCCAACTTTGCCAAGAACACCTGATTTTGATATCATCAATTGGTGGAAGTTTGGAGGGACAAAATATCCAACTCTACAACTCATTGCTCATGATATCTTGCCTATTCCGGTCACAACGGTAGCATCGGAATCTGCATTCTCTACAAGTGGTAGAATTCTTAGCCCTCACTGTAGTAGGCTTGCACCAAAGATGGTTGAGGCTATAATGTGTATGCAGGCTTGGTCTAATGCTGGCATGCTAGGTAAGACAATTCAAATGTGCTCTTTTGCTCCTATTACTGATGTTGTGTTGTTCTTACACTACTTTTTTTTGCTTAGACAATTTACTAGAATATATACCTGAATCAGTTACACTACTGCCATCTAATTTTACATTGTTTGCAATTTTAGGTGAGAACAATTCATCTTTGTCTACTGAGTTTCAAACTTGCCTTGATGATGAGGATGAACCAATGGTAACTTGACATTCCCAACTCTCATCCTATGTCTTTATTTCATTTGCAACTTTCTAAATTATCTTGAACTATTTCCATGATCGGGATGAGGAATTCTCCACTTGCAATAACTATTAGCCTTGCTGCTTGCCTCCATGGAGTCAAGAATGAAGAAAATGGAGGACCAATAAGCTACTGTGATGGTCTCTTCAAGTCTTCATTTCATTTATTTTTCCATCCATGCTTGTCAACTGGTGTTAAGAATTAGAACTTCCGGCTTGTAATCGTACTAAGTATTGTTGTTTGTGCCATTCGTACTTCCAGTATGTGGTCAGACTTGAGTCGAGATGGTTGAATCTGTCAAACTTATTGTGGTCAGACATGGGATGATTGAATCTATGTCAAAAATATCGTGTTTGTGCTGCTAATTTACTATTCTTTTGCTTCTCTAATGGAGGATTGCTGTCAAAATTATTGTGGTTTGTGCTGCCAATATAATGTTGTTGTGCTGCTATAATGTATGATTAAATCTGTCAAAAGTTTACTGATGTTTTACTCCTCTTTTACTGTTGTTTTGTGCTGCCAATATACTGATGTTGTGCACTTGTGCTCCTCTTTTACTGATGCCAATATACTACTGTTGTGTAGCTCCTCTTTTACTGTTATTGGTATCCATGGAGATCCCCATGGGGATCGGGTACCCGTTGTTCGCGGGCATGGGG
>NC_041385.1:763692210-763746702 GCF_002162155.2 Triticum dicoccoides
GCGGGGCTAGTGGGGATCGGGGCGGGGACGATGGCGTGCCCCCCGGTGATCCCCGTCCCCGTTGCCATTTTGAGTTGCCACGCGCCGGCCTGCAGCACCCTCCCAAGAAAAAAAAGACGAATAAAAAACAAATCGGCTGCGCAAAATTGGGGGATGGGCCTGGCCCATGAGACACGCGCCAGTCTGTTGACGCTACCCGGATCCGACGACGGCCTAGCTCGCCTCGCATTACTGGGAGACAGCGCCTAGCCGACCAGCAACTCCCGGAGACAGCCGACAGTCCCCACTCTCGAATCCCGCCGCCGCCACCGTCGCCGTCGCCGTCGCCGTCAATGGATGAGCTGCGGCGGCCGCCCGAGTTCGACCACATGTTCACGGACGAGGCGTGGGCCAGCATGACCCAGGACACGCGGCGTCGGATCGTCGACATCTCGTGCCGGGTGGAAGAGGAGCCCACCGAAGAGGAGCGCCGCATCCACGATGAGCTCATCGTCGGCGGCGGCAGCATCAGTTACCCCCCGACCCCTCCCTCCTCCCCGACGGTAGGCGCACACCTCCTCTCTACTCGCTAGGGACCTCCTCCGAGAATTCAATTTCTTTTTTCATATAGTAGTAGTTACCCTAACCTACACTGAGCCCATGTTCCCAACACGCAACATTAAGCCCAGTGTGTCAATAAGCTGGTCTAGGTCTCCAATCCTTGACAACCACATCACCCCAGGTCCCAAACGATAGGGGGCACTAGAAATTTGACAAATTTTAACATTTCCCTACTGTACATGGGGGTCCATTTTTCATGTTTGTGATGTTTGTATCTGATAGTTTGATATGGGTACTAGCAAAGTATCTCATTTTTCATTGTTCACGGATGGGCGGATGCAGATTTTGAGGGCCCAATTGAGTCACTTGGCCGTCCGTGGAGGATCTTCATGGATCCCGGTGCTGTTCGTGAGGTCTTGAAATCCGCAGAAGAATATCACTGGCAAATGGAGCGACGTGACAGGGAAGGGGTGCTGCAAGGGCTGCATTACGCTGAAAGTGATGGATGTAGCACCTCTGGCACCGAGGATGTGCTGCTATTCGACCAGGTATATATGTGTATGCTGCTCGTTAGTTTAAGCAGGGTCACTGCCGCATGCCTTGCACTCTGTCATGGATTTGTGACACTACTGTGTTTTTGCCTACTGCCTGAAGCTTATTCAAGGTATTCTACTTTGCTAGTGCACAGATTGGACTATGAATCCTATTCAGAAGCAAACAATACGAGTTGTAACTGCCCAAAGATGCTTGTGTTGCCAACACCCTGCTTTCTTGTTTGTCTAATTCAAATGCCACCGCTGCTAAAATGCTGCTTATTGTCTATCTTCAAATATCTCATATTTATTTTATCTCTGCAGTTGATGGGTGTAGTAGAAGAGCTCTCTGGGCGTGTAGCGACTATGGAGAAGAAACAGGTCTGTTTTGAAATGATGTACCATGTTCAAATGCCTTATGTCTGTTACACTGAACCTTTGGATCTTAAAGATTAGGAAACAATAAGATGTTTGTCATGCTTCTAACTCATGGCTATAAATCATGACGAAATGGAATTTGCTCATATATGAAAAAGTTCTTACGTGTAGTTAACTTTTCAGGTAGACTGTAGTTTAAACAAGTTTACTATCTTCTTATGTGGAGGGTCAAGCAGTTTTAAAATGTTGGAAACCCTTTACTAATTTGAGCTTTCTTTGGTGTTATGTTCCTGATATTTTGGCATAATTGAATGCAGGCTTCCTCCATCGACAAAGTCAAATACCTACGTGGAGAAAATGGCAGGTTGCTGAAAAAAGTTGTTGAGCTGAATGGCACTGTGAAGGGCTTGAATTCTCAAATAGACCCTTTACCCCGAGATGATTCAGTAAACCAGTTGATTAAACAGTGTTTGGGTTCAGACGTCATTTATCTTGTTGGTGGTCTAGATGACATGTTTTGTCCATCGTCACTAGGTTTCTCATGCTTTTCGCCCTCCCTGGACGTACTAATACCTATGAAACCAATGCCTGATGAAAGGCTTTTTAATTCTACTGTTGCCTTAGACAACAGAATATTTGTTCTGGGCGGTGCTGATCATCCGTATGGAAGCAGCATTGATGCAGGTGCTGATCATTTTTATGTTTACCTTCCCAAAATCTCTCTGGTTGCCATTTCTGCCCTAATATGTGCTTTTAATCTTTATCATGAAGTTTGCTGTTATGACACAACCTCTGATGATTGGACCCTATGCCTACCAATGATCCGTGCAAAGGCAAACCTTGCCGGAGTTAGCTTGTGTGGGAAAATCTATGCATTTGGTGGTGGAGATGGTTCAAAATCTTTTCATGATGTTGAGGTCTTCGATCCTGCATATGGGAAGTGGATAAAGAATCAGCCTATGCTGAGAAAGGTATAGCTACCTACATTCTTAACATATCATCCTTGATTCAGTTTACCGTTATTAAGTAATGGTTTGATTTGATCTTGGGTTTGCTGTATATGTTGCCGAGCAAGAAAATAAAATTACCAGTGATTCGATAGTACTCTACCCAGAAGAAGGAAATAATGTGGTGTTTTTTTTCAGAAAAAACTGTGGTTACTTATTAACTAGCTTGTTAGTTACTGGGTTTTCATTTGAGATAGTAAAAAAAATTAGAACTGCTTCAAACTCTAGTTATTAGTCTACATCATTTATCTGCTTCAATTTTGCAAATTTCCTTATCGTGGACAAGTAACAGTCTTTACCATCTTTTTAGTTTTACAATGTACCTAAACCTCGCCTGAAACAAGGACAAGTCGTGGAGAGATATAATCTGCTCAAGGAAATGCATACTTTTATAGTGCTCTCAAAATGCCATCTTATTTTTCTACTTACTAGTTTGGTTTCTTACTTAGTTCTTTATAATGTTGTTCTGGGATATGATTTTTTACCTATGTAGGATGTGATGATTTCTTTTATCTGAATAACTTATGCCACTTGGTCCTTAGCGCTCTGCTCTAGCTGGTGTGGAACTCAATGGTGCGATTTATGCGGTTGGTGGATATGATGGTATTGAAACTTGGAGGTGATGTCCTTTTTCTGCCTGTATGTAGAGTTACTGTTACAAACTCATGTTGATTAATGACTTTGTGAATCCCATGTGAATCCTCTATTTAAGAACATGGAGAAATACTTGGCTTAAAGTTAAAGGGCTGTACACTGAATGACTAGTGTAAATCTGTAATCAACTGAATCGTTTCTTTAGACTTAAGCACCTAATCTACTGATTATCAGGGATACAGTCGGACCGTGACCCATGAATCATTTTACAATGCTCATTAGACTATTTCCTATGGATTTCATGGTGGTGAAGTTGTTGTTGAAGCGAGAATAATACATGGACTTTTTTGGCTAACATTACGGTGTTGGTTGCCAGCTGCGCTGAGAGACTTGATCCTAGGGAACCTCACTGGAAAATGCTCCCAAGCATGAATACACAAAGATGCTTCCATACGCTGGCAGTTCTTGATGAGAAGATGTAAGTATGGAGCTAGCACTTTCTTACAACTCAGGAGGATTCACCAAAACTTGCCTCCAAGCATCGTTGATGGTGTAATCATGACTTGCAGATACCTACCTTGTCTTGCCGTTTGTTGCTTTCAGATACTCGATTGGTGGTTACAATCCTGAGGCTAGAGCAGGGGTGGCCACTGTTGAGCTGTACGACCCAAGGATGCCATCATGGGTGGCAGTCAAACCAATGAAGTATTCCAAGGCGTGCCATTCTTCAGCCGTGCTTGGTGGCTCGATATTCACATTCGGTGGCCTGGAAGATCCAGAACAGAACATCTTGGACGTGGTAGGTAGCTACACCAAGATCTATGCCTGCATAAGTAAATCTATCAAGCATCAGATTGCTAACCTCCAAATCGTATATAGTTATAGAACATACTAGTAAACTTGGTGGTTGCATTGCATGTATGTATCTGTGTCAGTGTAGAAACTCCTGATGTATGAACTTGTCTGTTCTTATTCTTATAATTTTGACTAACTAACAGTTGGAACCTTTATGTTGGATAAACTTGTCAGGTAGAGTGCTACAGCGAAGGGTGTGGTTGGGTGAATACAGCGCTCAAGTCAATCGGCAGGAGAAGCCATTGTTCTGCCATTGTCTACTGAATTGGTTGCAGATGCTTTACAGTGGCCCAGCAAGTCTACTTGGTAGTAATGCATCAGAAAGTTTCCTATGTGTACTGAAAACTGGAGTGAGCTCAATTTGGCAAAAGCCCTTTTTTTTCTGCAAGGGAGGAAACTCTAGTCCCCCTAATCCAATTTCAGAGCCCAGTCCGAGCTCCTATCTTATCTGAAACAAAAGCAAGAGGCAGCGCATGGTGAACACCAAAAGTATTTTGCTCTAGAATTTTCCCTAGCTTAGGGTTTTCTACCTAACAGTATCTTCCTATGATTACCTTGGTTATCCAAGAACCATTTTCTCAAAGTAAACAGCTAGGAGAAGCTTGAAATATGGCTAAGGGAGATGTTTGGAACACAGTTTAATTATGAGGAATAAGTGTAATAGTGTCTCAGTTTTGTATTTGATTGGCTTCTCTGATTTCATTTCATAAGTGTCAAACACAAGTTCTCCTTGTCTCTCATTTCTACTTAAGAGGTAAAACACCCGAGTTACATTGAATTTGAACTGCGTCTGGTTTCAAAAAAAAAACTTCTTTGCTGATTTCATAAGAGCGCCAAACATAATTCATGTATGAAAAACATTTCAATTATATGTCTGGCTTAAGTTTTTTTTTTATATAATTTCAGAAATTCGTAGGGAGACTGTTTTGGGCAGGTTCCACAAAGTTTGCCAGAACTGGCTTTAGCACTATATATGATCAGCAGACCAAAAATAAGTGCTCCTTCCAATACACGAATAAGTGACATTGACAATTCATATAGCTTCTAATGAGCATCTACTAAATGATCAACCATGGAATAATCAGCGTTACACCATCACCGAAAAAGTCAGTATCAACCGGATTTAAACATTATTACAGCACTAATCAGCATCCACTTGTGCACACTTACACCAAGGCTAAAATAGCAAATAGGATATCATTCTCTCTTGCCTTCCATCTAAGAAAAAGATAACTCAGGCTACTCCAACACCGACAAAGGAGCTGACTTTGAAAACTAGGCGCCACTGATCATTCTTCATAGTCGTCTACACTTAATATGGTTGACCACACAACTCGCACCGAGACCAACGCTCCATTGCTAAACCGATACATTTGCTCCTCTTCGCCATGCTTGGACGCCACAAACGAAAGCACGTCTTGGCCCTCCTCCATGAAGTCTATCCGCAGCGTGTCCCCTAGATTCACGGCTGCAACGAATTTTTGAATGTGCTTCCCGCTAGATGGTATAAAACCAACTGTGTCACGGCAGTGCTCATCAATGAAGGAGTAGGAGCCTTGAGAAAGGACAGTGTTGCCACGCATGCGCACAAGAAAGCCATCTGCAGGCACCTCCACAAAATCCAGGTCTATAGTAGCCTCCATGCCTCTAGGAACAACACATGTTTCCAGTGTAATCTTGCCGTTGATATCATCGACATGGTTCAGTCTCCACGGGTCAAACTGTTCAGATGCTTTCATGCAACCAGAGACAATAATCAAGTCTTCAGCAGCCACCTTGGCCTTGGCCTTTATATCAATTTCGATCAAGCAGCATGATGCGAGTATTCCTCTTGCAGGATTCCTCAGGCATAAATAGTCACCTTTCTAAAATGTAAAATGTAGGGAAGAGCAATGATGATCAGACGTAATATTGAATATATTCTCCATAAATAACATCAAGGATGTGTATGAAACAAGGAAGTATTACATACTGGGTCCACTGCTTGTGCATTCTCTCTAGAGCAATGGAAAATGTAGTTGCGTGAGAAATTCAGGTGATCCCTTACTGCGATCACGCCATAGACCTCGATATTATTCGATTGTAGCATATTGTCACGCATAAACTTGACGAAACAGTAAGATTTCGTATACAGCTCGACCATAACATCAAGAAACTGTAGCATAGGGACAGGATTGTGTGGGCATCTGTCATCACCACCAAATTCACACGAAGCGTATCTCATCGGACCCGGCCGAGCTGAATAAATCAAGTAGTTTGGGTCATACTACCATTTGTATCATCATCACCACCAAATCAAGAAGAACACTAGTATTTTTGATTGGTAAAAAGATTTGGTTGTGCAATATAAAATTAGCTTACCTGGTGAGGGTCGGTGTAGGAGGTGTAGCTGGTGGTATCGAGTCCACAGAAAAGCCTTTGATTTCTGTATATCCCTGGACAATGTTTGTTTCGGCGGCCGGGTGTCCACGGTCTGCGCCGTCGTCGTCTTCGTCATGGTCTTGCCGTCCTCATCGTCATCTGCGCATTCGTCGGCGTAATGCCGCCCTTGCAGCACCGCCTCCCAGTCCTCTCGCTCCGCCTCCCGGTGATGTCTGTCCGCGAAATCCAGTACCTCAGCGACGGCAGCGGCATCGGTGAAGACGGGGCCGGCGATGAGTTGATGCATGCGGCGTTCCTCTTGGGTGGGCTCCTCTACCACCCGGCACGAGATGTCGACGATCCGGCGCCGCGTGTCCTGGGTCATGCTGGCCCACGCCTCGTCCGTGAACATGTGGTCGAACTCGGGCGGCCGACGCAGCTCATCCATTGACGGCGGCGGCGGCGGCGGCGGCATTCGAGGTTGGGGATTGGGGATTAGGGATTCGGTCGACCCCCTCTCTCACTCTCGCGAGGGCTCTACTGATATCGAGCTGGGCTCACCAGGCCAGATCCGAGCGCGAGTAGACTTGGGCCGGAATCAGCCGCTGTTTTGGACCGTTTCTTATTGGGCTAGAGTTCTTAATCTAATTTATATTGTGCTAAGAATAGAAAACATTAAAAAACAAATAGGGAAAGGGGACTGCTACGCATCTGCCGGCGCATCTTTTCAAAAGACCCGTCATCTCACGAGTCGTTGGAACTAACACAATCTAGCGCTGAAAGTCCTTTCCTCTACTTTGCAATAAAGATCATGTTGCAGAAACATTTGCATATGATGTTGTGTTACGATCTACTTGCAACGTAGGTTGTGTTGTGGGATTTTTTTTGCAACAAATTTTGTTGCATTTTTTTTTGCAAACAGAGATCTTATTGCGGTTTTCTTTTTGCAACATAGGTGATGTTGCAAGATAAGGTAATTAAGTGGGCACGTAGTTGGTAGGGAAAATAATGGAAGTGTGTGAATGTGCGTGAGGACGCATGGATCAAGGGCGATCCAACGGCTACGCGCGTGGCAGAACACTCACCACGATCAGCAGCCGAAATCTTAGCGTTCCCCATATGGAAAAACCGAAAAAAAATCAATAAAAAAACAAAAAAAATAGGAAATGTCCGGAGCAAAGGGGGATGTTCTTACGTTTGCAAAATGCACAATAATAGACGCCCAGAGTGCCAAATAGGAAATGCCCCAAAACCGGGTGGATGGTTAACCAATCCCCACCATAAGTAAAAATGCTCGCACACAACTTATTGGGTTGGCCACTGTGTGAACTATGTAGGCAAAAGTTGCTATGATCTCATAATGAACGAGATTTAGCATTTGCGGCGATAAAAGCAACATAGAGTAGTAGATCGCTCGTTGGCGCTTGTGTTGCACCAAGGGCCCGAGACCCACTAATGGGCGCTTGTGGACTCTACATGCTTGTGTTAGGACTTGGGACTAGGATGGAAGCTCGTCCTTGCGGCCTCGTCATATTGGGGATGGTCGCGCAACTCATCTTTGGGAGGATACAGGGCTTGGGGACACGTCTCTAGCTTTTCAGTACCCTTCTCTTTATAATATTATTCAGTGTAAAGAAGAGTACATTGCACTATTTTGGGGGATAAATCCGTTGAATATCCAGTTCACAAAAACTTTGATAAATGATAAATGGTTTGTGTGGGTACAATATTTAGTATGAAGGTTTATGCGTAACACCCTTACTAATGTACCGGACACATCTTACATCTTACATTCTTAAGAAGTTGATCCCCCACTAACCAATTCTTTCAAGATGCACCTTTTTTTGAAATAAATTTTTAAAAAAGTTTCACATATTTAAAAAAAAGTTCATTGATTTGGAAAAAGTTCATAGAATTTGAAAAAAAGTTCAGATTTAAGAAAAGTCATCAATTTTTAATAACAAAAATCAAGATCAAAAAAGCTCATGGATTTTCCAAAAAAAAGGTCCATGATTTGAAAATGTTCATCAATTTTGAATAAAATTTTATCAATTTTGCAGAAAAAAGTTCATCAATTTTAAGAAAATGTCCACAAATTTGAGAACTAGGAAGAAGAAAAAGAAAAAAGGGAAAAGGAAAAAAGAAAATAAGATAGAAGAAAATATAAAAAAATATGTAAGTAATCACTTCAGGTTAGGTGGCGGGGTGGTTATTGCAGCGTTCTTGATGGAGGAGGTCGCTGGTTCGATTCAGTCGATGTTCACACTTTTCCCGGGTTAAAAAACAGAAAATAAAAAAAGGTAGATGGGTAGGCCCAGCGCGAAGGGGGGATGTGTAAAAGCGCCAAATAAGAAATGCCCCAAAACCGCGCGGAAGGTTAACCGATCCCCACCATAAGTATAACCGCTCGCACACAACTTATTGGGCTGGTCTATCGTGCAAACTATGTAGACAATAGTTGTCACGATCTCATAATGAGCGAGATTTAGCATTTGCGGCAATAAAAGCAACATTTTTTTTGAGACAAATAAAAGCAACATATGGTAGCAGATCGCTCGCTGGCGGGCCCAAGGCCCACTAACAGACGCTTGTGGACTCTCTCCATGCTTGTGTTAGGACTAGGACGAAAGCTCGTCCGTTGCGGCTCGTCATATTGAGGATGGTCGAGCAACTCATTTTTGAGATGATACATGGCTTTTAGGCACACATCTAGCTTTTCGGTCTTCTTTTCATAATATTACTTAGTGTAAAGAAGATTACATTGCACTATTTTTTTCGAGGAATTAGATTGTACTGTTTTGGGGGTCAAATCCGTTGAATACCAGTTGAGAAAAACTTTGATAAAGGATAAGTAGTTTGTGTGGGTACATTATTTAGTAGTACAAAGGTTGATGCGTAACACCCTTACTAATGTATCAGACACATTTTACATCTTACATTTTTAAGAAATTGATCCCATTAATACTAATTCTTTCAACATGCACACTGTTCACATCAGTTTCATGCCATGTTAGCATTCACATGAGTCTAATTTTTAACATGCATGATGCCATGTCATCTTGCCGTTCCCAGCGTACAGAACAGACCGAGGACCGCTGTCATCCCACATTCTTTCACCGCAGGTGCATGGTTTAATCGACAACCCAAGCAGTTTTACAACTGCACCTCACGG
This sequence comes from Triticum dicoccoides, assembly GCF_002162155.2. Taxonomy (NCBI): domain Eukaryota; kingdom Viridiplantae; phylum Streptophyta; class Magnoliopsida; order Poales; family Poaceae; genus Triticum; species Triticum dicoccoides. The sequence continues at coordinate 763,701,651 of NC_041385.1, forward strand.
TTGACTCCAACACATGCATCTGGCTTCTTTAGTTAACTACTACCTCCGTCCGGGTTTATTGGTCCCCATTGTATTTCGTGTCAAATTTTGACCATAGATTAAACTAACAAAATGTTCACGCATGTCACCAAACATTATATTTTTGAAAACTATGTTCAAATATGAATCTAATGAGATAATTTTTCTTGACATGCATTAACATTTTGTTAGTTTTATTTGTAGTCAAAATTTGGCACAAACTACAAAGGGGACCTATAAACCAGGACGGAGGTAGTAGAAGATAGGAGAGCAACTAGTTAGCGGGTACTCCTTCGGGAGCCCCCGCAAGGATCACTTTGGGAGGGCGCAAGTGATGCGCTCTCAGGTGCCGTTACGTGTCGCGCTCTGGCACTTCCTCCTTTTTTAATTTTTTGTACGTTTTTTAGCTTTTAGATGTTTTTTGGCTTTCCCCCATTTTTTCTTAGGTTTTGGAAAAAATATGGATTTTCTTTCATGAGAGGCACAAGCATGGATTTAGTTCTCGTGGAGGCACGAATTTGCTTTCGCAAGAGGCATAGTCGTATCTCTCGAAAGGATTTTTTTTGCTTCACGAGAGGCACAAGCGTGCATCTCAGAAAAGGGAAAACAATTTTTTTTTCCGTGAGAGGCCGGATTTAGTTCTCATGGAGGCACGGATTTTTTTTCCGTGAGAGGCACGGTCGTGGATCTCGGAAAGTGTCGTGGAAATATCACGTCAGATGTCCTAGCAGAAGGACTTAGTCGCGAGGCCAACGCATCTATGCGGTAGTTTGAGAGGGGTTAGGCGGAATCGAGAGACGCAACGCAAGACAAGGATTTAGACAGCTTCGGGCCCCGGGAAACATCATCCGGTAATAGCTCTACATGTTGTTTGTGGCTAGGTCTCATTATCATCACGAGAGAGTCGTCGTAAACCGGCTTTCCTCTAGTTGTGTCTAGCCCTAGAGATTGTTGTTTGCTTGTCCCTCTTTGGGGAGCCCTACCCCTCCTTATATATGTTGAAGGGGCGGTTTACATGAACTGTTCCTAGTTGGATTAGGACTACTCTATTATAAGTGGAGTCCTAGTATTGCTTCCTTTGTAGGAGAATATTCCTTATGTCTTTCTCTTAAACCGGCCTACCATAACATGAGTTGACCTTTCATGAACCGCCCATTGGGCCACCGGGTCTTTGTCGCTCCTCTGACCCGCCTGCCGGATCACCAATAAATCGTAAATCGCCAGGTCCAAGCGGGTCGCCAGTGAATCGCCGAGCTCCAGCCGGGTTATACTTCTGGCCGTGTTACGCCGCGGGGTATATCCCCGACATTAGCCCCCAGTTTAATTTGGATTTATCCATGTTAAACTGATCTGCAACATAAACACAAGAACAAATTTATCGGGTTGTGCTCCGGTTTAAATATTCTTATAAACCGGCACTTGATCATCCTTAATTCTTTGTTATTTCTTCCTTCTAAAAAATCCGAGTCAATATACCAGCTTCATAATCAATTTGCTTGTAGAAAATATTTTGTAAATAAAGAATCCACTTGAATCGGCCTTCAATGCTCTGACTTGACAAAAATATTAGTCTCTGACATATTCAACTGATATCCAGCCGGCTTGAAGATGTAAAACTTGCCGGTTTATGATTACCACCATTGTCGGGTTATAAAAACTAATAATTCCGGGTCATGATTGTTGCCAACGCCGGTTCATGATTATTGATGATGCCAGGTTGCAGACATATGGTCGTAATGATTGGTGACGCCGGGTCAATCCGGTTTGCTCAAAATAGAGAATTTGAAAATAGTTCTTCGATAATAATATAATACCTGTAGCCCCCAAGTCTTGAGCAGAACAAAGTGATGGCTTAAGACTTGCTTCAATATAAATACTGCTACTTAAGAAGAAATCCATGTTGTTCATCCCAGTCACTTAGTAAAAACTGAATACTCCATATTATGTAGCCCCCAAGTGCCGGGTTGTCATGCTTGCAGCAACCTGGGACTTGTAATTGTCTTATACTCATAAAAACTTCAACCAGTGTAGCCCCCAAGGGCCGGGTCATTATGCAATAATGAGCAGGGACTTTGTAGGTATAATCATATAGATTTGAGCAATGATGTGTAGCCCCCAAGGGCCGGCTCAGTAAGATAATATTGAGCTGGTACGTGATATATACTTCAATGAAAATAACATCATATGATGTAACCCCCATGATGGGACTTGAATCCACGTCCGCAAGGTTAAGAGCCTTGTGCTTTACCAACTGAGCAGTGGACCCTTCAATATAATGAATAAAAAGCTTTGTACCTTGAATTGTTGACAGGAGCAATTGGTAGCCCCCAAGGGCCGGCTCATTATAATGTGATGAGTCGGGTCTTCAATAATATGAGCAAAAAATGACTTTGCATTAGCCCCCAAGTGTCATGGTGCATGCTTGAAGCGACATGAGACTTGCATATTTGATGTAATCTCAACTTAAATAATGTAGCCCCCAAGTGCCGGGTTGTAAGCCTGCAGCAACTCGGGACTATTCCTTCAATTGTAGAATAAATCATATCCATTGGTAATATGATAGTCCTTGCGCTAAAGCGATTTTAAAAACCTTAATCATAATACTGGTTATTGATAACCATAATAAAAATCCAGCCATGTTGGTTATTTGAATAATATACCCAATGATTTATAAGTGCATAATTCCAATGGCGCAATCCAAATATATACTGGCGACTTATAGTCCAAAGCCAGGCCGGGTTAATAAACACCGGTGATTTGTATTTATGCTTTATTCAACCTGTTTCTGCATACAACAAGTTTAAAGTGTCCTGGCGGTTTACCGCCGGACGGGTCATAATGCCCAACATATAACCCGGGTTTATAACCAAGGCTGCACTTAAGAATAATCAAATATAAAATATATCATACCTGTGACATTGAATCACATCGCTGGTTTACCAACTTTTTGTAGTAAGGGTGATAACCCAAATCTTGAGTATGATAACTCCCCTCATATTTTGCCGGTTTGTAATAAACCCGTGCCGGGTTGTAATAAACACCGATGATCATCCTGGCGACTTATAGTCAATGCCAGACCGGATTAAGAGATGCCGGTTCATAATGGATTATGTGCTAACAGCTGATAACTGTAAGCCATGCCGGGTTAAGAAACACCGGACTGATGAAATGACTTATAGTCAGGCCGGGTCAGTAAACACCGGTTTAACTTAGAACTTGATCAAAAAAGAGATAAAACTTTGCAAAAAGCAAAAGCAAATAAAACTTGTAGAAGAGGCTTTTCGAGGGCTGCCAGGCCCAAATTCTAGGCTTTTCGTGGGCTGCTAGGCCGCTGAGTTAAACCCTTTGACAAAGCCTTTTAAGATGGGCCTCCAACTAACCAATCGTCGTTTTAACTTTGACAAGTTCAGGGTCTTGTATAAGAGTAACTTGTCAAACGTTCGGCGGGTCATGCCAGGATTACCTGGATAGGAGTGGCTTACTTGATGAAGGCAGGTTAACCCGGGGTTTTAGGTGAATACACTAGGCCTCCAAGCCGTGGGTTGAAAGTGCGTTATATCGACTAGAGGGGGGTGAATAGGCGATTTTTATGAATTCTTCACTAAGGAATTTGCCGGTGAGGAAATTCCTTAGCGAAGAACTACTTGCAGCGGAATAAGTACTCAGAAGTAAGCATGACAGAATACACACATGGTCATCATGATGAAATGAAGACAAACACAGAGTACAAAAAGCGTAAACACAGGATAACACAAGATGAAGACAAACAGACTAAAGAAATTGAACTGAGGAAATTGAGAAAGTCTTCAGTCAAAGTCTTCAAACACAGATATGAACATACACTCAACACAGTAATGAGGAAATGAAAGAGTTGAGGAAATAGAATCAGTAAGGTTGGTGAAGACAATGATTTGGTAGACCAGTTCCAACTGCTGTCTCAGTTGTACATCTGGTTGGAGCGGCTGAGTATTTAAACTCGAGGACACACAGTCCCGGACACCCAGTCACTGAGCACGCAGCTCAGGACACCAAGTCCTCACCGTATTCTCCTTGAACTAAGGTCACACAGACCTCGTCCAATCACTCGTGGTAAGTCTTCAGGCGACTTCCAAACCTTCACAGACTTCGCTCACTCGGTGATCCACAATTCCTCTTGGATGCTCTAGACCATGACACCTAATCGTCTGGAAGAAGCACAGTCTTCAAAGGTAACAAGCGTCGGATCCACGCAGGATCAATCCCTTCAGTGATGCTCAATCACTTTGGGTTTGTGGGTGTTTGGGTTTGGATTTTCCTCACTCGATGATTTTCGCTCAAAGTCCTCGGAGGATGGGTTGCTCTCAAATGACAAGTGTCAGTTTCTCTCGGAGCAGCCAACCAGCTAGTGGTTGAAGGGGCGGCTATTTATAGCCTAGGGAGCAGCCCAACATGATAAGACATAAATGCCCTTCAATGATATGACCGTTATGTGGATAAGATATTTTGGGAGAGCTGGCGCGTAGCACAGCAACGGTCGGAAATTTGACTCTCAAATTCCTCAGGGCTATCATGTTCCTCACTGTGTAGGCAATCCGCACTGGCGAATTCCTAACTCCTCAGTCAGAACAAATTCCTCAGCGACCAGAAGAACTTTGTCTCTGTCTCTGAAGAAATTGACTGAACTGTATGAGATTTCCAATGGGTTCACTCGAAGGGATTGGTAGGTGTAAGATTTTGAGTTGAGCATCACATGGAAACTTTTCCTTAGTATTTCCTCGACCCCCTTTAACAGTACGGTGTTTCCTATGACTCAAGAAGGAGAAAAACAAAACTATGAAAACGAAAGTCTTCAAGCTTCATATTCCTCGCATGTATATCAAGTCTTCACGGACACACCAATTTCTTCACTTTCAAAGTCTTCATGAAAGTCTTCAGAAATACCAAAATCTTCAGTCGAAGATATTCATTTTTAGGGGTCGACTTTCTCTGTAAATATCAAACTCCTCATAGACTTATAGACCTGTGTACACTCATAAACACATTAGTCCCTTAACCTATAAGTCTTCAATACACCAAAATCACTAAGGGGCACTAGATGCACTTACAATCTCCCCCTTTTTGGTGATTGATGACAATATAGGTTAAGTTTTCAACGGGGATAAACATATGAAGTGTAAGTACTGATATTGAGGAATTTGATTGCAAGATATAGAAGAACTCCCCCTGAAGATGTGCATAGTGAGGAATTTTCTTTTGAAGCAATGCACACTTGAAGAGTTGAATCATGGAGATCTCCCCCTATATCTTGTAATTCATACATGCATTTGACATATAATATGAAGAATTTGAAATGCATGATGAAATATGGTGCCTGAAGAGATTCAGCATGCGTGAAATAATATTAACAAGGAACAAGCATGCAGAATCAGAGCACAGTGCATCAAGTATCAGAGCACCATCGGGTTTAAGATTACAACTCGATCCAATAAAAGTTTAAGAAGAACGAGAGTTGTAACTTAGGAAAAAAATGCCCATATAATAGACCCGCTTGAAGACTAACTCAGATTTCTCCCCCTTTGTCATCGAATGACCAAAAGGATCGAAACTGAGGACTAACGCCCCTGAAGAATATCAAGTTGATGGAGGAGCGCCAGCGTTGCGGGGGTCGGTTGTCGTAGTAGGGCCTGCCGCAGTGTCGTCCAAGTCTTCATTTTCATCAGTGTCGCGCGATGAAGAATAGGAGCTGGCCACCAAGGAAGGAACCTTGACCTTCTTGAATTTCTTCGGTGGAGGTGCAGACCAGTCAAATTCTTCCTTGAGACCCATGTTCTTCAGATCTTCGGCGCTGTAGATATGAGATAGAACAGCCCAGGTATGGTTGAAGGTTTCATGGAGGTAGTATTGGTTTTTCTTCACATCATTGTGGGTTGAGGTCATGTTGTAAAGAATGGAACCAAACTGACGCTTGACCCATTTATGATTGCGATCAACTTTCTGATGAAGACTGAGGAGTAACTCATGATCAGTCATCACCCTGGGTGTTGTGGCTTGAGGAATTTGCTTGGCAGAGGTGTTGGCGGTAGAGTCATGTGTGGCAGAGTCATCATTGGTGGAGTAGGATGCAGCCTTGCGAAATTGACCATCCAATGGACGAATGACTTCATCTATCACAACAGTTGCCTTGCCTTTGTCATCAGCTGAGGAAAATGTCCGTTTGAGGACTTGAATTGGAGGCAAGAAACTGCCATGGTTCAGAGTATCAACCTTGTAGTTGAGTGAAGACCTTGTCCTGATGAATTTCATAATCCATGGTGCATAAGGCTTCAGCTCAAACGGTGACATAGCAATGTTGGCCAGAGTCCTCATGAAGAAATCATGGAAGTTTATGGGAACGCCATGAATGATATTGAAAAGCATATTCTTCATGATGCCAACGACTTCTTCATCATTTGAGTCGTGGCCTTTGATAGGACTCATTGTCTTCGTCAGAATGTGATAGACAGTCCGTGGCACATACAGTAATTCCTTGACGATGAATTTGGTTCGAGGAGCTTGCCCTGGCTTCAAAGGCTTCATCAGCACTTGCATGTAATGATTTGTAAGCTCAGGTTCATTGTAGATGCAACGTGCACCATCAAGGGGAGGACTGAGTGGGAGGACACGAAGCAATTCAGTTGTTGGTGCCTTGTAGTGAGCCTTTTCTGACATCCAGTCCAGCACCCATGAGTTCACATCTTTAGAATTTCCTGTGATGTGCAGCGTTGCATAGAATTGAAGAATGAGTTCTTCATTCCAATCACAGATGTTAGTGCAGAAATTCAGTAATCCAGCTTCGTGAAGAACACTGAGGACTGGCTCGAAGCACGGCAGAGATTCCATGTCCACGTGAGGAATGTGTGCATGATCGAAGACTTTGTCTTTGTCGAATAGCACAGAGGAATAAAAGTTTTCTTGACTAGTAGTCCAGAAACGCCTCTTCCTTATGCGAGCAGAATCATAGGGATTATAATCAGAGAAGAACACATGCTCGTTGAAGAAATCAGCAGCCTTGAACTTTTGCTTCTTTAAGAATGGATCCTTTGGCTTGGGCACAGGAGTGTCAGTGAGTTGCATCACAACCTCAGGAATCACAATCTCAGGTTCTTCAGACTGAGGAATTTCTGGTTCCTCTTTAGTGGCAGTATGCATGTTCAACGTATCAGCAGCAGCAGTTTCTTTAGCACTAGTGGCTGGAATTTCTTCATGCACAGACGAGGTGGGATAAGTTTCTTCAGAGCCCAGTTGAACTGTTGGTGCGGGGGACTGAGGTATCTGCTGTAGTGGGGTGAAGTGTGGAGAATTGGGATGCTGACTCTCCCAAAAGTCATCATTCATCACAGGCGTGGTGCATCCAATATCCACGTCTTCATCTTCAATTTCTTCAACGCCAGCCTCTTCAGCTGTGAACTGAGGCATTGGCGAGGAAGCAACATGTGTTGAAGGATCGCATCCACTTCAATTTCTTCATCAATCTGCTCTGACGAAGCAGCAGAATGATTTTATCAGATCCGCTAGGGATCACATATTCTTCACCATAAGGAACAAGGTCCTTTGATGGCATGGTGGAAATTGGAACAACATCAATGGGATTCTCAAGTGAGCTGGTCATAGTCTTCATTTTCTTCGGAGCTGAAGAATCTGAAGCAGATGATGCTTTCCTTTTCTTCACTGCAGCTTTCTCTGCAGCCTTGGTCTTCCTCACATCTGATGCAGATGGTAGGGTAGGAGTTGGGGTAGGCACAGGAGGAGCTGAGGAATCTGTCTGTATTTCCTCAGGCGCAACTGATGCAGTTTCCCTGACTTCTTCATTTTCTTCAGGCGCACCACTAGTGGATGCCCTGGCAGTTTCTTCAGCGGCTGGAATGAAGTCATTAGCCCTGGAACTAGCATTTTCTTCAGCAGCCTGAAAATCATCAGCAGTGCTGGCATGTTCTTCAGTTTGCTGAGCAGAGGCTTCAGCTTGAGGAATTTCTTGTTGCGATGGGGCTGCAACATTGGTGAACTTCTTAGTCAGGCTGACAAATCTGACTTTGGCTCCTTGCCAATCGGCATAATAAGCATTGAAATCATCGCTGAGGGCTTTGATTTCAGACTGGATCATGAGGAGTTCCTCAGGTGTCATTTTGAAAACGTTGTTCTTCAAGAACTTCTCTTTCCTGAACTGAGCCTTCTTGATTTGTCTGGCCTTCTCAAATTTTCATTTCTCTTCAGAGATGAAATGGGTCAGTATGTGACTTTGGCAGGGAGTCAAATGAAAATCAAGCATAGGAGTGTTTGGGTCCTTGTGCCAGAGATCAATGTAGTCGAGGATCACCTTTGGATCCAAAAGTAGTGGCACAATTGTCCCTTTGGCTCTAGCGGCCCTTTCTTGCCTATCTCTGATGATTTCTGCAAGTTCATCATCATCAGCATCATCGTCAGATAGCACTTGGAAGGCAACTTGTTTCTTCTTCGGACTAGGCCGAGGACCTCGTCCAGCAGTGGCCTTTGTCTTCAGCAGAGTGGGGCCTGATGAAGAATTTGGTGCAGCTGAGGAACTTGCTGAGACACCAGAGGCAATGGAGATGCCTGTAGTCCTTTGGCATGTGGCCAGATGTACAGGTGTTGAGGACTTTGTCGGAGCAACTGAGGACTTTGGAGGAGCAGGAGCAGCGTGAGGCATTGGCCGTGAGGGCTTTGAAGATTCTTGTCGTGAGGGCATTGCTGAGGAACTTGGTCGTGAGGGCACAGTTGTTGAAGCACTTGGCTTGTGAGCGGGCTTCTTTGCCATTGATTTCCTACGCTTGTCAGAGGCCTTTGTGGCAGCAGCAGTAGCAGAGTCTTTATTAAATTTCCTCACTGCTTCTTTGGCTTGTCTAGCCAACTTGGCTTGGCGCTTGGCCCATTCTTCAGGAAAATCCTCACCGCGCTTGAGGCTGGTGGGATCAGCTTTTTGACCAGGTGCCAATGGAGCTCTTGGGCATGGAGGATTTAGAGCGAATTTCTTCATATACTTTGGAGTTACATATATGTACTCCCTCCATTCTCTTGCCCATCTCCTTTCAATCCTCTGTATGCGCACCTTGCGCTGATTTTTGTTCTCTTTTCCAAACTTGGCTTCATTAGGTGTGCAATAGTCAGCATATATGTCCTCAGGAATTTCAAATGCAGTTATGACCTCAGGCTTCTTTCCTCCTTTCTGTGGTTTCTTACCGTCTGCCATATTCTTCAGATGAGGAATTTGAACAATCGAATTCTCTGAAGAAGTATGCAACTTTTCTTCGAGGAATGCTACAAATGAGTTAAGTTGATGAGAACCTAGTGATTCAGCAGCGGACATGAGTACCTGCGAACAGAGTATAGTTGCGACGAATTTGAAGAGGTCATATGCGTTCTCAGAAGATTTTCAAAATGAACAAGTTTGAGGAATTTGACCAGATGAGTCTTGAAGAATTTCACTAAGCGTTCTTTTTCTTAGGTTCCAGAGTTGTATAGATTGAGGATCCACACAATTGAGGAATCTTGAAGATAAATGATGCTTAGAGAAACGAATCAAGAACAGATGACTAGTAAGGTGTTTTGTGTGTGAGGATTTGAAGAATAAAACACCTTTGAAGATTTTGTAGAGAAAATTTGAATCAAAGAGGGCAGTAAAAGTAACTTTTAATTACCCTTGATGACGAAAACGACGAATTGAGAAGTGTAGATTTGAAGCTCATCAGTTCAGATCTTCCACGCCCTAACTTGGCAGAGGAAGACAGCTACGGCGGCGGCGGAGTGAAGATTTCCGCAGCCGGCGCGAGTACGACGGCGACGAGGTCGAGGCAGTGAAGCTCTTCCTCACGGGCGACGATGGAGTAGCGGCAGCGCTAGGGTTTGAGAAGCTCGAGCGAGAGAGAGAGCGGTCGAGCGGAGTAAAGGAAGTGAGGAAGGGTAAGGGGGTATTTATAGTCGCAGTGAAAAACTGTTCGCCTGAAGATTTAGGACGAACGTGCCCCTGGCCCTTCTCATTCGCTTGACATGTGTCACCCACGTACTGAAGGTGTAGATCATGTTAGATCGTGGGTGAATAGATAAGTCTATCGTGGGATACGGGACGGTTTGAGCGGCAAAACCGAAATTTTTGGATAAGGTAGTTTTAAAGTTCCGTTCGCAATTTCTTCAGCTGACAGGACACAGTGAAGATTTTGAACGAGTTTCAAATAGAACGCACATGAAGAATTTGTGAATAGACTGGGTTGAGTATAGCATAGAGGGGGAAGAGTCCGATCACATTCACTTAGCAGAAAGAGCAACTTGAAGAAATAGCCATAAGTGAATGTTGTAGAGGACATAAACTATATATATATATATATATATATATATAGCCAATGAAGAAAACCGACGGAAACAGTGAAGATTTTGTAAAGTTGAAGAATTTGAAAAACTGAGGAATTTCAAAACTGAGGAAAAACTCAAATTGAAGATTTTCAACTTTTGTGGTGGCGTGACCCACCGTATAAGAATGATGATTTCAAACACCGCGTACAATTGTCGTAGGGTTCTGAGAATCAAATTCTTCATTAATTTCTTCACACTTAGAGTGTTATTCTTCATTGATTGAAGAAAAAGGTTTCTTCATGTGTTGCACATCTAAGTCATCAATTTTGCATAAGTGTTAGGATGTGTGTCCTTTTCAAAGAACATTCGAAGACTCTAAGATATTTAGCTCACATTGCAACTTGCTAAATCTCTTCTCATCCAAGGGCTTTGTGAAGATATCAGCTAGCTGTTCTTCAGTCTTCACATGCTCAATAGAAATGTCGCCCTTCAACACATGATCACGAAGAAAATGATGACGAATCTGAATGTGCTTTGTCTTCGAGTGCTGAACTGGGTTGTGAGCAATCTTGATGGCACTCACATTGTCACAGTAGAGAGGCACATTCTTCATGTTGATGCCGTAGTCCTTGAGAGTTTGCTTCATCCACAGCAATTGAGCACAGCAAGAACCAGCAGCAATGTACTCAGCTTCAGCAGTAGACAGTGATACGCAGTTCTGTTTCTTCGAGGACCAACAGACCAAAGATCGTCCGAGGAAATGACAAGTACCAGATGTTGACTTGCGGTCCACACGATCACCAGCATAGTCAGAGTCAGAATATCCAATGAGATCAAAAATAGAGCCCTTGGGGTACCATAATCCTAGTGTTGGTGTGTGAGCTAGATATCGAATAATATGTTTCACAGCCTTATGGTGTGATTCCTTCGGTGTTGCTTGAAATCGGGCACACATGCAAACACTAAGCATTATATCTGGCCTAGATGCACATAAGTACAATAAAGAACCAATCATGGAGCGGTATACCTTGTGATCGAAGTCAATACCATTTTCATCAGTGCATAGATGGCCATTTATGGGCATAGGAATTTTGACTCCTTTGCAATCTTGCATGCCGAATTTCCTCAGAACTTCCTTGAGGTATTTCTCCTGAGATATGAATATGCCATTGTGCTGTTAACGAATTTGAAGACCTAAAAAGAATTTCAACTCTCCCATCATAGACATTTGATATTCTTCACTCATCATATAGGAAAATTCATCACTATAACGTTGGTCAGTATAGCCAAAGATAATATCATCAACATATATTTGGCACACAAACAGTTCACCATCATAAGATTTAGTAAAGAGAGTAGGGTCGAGTGAACCGGGTGTGAAGCCATTCTTCACGAAGAATTCCTTCAAAGTATCATACCACGCCCGAGGGGCCTGCTTGAGGCCATAGAGGGCCTTGTTGAGTCTGAAGACTTTGTCAGGATTCTTTGGATCTTCAAAACCTGGGGTTGAGCAACATATACTTCTTCCTCAAGCTTACCATTGAGGAATGCACTTTTCACATCCATTTTTTGTAAGATAATATTATGATGGTTAGCATAAGCAAGTAATATGCGAATAGCCTCAAGTCTAGCAACAGGTGCAAAAGTTTCATTGAAATCAATTCCTTCAACCTGTGTGTAGCCTTGAGCTACAAGTCATGCCTTATTCCTCACAACAAGGCCATTTTCATCTTGCTTGTTGCGGTAGATCCACTTTGTGCCGATGATATTATGCTTGCGAGGATCTGGACGTTTGACCAGTTCCCAAACATTATTAAGCTCGAACTGATGTAATTCTTCTTGCATGGCCTGAATCCACTCAGGCTCCAGAAATGCTTCATCTACCTTAGTGGGCTCTGTGAGAGAGACAAAAGCATAGTGCTCACAAAAGTTAGATAAATGTGAAGCTTTTGAGCGTGTGAGAGGACCTGGTGCTTCAATGTCATCGATGATTTTTTCAACTTGCACTTTTTTTGCAACGCGAGGATGAGCTGGTTGTCGTTGAGGAATTTGATCAGCATTTTCTTCAGCATTTTCCTTAGGTACATCAGCTCGATGATCTTCGCGTTCTGGAATGAATTCTTCAGTAGATTCTTCGGTAGGAATGATATCCTCAGTAGCCTTGAACTTGATAGAATCCTCAGGTGCTAGTTCATCTATCACAGAAGGTAGGTGCTCTCTTTGCGAGCCATTAGTTTCATCGAACCGCACATCTACAGTTTCAACAATCTTGTGAAGAGTGATGTTGAAGACTCTGTAGGTGTGCGAGTCCTTTCCGTAACCAAGCATAAAACCTTCATGTGCTTTCGGTGTAAATTTAGCATTGTGATGAGGATCTCTAATCCAACATTTAGCACCGAAGACTTTGAAATAACTCACATTTGGTTTCTTGTCAATGAGGAGTTCATAGGCAGTCTTCTTGAAGAATTTGTGAAGATATACTCTGTTGATGATGTGGCACGCGGTATCAATTGCATCAATCCAAAACCGATGAGGTGTTTTGTATTCATCAAGCATAGTGCGAGCCATCTCAACAAGAGTTCTGTTCTTGCGCTCCACGACGCCATTTTGCTCAGGAGTATAAGGAGCAGATAACTCATGAGTAATACCAAGTTCATCAAGATAGTCATCAAGACCGGAATTCTTGAACTTAGTTCCATTGTCACTCCTGATGTTCTTGATCTTCACACCAAAGTTGGTTGAAGCCCTCGAGGAAAATCGTTTGAAGACTTCCTGCACTTCATGTTTGTAAGTAACAATGTGTACCCATGTGTAACGAGAGTAATCATCAACAATAACAAAGCCATATAGAGATGCATCATTAGTCACAGCAGAATAATGATTAGGACCGAAGAGATCCATGTGAAGCAATTCAAATGGTCGAGTGGTGGTCATGATAGTCTTCGCTGGATGCTTGGCCTTAGTCATCTTCCCAGCTTCACAGGCACCACACAAGTGATCCTTGAGGAATTTGACATTCTCAATTCCAATGACATGCTTCTTCTTCGCAAGCGTGTGCAAATTCCTCATGCCTGCGTGACCAAGTCGTCGATGCCATAGCCAGCCTTCTGAAGCTTTTGCAAGTAAGCACACGGCAGGTTGTGGTCCTGTAGAGAAATCAACAATGTACAAGTCTCCTCTCCTAAAGCCTTCGAAGACTTTGGAATTGTCAGCTTCCATGATCACAACACAACGATACTTGCCAAAGACAACAACCATATCAAGATCACAAAGCATTGAGACAGACATGAGGTTGTATCCTAAGGACTCGATAAGCATGACTTTGTCCATGTGTCGATCCTTAGAGATCGCAACCTTACCTAGACCCAATACCTGACTTTTGCCTTTGTCAGCGAAGATGATATGCTTCAGATGTGACGGAGTTAAGGGAGCATCCATCAATAGATTCTTGTCACCAGTCATGTGATTTGTACATCCACTATCGAGGACCCACTCATTTGCTTTGGGTTGATCATCCTGCAGATGAATTAGTGCAGCTTACAAACTCATATACTTCATCAGTGAAGAATATGACATCGGTATCACCAGTTCAATTTCATCGAGTAATTTGATCAGATAATCAGTATGAGGACGGGTGAAATGAAAGTTCATTTCATCATGATTCGCCTGCGTCCTTTCAGGCACTGTTCAGGTCTCCAGTAAATTCTTAAGTCGTTTTGAACACGACTGGAGACCTGACCCTGCATAAGAGATTAGTTCTTTTTCTTCACCACCCACATCTGGAGGGGTGGCAAAGAATTCATCACTCTGCGAGCACCATATGAGAAAGGTGGCATGGACGCCAGTCCACTTCGTTTCACATAAGAGGGGTTAGGGTAAGCATATGAATAAGCAGAGAAATTCTTCGAGGACTTATGAACATAATGATTTGAAGAATAATGCACATATTCATAGCCCTTAGCTCTACCCTGCGAAACAGAGTTGTTAGCACGATGATGTTCATATGAGGATTTTGATCCTTTTGAGGAATTTGATCCATGTGAGGAATTTGGTCCGTATGAGGACTTGGATCCATATGAAGAATTTGGTCCATATGAAGAGTTTGATCTGGGGTTCCTATTCTTCACTGGTGGTGTCATGAGGACATTCACCTGAAGACTTTCAACATAACTTTTGGGAACCCAGATTTTCTTCATAAGGGAACCGTTCCTGTAGTTAGTGCCAACATATCTAGCAAATACTTCACCATTCTGATTTTTGAATAGTTTATAGTTGGAGTCAAATGACTCATCAGAAGAATGAGGAGATTCACACGTAAAGCCAGATAAGTTAGATGGATCAACTGGAGGTCCCTTTGCAGCAACCCATGAGGTTTTGGGGTACTGCTCAAGCTTCCAATATGTTCCATCAGCATTGAGTTTCCTCTCAAAGGCAATACCCTCTTTCCTAGGGTTTCTGTGGAGGATCTGCTTTTTAAGCACATCACAAAGAGTCTGATGCCCTTTGAGACTTTTGTACATGCCTGTCATATACAATTCCTTCAGCCCTGCATCGTCAGTGATACTAGCAATGTCCTTAGATGAGGAATTAGTGATAGCAGAGGCAGGTGAAGAATTTGTAACATTTGAAGCATTTGAACATTCAGGTGAAGAATTAGCAGATTCATGTTCAATGCACTTTAAGCATGGAGGATCAAATTCTTCCTGAGTAGCGCTGATTTGTTGAGCAAGTAATGAATCGCGCTCCTTCTGAAGATCTTCATAACACACTCTTAGCTTCTCAAGATCTTGCTTTCTTTGAAGAAGTTCAAGAGAAAGCTTCTCGTGATCAGATAAGAGAGAGTTATGATGACTTTAAAGGTCGTCAAACTTGGAATGGAGTCCCTGAAGACTTTCAGCCAAGGCTTTTGACTGATCCATTTCTTCACCCAACATATCATCGCTCTTATTTAGCATGAAATGAACTTTTTCCAAGGCTCTTTGTTGTTTAGTGGCAAGGGAAGAAAGTTTGACATAGCTAGGTCCAAATCCATCGCCAGATTCATCATCACTAGATTCAGATAGGTATGATTCGGTTACCTCAGCACCGTTTGCCATAAGGCAGGGGTTAGACGATGATGATTCTGGTTCGAATGTCATCGCATTGAGAGATTCCTTGTAATCCTCAAACCAAGGATCGTGACGAGTCCGATGACCTTCATAGACCTCAGAGAGACGGTCCCAGATTAGCTTCACGTGATTGAGATGCATGACGTTCCTGAACTGATTTCGGGACAGACTAGAGCAGATGACATCCTTTGCTGTGAGGTTAAGCAGTGTGTACTTGCGAATGTCATCAGCCTCAGCCATCTTGCATAGATCGGTAAGACCGATCTCGGTGATGGTCCACAGTTCGCTGTCCATAGCCATGAGTCTCTTTTTCATCATGGCCTTCCACCGAGGATACTCATGACCGTCAAAGATGGGGCAGGAAACGTTCTTCATACCTGCGGTCGACATAACTAAAACTCCAGGCGGTTAAACCAAAATCACACAGAACAAGGGAGTACCTTGCTCTGATACCAATTGAAAGTGCGTTATATCGACTAGAGGGGGGGTGAATAGGCGATTTTTATGAATTCTTCACTGAGGAATTTGCCGGTGAGGAAATTCCTTAGCGAAGAACTACTTGCAGCGGAATAAGTACTCAGAAGTAAGCATGACAGAATACACACATGGTCATCATGATGAAATGAAGACAAACACAGAGTACAGAAAGCGTAAACACAGGATAACACAAGATGAAGACAAACAGACTGAAGAAATTGAAATGAGGAAATTGAGAAAGTCTTCAGTCAAAGTCTTCAAACACAGATATGAACAAACACTCAACACAGTAATGAGGAAATGAAAGAGTTGAGAAAATAGAACCAGTAAGGTTGGTGAAGACAATGATTTGGTAGACCAGTTCCAACTGTTGTCTCAGTTATACATCTGGTTGGAGCGGCTGAGTATTTAAACTCGAGGACACACAGTCCCGGACACCCAGTCACTGAGCACGCAGCTCAGGACACCAAGTCCTCACCGTATTCTCCTTGAACTAAGATCACACAGACCTCGTCCAATCACTTTAGGCGACTTCCAAACCTTCACAGACTTCGCTCACTCGGCGATCCACAATTCCTCTTGGATGCTCTAGACCATGACGCCTACCCGTCTGGAAGAAGCACAGTCTTCAAAGGTAACAAGCGTCGGATCCACGCAGGATCAATCTCTTCAGTGATGCTCAATCACTTTGGGTTTGTGGGTGTTTGGGTTTGGATTTTTCTCACTCGATGATTTTCGCTCAAAGTCCTCGGAGGATGGGTTGCTCTCAAATGACAAGTGTCAGTTTCTCTCGGAGCAGTCAACCAGCTAGTGGTTGTAGGGGGTGGCTATTTATTGAAGGAAATATGCCCTAGAGGCAATAATAAAGTTATTATTTATTTCCTTATTTCATGATAAATGTTTATTATTCATGCTAGAATTGTATTAACCGGAAACATGATACATGTGTGAATACATAGACAAACATATAGTCACTAGTATGCCTCTACTTGACTAGCTCATTAATCAAAGATGGTTATGTTTCCTAACCATAGACATGTGTTGTCATTTGATTAATGGGATCACATCATTAGGAGAATAATGTGATTGACATGACCCATTCCGTTAGCCTAGCACTTGATCGTTTAGTATGTTGCTATTGCTTTCTTCATGACTTATACATGTTCCTGTAACTATGAGATTATGCAACTCCCGTTTACCGGAGGAACACTTTGGGTACTACCAAACGTCACAACGTAACTGGGTGATTATAAAGGAGTACTACAGGTGTCTCCGAAGGTACATGTTGAGTTGGCGTATTTCGAGATTAGGTTTTGTCACTCCGATTGTCGGAGAGGTATCTCTGGGCCCTCTCGGTAATGCACATCACTATAAGCCTTGCAGGCAGTGTGACCAATGAGTTGGTTACGGGATGATGCATTACGTAACGAGTAAAGAGACTTGCCGGTAACGAGATTGAACTAGGTATTGGATACCGACGATCAAATCTCGGGCAAGTAACATACCGATGACAAAGGGAACAATGTATGTTGTTATGCGGTTTGACCGATAAAGATCTTCGTAGAATATGTAGGAACCAATATGGGCATCCAGGTTCCGCTATTGGTTATTGACCAAGAATAGTTCTAGGTCATGTCTACATAGTTCTCGAACCCGTAGGGTCCGCACGCTTAAGGTTTCGATGACAGTTTTATTATGAGTTTATGAGTTTTGATGTACCGAAGGAGTTTAGAGTCCCGGATGAGATTGTGGACATGACGAGGAGTCTCGAAATGGTCGAGACGTAAAGATCGATATATTGGACGACTATATTCGGAGTTCGGAAAGGTTCCGAGTGATTCGGGTATTTTTCGGAGTACCGGAGAGTTACGGAAATTCGCCGGGGAGTATATGGGCCTTATTGGGCCATACAGGAATAGATGAGAGAGGCCGAAAGGAAGGAGGTGCACAGCCCCCCTCTGGTCCGAATTGGACAAGGGGTGCAGCCCCCTTTTCCTTCCCCCTCTCCCCCTCTTTCCTTCTCTCCTACTCCAACAAGGAAGGGGGGGAGTCCTACTCCCGGTGGGAGGAGGACTCCTCCTGGCGCGCCCCTCCTGGCTGGCCGACCCCCTCCCCCTGGCTCCTTTATATACGGGGGCAGGGGGGCACCTCTAGGCAGAACAACACAAGTTGATCCACGGATCGTTTCTTAGCCGTGTGCGGTGCCCCCCTCCACCATATTCCACCTCGGTCATATCGTCGCGGATTAGGCGAAGCCCTGCGCCGGTAGAGCATCATCATCGTCACCACACCGTCATGCTGACGGAACTCATCCCCGAAGCTTTGTTGGATCGGAGCCCGGGGATCGTCATCGAGCTGAACATGTGCTGAACTCGGAGGTGCCGTACGTTCGGTACTTGGATCGGTCGGATCGTGAAGACGTACGACTACATCAACCGCGTTGTCATAACGCTTCTGCTTACGGTCTACGAGGGTACGTGGACAACACTCTCCCCTCTTGTTGCTATGCCATCACCATGATCTTGCGTGTACGTAGGAATTTTTTTTTAAATTATTACGTTCCCCAATAGTGGCATCCGAGCCTGGTTTTATGCGTAGATGTCATATGCACGAGTAGAACACAAGTGAGTTATGGGCGATACAAGTCATACTGCTTACCAGCATGTCATACTTTGGTTCGGCGGTATTGTGAGATGAAGCGGCCCGGACCGACATTACGCGTACGCTTACGCGAGACTGGTTTCACCGTTATGAGCACTCGTGCTTAAAGGTGACTGGCGGGTGTCTGTCTCTCTCACTTTAGCTGAATCGAGTGTGGCTACGCCCGGTCCTTGCGAAGGTTAAAACAGCACTAACTTGACAAACCATCGTTGTGGCTTTGATGCGTAGGTAAGAACGGTTCTTGCTAAGCCCGTAGCAGCCACGTAAAACTTGCAACAACAAAGTAGAGGACGTCTAACTTGTTTTTGCAGGGCATGTTGTGATGTGATATGGTCAAAACGTGATGCTATATTTTATTGTATGAGATGATCATGTTTTGTAACCGAAGTTATCGGCAACTGGCAGGAGCCATATGGTTGTCGCTTTATTGTATGAAATGCAAAACGCCCTATAATTGCTTTACTTTATCACTAAGCGATAACGATAGTCATAGAAGCAATAGATGGCGTAAACGACAACGATGCTACGATGAAGATCAAGGTGTCGCGCCGGTGACGATGGTGATCACGACGGTGCTTCGAAGATGGAGATCACAAGCGCAAGATGATGATGGGCATATCATATCACTTATATTGATTGCATGTGATGTTTATCCTGTATGCATCTTATCTTGCTTTGATTGACGGTAGAATTTTAAGATGATCTCTCACTAAAAATTATCAAGAAGTGTTCTCCCTGAATATGCACCGTTGCCAAAGTTCGTCGTGCCCAGACACCACGTGATGATCGGGTGTGATAAGCTCTACGTCCATCTACAACGGGTGCAAGCCAGTTTTGCACACGCAGAATATTCAGGTTATACTTGACGAGCCTAGCATATGCAGATATGGCCTCGGAACACAGAGACCGAAAGGTCGAGCGTGAATCATATAGTAGATATGATCAACATAGTGATGTTCACCATTGAAAACTACTCCATCTCACGTGATGATCGGTTATGGTTTAGTTGATTTGGATCACGTGATCACTTAGAGGATTAGAGGGATGTCTTTCTAAGTGGGAGTTCTTAAGTAATATGATTAATTGAACTTAAATTTATCATGAACTTAGTCCTGGTAGTATTTTGCAAATTATGTTGTAGATCAATAGCTTGCGTTGTTGCTCTCATATGTTTATTTTGATATGTTCCTAGAGAAAATTGTGTTGAAAAATGTTAGTAGCAATGATGTGGATTGGATCCGTGATCTGAGGTTTATCCTCATTGCTGCGCAGAAGAATTATGTCCTTGATGCACCGCTAGGTGACAAACCTATTGCAGGAGCAGATGCAGACGTTATGAATGTTTGGCTAGCTCAATATGATGACTACTTGATAGTTTAGTGCACCATGCTTAATGGCTTAGAATCGGGACTTCAAAGATGTTTTGAACGTCATGGACCATATGAGATGTTTCAGGAGTTGAAGTTAATATTTCAAGCAAATACCCGAGTTGAGAGATATGAAGTCTCCAACAAGTTCTATGGCTAAAAGATGGAGGAGAATCGCTCAACTAGTGAGCATGTGCTCAGATTGTCTGGGTACTTCAATCGCTTGAATCAAGTGGGAGTTAATCTTCCAGATAAGATAGTGATTGACATAATTCTCTAGTCACCATCACTAAGTTACTAGAACTTCGTGATGAACTATAGTGTGCAAGGGATAACGAAAACAATTCCCAAGCTCTTCGCGATGCAAAAATCAGCGAAGGTAGAAATCAAAGAAAAACATCAAAGTATTGATGGTGGACAAGATCACTAGTTTCAAGAAAAAGGGCAAAGGGAAGAAGGGGAACTTCAAGAAGAACATCAAGCAAGTTGTTGTTCAAGTGAAGAAGCCCAAGTCTGGACCTAAGCCTAAGACTAAGTGATTCTACTGCAAAGGGACTGGTCACTGGAAGTGGAACTACCCCAAGTATTTGGCGGATAAGAAGGATGGCAAAGTGAACATAGGTATATTTGATATACATGCTATTGATGTGTACTTTACTAGTGTTTATAGGAACCCCTTGGTATTTGATACTAGTTCAGTTGCTAAGAGTAGTAACACGAAACGGGAGTTGCAGAATAAACAGAAACTAGTTGAGGGTGAGGTGACGATGAATATTGGAAGTAGTTCCAAGATTGATATGATCATCATCGCACACTCCCTATACTTTCGGGATTAGTGTTGAACCTAAATAAATGTTATTTGGTGTTTGCGTTGAGCATGAATATGATTTGATCATGTTTATTGCAATATGTTATTCATTTAAAATCAGAGAATAATTGTTGTTCTGTTTAAATGAATAAAACCTTTGATGGTCATACACCCAATGAAAATAGTTTGTTGGATCTCGGTCGTAGTGATACACATATTCATAATATTGATGCCAAAAGATGCAAAGTTGATAATGATAGTGCAACTTATTTGTGGCACTGCCGTTTGGGTCATATCGGTGTAAAGCGCATGAAGAAACTCCATAAAGATGGATTTTCGGAATCACTTGGTTATGAATCATTTGATGCTTGCGAACCGTGCCTTTTGGGCAAGATGACTAAAAACTCCGTTCTCCGGAACAATGGAACAAGCTACTGACTTATTGGAAATAATACATACCGATGTATGCGATCCAATGAGTGTTGATGCTCGTGGCAAGTATCGTTATTTTCTGACCTTCACAAAATGATTTGAGCAGATATGGGTATATCTACTTGATGAAACATAAGTCTGAAATAATTGAAAGGTTCAAAGAATTTCAGAGTGAAGTGGAAAAATCATCATAACAAGAAAATAAAGTTTCTACGATCTGATCGCGGAGACGAATATTTGAGTTACGAGTTTGGTCTTCAGTTAAAACAATGTGGAATAGTTTCACAGCTCACGCCACCTGGAACACCACAATGTTATGGTGTGTCCGAACGTCGTAACCGCACTTTATTGGATATGGTGCGATCTATGATGTCTCTTATCAGTTTTACCACTATCGTTTTGGGGTTGTGCATTAGAGACAGCTGCATTCACGTTTAAAAGGGCACCATCTAAATCCGTTGAGACGACACCGTATGAACTATGGTTTAGCAGTAAACCTAAGTTGCCGTTTCTTAAAGTTTGGAGTTGCGATGCTTATATGAAAAAAGTTTCAACCTGATAAGCTCAAACCCAAATCGGAGAAGTGCGTCTTCATAGAATACCCAAAGTTAACTATTGGGTACACCTTCTATCACAGATCGGAAGGCAAGTTATTCATTGCTAAGAATGGATCCTTTCTAGAGAAGGAGTTTCTCTCGAAAGAAGTGAGTGGGAGGAAAGTAGAACTTGATGAGGTAACTGTACCTGCTCCCTTATTGGAAAGTAGTTCATCACAGAAATCAGTTCCTGTGACTACTACACCAATTAGTGAGGAAGTTAATGATGATGATCATGAAACTTCAGATTAAGTTACTACAGAACCTCGTAGGTCTTCCAGAGTAAGATCCGCACCAGAGTGGTACGGTAATCCTGTTCTGGAAGTCATGTTACTAGACCATGATGAACCTACGAACTATGAGGAAGCGATGATGAGCCCAGATTCCACGAAATGGCTTGAGGCCATAAAATCTGAGATATGATCCATGTATGAGAACAAAGTATGGACTTTGATTGACTTGCTCGATGATCAGCAAGCCATGTTAAATAAATGGATCTTCAAGAGGAAGACGGACATTGATAGTAGTGTTACTATCTATAAGCTCGACTTGTTGCGAAATGTTTTCGACAAGTTCAAGGTGTTGAATACGATGAGATTTTCTCACTCGTATCGAAGCTTAAGTCTGTCTGAATCATGTTGGCAATTACCACATTTTATGAAATCTGGCAAATGGATGTCAAAACTGCATTCCTTAATGGATTTATTAAAGAAGACTTGTATATGATGCAACCAGAAAGTTTTTGTCAATCCTAAAGATGCTAACAAAGTGTGCAAGCTCCAGCAATCCATCAATGGACTGGTGCAAGCATATCGGAGTTGGAATATACGCTTTGATGAGTTGATCAAAGCATATGGTTTTATACAGACTGTTGAAGAAGCCTGTATTTACAAGAAAGTGAGTGGGAGCACTACAACATTTCTGATTAGTATATGTGAATGACATATTGTTGATCGGAAATAATGTAAAATTATTCTGCAAAGCATAAAGGAGTGTCTGAAAGGAGTTTTTTTAAAGAAAGACCTCAGTAAAGCTACTTACATATTGAGCATCAAGATCTATTGAGATAGATCAAGACGCTTGATAAGTTTTTCAATAAGTACATACCTTGTCAAGATTTTGAAGTAGTTCAAAATGGAACAGTCAAAGAAAGAGTTCTTGCCTGTGTTGCAAAGGTGTAAAATTGAGTAAGACTCAAATCCCGACCACGACAGAAAATAGAAAAGAGAATGAAAATCATTCCCTATGCCTCAGTCATAGGTTCTATAAAGTATGCTATGTACCAGACCTATTGTATACCTTGCTCTGAATTTGATAAGGGAGTACAATAGTGATCTAGGAGTAGATCACTGGACATTGGTCAAGAATATCCTTAGTGAGAACTAAGGAAATATTTCTCGATTATGGAGGTGATAAAAGAGCCCGTCGTAAAGAGTTACATTGGTGCAAGCTTTTACACCAATCCAGATGACTCTAAGTCTCAATCTGGATACATATTGAAAGTGGGAGCAATTAGCTAGAGTAGCTTCGTGCAGAGCATTGTATACATAGAATATTTGCAAAATACATATGGCTCTGAATATGACAGACCCGTTGACTAAGCTTCTCTCACGAGCAAAACATGATCACACCTTAGTACTCTTTGGGTGTTAATCACATAAGCGATGTGAACTAGATTATTGACTATAGTAAACCCTTTGGGTGTTGGTCACATGACGATGTGAACTATGGGTGTTAATCATATATAGATATGAATATTGGTGTTAAATCACATGGCGATGTGAACTAGATTATTGACTCTAGTGCAAGTGAGAGACTGAAGGAAATATGCCCTAGAGGCAATAATAAAGTTATTATTTATTTCCTTATTTCATGATAAATGTTTATTATTCATGCTAGAATTGTATTAACCGGAAACATGATACATGTGTGAATACATAGACAAACATATAGTCACTAGTATGCCTCTACTTGACTAGCTCATTAATCAAAGATGGTTATGTTTCCTAACCATAGACATGTGTTGTCATTTGATTAATGGGATCACATCATTAGGAGAATAATGTGATTGACATGACCCATTCCGTTAGCCTAGCACTTGATCGTTTAGTATGTTGCTATTGCTTTCTTCATGACTTATACATGTTCCTGTAACTATGAGATTATGCAACTCCCGTTTACCGGAGGAACACTTTGGGTACTACCAAACGTCACAACGTAACTGGGTGATTATAAAGGAGTACTACAGGTGTCTCCGAAGGTACATGTTGAGTTGGCGTATTTCGAGATTAGGTTTTGTCACTCCGATTGTCGGAGAGGTATCTCTGGGCCCTCTCGGTAATGCACATCACTATAAGCCTTGCAAGCAATGTGACCAATGAGTTGGTTACGGGATGATGCATTACGTAACGAGTAAAGAGACTTGCCGGTAACGAGATTGAACTAGGTATTGGATACCGACGATCAAATCTCGGGCAAGTAACATACCGATGATAAAGGGAACAACGTATGTTGTTATGCGGTTTGACCGATAAAGATCTTCGTAGAATATGTAGGAACCAATATGGGCATCCAGGTTCCGCTATTGGTTATTGACCAAGAATAGTTAAGATCTTTGTAGAATATGTAGGAACCAATATGGGCATCCAGGTTCCGCTATTGGTTATTGACCAAGAATAGTTCTAGGTCATGTCTACATAGTTCTCGAACCCGTAGGGTCCGCACGCTTAAGGTTTCGATGACAGTTTTATTATGAGTTTATGAGTTTTGATGTACCGAAGGAGTTCAGAGTCCCGGATGAGATCGGGGACATGACGAGGAGTCTCTAAATGGTCGAGACGTAAATATCGATATATTGGACGACTATATTCGGAGTTCGGAAAGGTTCCGAGTGATTCGGGTATTTTTCGGAGTACCGGAGAGTTACGGGAATTCGCCGGGGAGTATATGGGCCTTATTGGGCCATACGGGAATAGATGAGAGAGGCCGAAAGGAAGGAGGTGCGCAGCCCCCCTCTGGTCCGAATTGGACAAGGGGTGCAGCCCCCTTTTCCTTCCCCCTCTCCCCCTCTTTCCTTCTCTCCTACTCCAACAAGGAAGGGGGGAGTCCTACTCCCGATGGGAGGAGGACTCCTCCTGGCGCGCCCCTCCTGGCCAGCCGACCCCCTCCCCGTGGCTCCTTTTTATACGGGGGCAGGGGGGCACCTCTAGGCAAAACAACACAAGTTGATCTATGGATCGTTCCTTAGCCGTGTGCGGTGCCCCCCTCCACCATATTCCACCTCGGTCATATCGTCGCGGAGTTTAGGCGAAGCCCTGCGCCGGTAGAGCATCATCATCACCACCACGCCGTCGTGCTGACGGAACTCATCCCCGAAGCTTTGCGGGATCGGAGCCCGGGGATCGTCATCGAGCTGAACGTGTGCTGAACTCGGAGGTGCCGTACGTTCGGTACTTGGATCGGTCGGATCGTGAAGACGTACGACTACATCAACCGTGTTGTCATAACGCTTCCGCTTACGGTCTACGAGGGTACATAGACAACACTCTCCCCTCTCGTTGCTATGCCATCACCATGATCTTGCGTGTACGTAGGAAATTTTTTGAAATTACTACGTTCCCCAACATTTATAGCCTAGGGAGCAGCCCGACATGATAAGACATAAATGCCCTTCAATGATATGACCGTTATGTGGATAAGATATTTTGGGAGAGCTAGAGCGTAGCACAGCAATGGTCGGAAATTTGACTCTCAAATTCCTCAGGGCTATCATGTTCCTCGCTGTGTAGGCAATCCGCACTGGCGAATTCCTAACTCCTCAGTCAGAACAAATTCCTCAGTGACCAGAAGAACTTCGTCTCTGTCTCTGAAGAAATTGACTGAATTGTATGAGATTTCCAATGGCTTCGCTCGAAGGGATTGATAGGTGTAGGATTTTGAGTTGAGCATCACATGGAAATTTTTCCTTAGTATTTCCTCGACCCCCTTTAACAGTACGGTGTTTCCTATGACTCAATAAGGAGAAAAACAAAACTATGAAAACGAAAGTCTTCAAGCTTCATATTCCTCGCATGTATATCAAGTCTTCACGGACACACCAATTTCTTCACTTTCAAAGTCTTCATGAAAGTCTTCAGAAATACCAAAATCTTCAGTCGAAGATATTCATTTAGGGGTCGACTTTCTCTGTAAATATCAAACTCCTCATAGACTTATAGACCTGTGTACACTCATAAACACGTTAGTCCCTTAACCTATAAGTCTTCAATACTCCAAAATCACTAAGGGGCACTAGATGCACTTACATGGGTCGATACCCAATTACAAGGGTCCTTTCAACTCTTTATTACTTTACACAAAGAGCCCCCAAGTAACTTTGTGAGTTGTGCTCAATGGGTGCCTATGTTTGAGTTGTGTGTAGCAACAAGACTCTCTTTGGCCCCTTGGCTGTGAAGCTCCCAAGCTTTGTTGTGGCGTGATAGCTGGACTAATGGACAGAACTCCGCTTTGTCAGCTGAAGCCCCCATGTAACCAATAATATGATAAGCCAATAAGGCGGGATACCCATGTTTGCACCGCGCGTCAGGGCAGCAGGTCCTCTTTGGCAACCTTTAACTTTTTGCAAGAGATAAATTCTTCTCGAACCGGGATTTTGAACCGGATATTGAGAGCGTCAAAGCTTTGTGGGAGACATCTTTCCCTTGAACTGGATTTTAAACCGGAATCTTTATTTTCAGCCGAAAATTTTCTGACGGCCTTTAAACTCGAACTTGCGAGAAATTAATTCCTTTTTGAACCGGACATTTTTAAACCGGATTTGAGAGCTTCAGAGCTTTGTGGGAGACAGATTTCTCTTGAACCGGATTGTAAACCGGATATTTGAGAGCTTCAGTGAGACTGACTTCCCTTGAGTCGGATTGTAAACCGGAATCCTTTCTGATGACCCGGAACTTCTTCATTAAGCCGGGATTTTGTAACTGTCATATAATTTCTGAGCCGGAAATTTTCTGACGGCCTTTAAATTTTCATGAATATAACAGTAGCCTTCGGGACCGGGTTATCCTTCCCTCCATCGTCCCGGGGTTCTTAAATTTGCTAAAACTGGCAAGATTTGCTGAGTCATGTCATCGTAGCCCCCGAGTCTCAAAGGTGACTCGAGGAGTTGGCTTGAAACTATCATATTTGACTGTGATATAAACCGGCATAACCTGTATGTCATTGGTATTGATAGCACGATGTGAATCCACAGAAGGTTGAGGTGACTGCGACGGGTTATAAATGATCCCGTATGAGCCGTGTCAGCAACTCGGCCAATGGTTCCTTCCAACTGGCGATTTGAAGTTAATCAAACTGTAATGGTGGCGACTTATGCGTCTGCCCATTGAGCCACCCAGTGTAGACGACGGTTGATAGTATATGATAATTTGCCTCCATTTTGTTGAAAGAAAAAAACCGGGCTACCCAAGCTGTGACTTCCTCATACTCAATAAACAGCTCATGCAGACAGGTGCGGCCCGGTATGTTGATGTATACCAGGACGCGAGAGACGGATGACAAGGACGACCACAACATCAGAGGCAACTCGGACAGATGAGTCGGTCACGGCATTGTAAGCCGGTGCAGACGGGGGAAATCGGCCGTATGCTGATGTAGACCGGACTACGGGGGACGGCAGCCTGTGCACGCGTTATTGGGTAATTCGTATGGTCCTGACGAGTTGACGCGGACTTGATCGCGATATAAACCGGCATGGGTTATCCAATAGCTCAGCGATATAATAATCCCTTTTTGTGAGAGACAATTTGTCCTGCATTGGAAAACTTGCAAGTCAGAGTATTTGCTCTTTTTAAAGAAAGCAATATATAATATGAAAATATAGTGGATGGATTTCACCTGATATGTTAGCCAGAAAATATCCACCACGGAGTTGATGATCACCGCGGTGAAGCTGAAATCAATCATGGACAAGTCGGCCATACGAGTAGACAGATGAACCGGCCGCGGCGTTGTAAACCGGTGCGGACGAGCAAGTTGTCCTCCGCGTTGTAAACCGGCGCGGGCGCATGAACCGGTTGCCAGGGCGGATGGGCGAGTCGTCCGTGGTGTTGTAAGGTGGTGCGGACGGGCGAGTTGGTCGGCGCGTTGATGTAAACCGGGTCGTGATACGCGTGTCCGTGAATGGCACAAAAATTGTCCTGTGTAAAAATACTACATGACAGAGTAATTGTTCTTTGACAAGAAACAAAAAGTGTTTAATACATAAATTTAAATGAATACCACCTGATGTTTGGACGGACAGTAAAACCACCGCAGCATCAGAAGCGGCTTTGGAGTGATGAGTTGGTCGCGGCCTTGTAAGCCGGCACAGACAAGCCAGTTGTCCTCCGTGTTATAAACCGGTGCGGACGCGTGAGCCAGCGGCGAGGGCGGACGGAAAAGATGACCTCAGCATCAGAGGTGGCTCAAACAGATGAACCAGCCGCGGTGTTGTAAACCAGTGCGGACGGGTGAGTCGGCCGCGACGTTTGTAAAACTGGCCGGCGCGTTGATGTAAACCGGACCGCGATACACGTGTCCGTGAAACTGCGCGGCACAGCCGAACGTGCGTCCATGGTATAATACCACCCCTTTTTCTTTTAATAGCCGTCTTGCATAAAAATATTATAAGCTAGAGTAACTGTTGTCGAATAAATTAACATGTATTGATAAAATACATTGGAAGGATAACACCTAATTTGCCAGAACAACAGAGAAGACGCCTGCGTGGGAGGCCGCGTGGGTAATGGCTGACAAGGTAAGGTGCCGGTCCAGTCTGCGGCCAGTAGCGGCAGAGACACTCGCGAGCAATGGCTAAGTCCTCTGAATTGTGGATCTTGTTTTTTTAATCCTGTTCGAGCCCTTCTCCAGGTCGTAGCTGCTCCTTCTTTTTTTTTCACGCGTTCACGCAATTGTAGCCAGCCAATTCAATAATTTCCTTGTTCTTTTCCCGATCTACTAGTACTCAAACAGTACTATCCTTTTTTACAGTACTGGTGGAAGCGCTTGGGGGCTCTTTGGATTTGACTCGGGCTTCAGGCCAGAAAAAGTAGTGACAATGACTGATTTGACCTATGTGCTTCATGTGCACTATTATTATTTTTTTTGCATGGTAATACATGTTTCATTTATATAGAATAAAGATCAAGTTACAAGGCATGTAAGTACCGACCATACATGACTGAAAAGATAGAAAAATCCTATACAAAATACCAGCGTCTGTCCCTTTCCTTCGACATCATCGAAACGGCGACCAAATGGTAAGAAGACATATCACCTCTTCACCCAAGCTCGACGCGGCTCCATCGCTGATCAACAGCTTTACAGACCTCCAAAGTAGTTTGCCAAAAGCAAAACCATAGCCGTTGAAAGAATCAGACCAGGGCAACATGTCCCCGAACACGCCATCGAACTTCAGAACTGACACCCTCGCATGACGACGACGTCGGAGAAGGAAACCAGAACTGCCCGCCTTCGACCACAGACCCAACACAAGATACTACATCTTCCAGCTGTCACTTGTGTAGACAACCGCCTGCGCGTACTTCTGAACGACAAAACCTCCCTGCTCCACCATGACGTCGGAGACAACGCCACAACAACGGGGACAGAGCAGAATGAGAGACACACCTGATGAAGTCGCCGCCGCCGCCTCGCCAACACCATCCATGAACCCTAACGCTGTCGATCTGTCGATCTGAGGGATCGACAGAGACACGATGCCATCAACTCCGAAACGCCGCCATGAAAGACACCACCGGTGTGGGAGTGGAGTTGAGGCAGATTTATTCGTCCGGACGCCGCTCCCACCACCCCAACGACACACCACGACCTACAAATCCAAAACCTAACTACAAAACGAAGGAACGGGGTCCCCCCTCCCTCCTGTCGTCGGAGCAGCGGCCGAAGGGAGAGGGGGCCAGCGCACCGGCCGGTGGAGATCGGAGGAAAAGAGTCGCCTCGCCCTAGTCGCCTGGTGGCGGCGGCGGCTAGGGTAGGAAAACCCACTTGTACTCCATGTAGAGGCAGTAGCTCTCCACGTGCACTACTACTTGAAGTAGTACCTTTCCTTCGATCTTTCTCCATGCTCGTAGAAGTAGCAGTAACAACGTACAATGATACGCCTTGGGACTTGATGCGAGCGCCCGGATGATTGTTTCTCAGATCCAACTTGCACTAGTAGCACTTGGTCCTTTTAAAAAGTTGCCAGCAAGCCTAGGGTGCCACACCATGCAATAGCGATGCTCTGAGTTGGGTTTGGACTCGGACGATAGAACCGTCAAAGTCTTTCGGTCTCGGCGAGTTGTACGTCGTATCGATTGATTTCAGATGCAAGATTTCGACCCTCAACGACAACGGAAATTAATCCAGCCCCGACGGATCATCTGGTGGTGTGCGCTGGCACATAAATGCGACCCTAATTTTCTCCTTTGATCTTTAAATCTTGTATACGTCGCTTTGACTGTTTGTTGATGATGTTGTCTTCTGCGCCGACTTTTTTTTCATCCAGAAAATTGCGAACTTCTTGATCCTTTTAGAAAAATCCCTTCAAAAACTCAACACCACCGTGCGCAAGCCCCACGGTGGGCGCCACAACTGTCGTGGAAATATCACGTCAGATGTCCTAGCAGAAGGACTTAGTTGCGAGGCCAACACATCTATGCGGTAGCTTGAGAGGGGTTGACCGGAATCGAGAGACGCAACGCAAGACAAGGATTTAGACAGCTTCGGGCCCCGAAAAACATCATCCGATAATAGCTCTACATGTTGTTTGTGGCTAGGTCTCATTATCATCACGAGAGAGTCGCCGTAAACCGGCTCTCCTCTAATTGTGTTTAGCCCTAGAGATTGTTGTTTGCTTGTCCCTCTTTGGGGAGCCCTGCCCCTCCTTATATATGTTGAAGGGGCGGTTTACATGAACTGTTCCTAGTTGGATTAGGACTATTCTATTACAAGTGGAGTCCTAGTCTTGCTTCCTTTGTAGGAGAATATTACTTATGTCTTCCTCTTAAACCGGCCTACCATAACATGAGCCGACCTTTCATGAACCGCCCGTTGGGCCACCGGTCTTTGTCACTCCTCTAACCTGCCTGCGGGATCACCAATAAATCATAAATCGCCAGGTCCAAGCGGGTCGCCAGTGAATCGCCAAGCTCCAGTCGGGTTATACTTCTGGCCGGGTTATGCCGCGGGGTATATCCCCGACAGAAAGGAAAAATGTTTTTTCCCTTTTGCTAGAGGTGCAAATTTATTTTTGCGTGAGGCACAATCATGTCTCTCGGAAAGGAAAAAATGTGTTTTTTCTCCTGTGAGAGGTATGGATTTACTTCTTGTGGAAGCACGGATTTGCTTCCGCGAGAGGTACAATCACGCCTCTTCGGAAAGAGAAAAACTTGCTCGTTTATTGAAACCTATCAACATGAGATCTAGTTTTAAAGACCTGGACGGAAGAGAGGTACAATCACGCCTCTTCGGAAAGAGAAAAACTTGCTCGTTTATTGAAACCTATCAACATGAGATCTAGTTTTAAGGGCCATTTGCATTTCTCTCCCTAACTCGAACCACCTAATCAGATATACCCCTAATTCAAAAGCCTGCTCAAAAATGCCCCTCCACCATTATGTGCCTTTACAGAAATGCCCCTCCGTGCCGTTTCCGTCCAGTCAAGGCTGTTTGACCGCTCCCGTGCCGTTTCTTTGTCATTTTTGCCCCTCCTTCCTTAAGTATAAAAAATTCTCTCCCTCTCTCATTACCTCTCACTCTCACTCTGCCTGACATGTGGGCCATAGGACCCACTGTCAGGGTCAACGCCGGTCCTTGTGTGCCCGTGCGTGAGAGGCTGACCTCGCCGGCGGCTCGCCGTAGGGGGCGGATGGCCGCGGGAGGAGAGCGCGAGGCACACTGTGTAGCCGCGTCAGGCACGGTTGGCATGCTGGGCGCGGCAGGCATGCTGTCCGCGGGAGGAGGCCGCACGGCCGAGCTAGCCGAGGTCGGTCATGGCGGTTTGCTTCGGGCAGTGTGCTCCGGGCACGGAATCGAGTGCGGGAAGATGGATGTAGGGGCGCAAGCTTTCCAAGATGACGACACAGTGGTCTGGTAGGTCAAGGGGGGATCGGGGCAGCCGAATTTAGGAGGGGAAGAGCGATGGCCGTGGTGGATCTCGAGGTCCCATGCATCATCTATAGGTGGCCCCAGGCCTGATTGAACATGCAGGCCGAAGGAGAGGCGCAAGACGGAGCTCATAGACATGCTCGTACCTCTCTATCTAGCCTCCGGCCACGGTGGCTAGCAACGACGTCCTTGGCAGAAGCTCTGGACGCTCTCAGGCGTACTTCGAGCACTCGTTATAGGAGATGAGGAGGCTTGGGGAGTGGGCCAAATGGAGTTGCAGATCACGTAGAACACTAAACGCTCATTGGAGTGGCACGGGAGCATTGGCTCCGACGATAGCTACGGGCGGCAGAGTTGTGTCGGAACCGTCCCCATCCATGGTGCCGCCATACGCCGCCGTCCGCCTTGACCTCCACCCCCGCCCTGCCAGACCACCTAGAGCCTGTCTTGTGGCCCTCACATGCAGGCGCGCCAGGCCCTCGCCGGCGACGGCCACCGGAGCCGCCAAGCCTCGCCATGACCAGGCAAGGGCCGGTGTTGACCCTGAGAGAGACGGGGCTGTGAGGGAGAAAGTTTTTCTATTTTTATTATGTCGGTTGGGTCCACTTGTAAGTGATAGAGAGGGGTGAGTTAGAGAAAGAGTTTTCCATTTATTATTTAGAGGAGTTGGTCCCACCTGTAAGTGACACATGGAGTTAGGGGCAAATTGTCCACCAAACGTTCAGATAGCGGTCAAACCCCTTTGACCGGACGAAAACGACACGGAAGGGCATTTCTATATGTGCACTTAACGGCGGAGGGGCAAATTTGAGCACACTTCAAAATTAAGGGCAAATGTGAGTAGCGGGTTCGAGTTAGGGATACAGATGTAAAAGACCCTAGTTTTAAAGACCTGGACGGAAGGAATCCAAGGGTAAAAACAATTTGAGATTTGAACACATGATTTTAGATAAAACGTTTTTGTTAGACTATGATTTGGTCTACTGTTAGACTTGTGTTACTAGTCCGAGCTAGTCGCACGCTCCATGCATCCACCGCCCTTGCATGGCGCATGCAAGGCTGTTAGCCGCACTTATCTTTCCATCCATCTAGGATCGATGGTTAGTATGTTTACGTGCGTGTGTATCTCTCTCCCTCTCTCTCATGTACTCTATTATATATTACCCCACTGTGGATGAATACGAATGTGTGTGATGCATTGCAACCCCTAGCCTATCTTCTATCATGGTATCAACTTAGATCTTTCCACTGCTTCCGCCATGGATGCCGAGGCCGCCGCCGCTGCCGCCGCCACGGCTACGCCTCCGGCGCCCTCCTCCCAACCTCTGGGCTCCATCCCGCAGCCCCCTCCTCCACCCCCTCCTCCCTCCTCCGTAGTACACACGCCTCTCCCTCTCCAGACTGCGCCGCCGGTCGCCAGCTTCCCTTCTGCGGCCTATATCCACGCGAT
Organism: Triticum dicoccoides; assembly: GCF_002162155.2. Taxonomy (NCBI): domain Eukaryota; kingdom Viridiplantae; phylum Streptophyta; class Magnoliopsida; order Poales; family Poaceae; genus Triticum; species Triticum dicoccoides. Next base: position 763,735,031 of record NC_041385.1, read on the forward strand.
GCGCGTCGAGAGTGCCCACATCAACCTCGGCGTCCGCCTCGATATGAAAGGGGCCAACTACTCGACTTGGCGTGGCCTCATGCTTGAGGTCATCGACCAGTATGATGTGGCGGCTTGGATCGCGCCGGACTTCACCAACCGTGTCGGCGACGTGGCGTGGAACATCGTCAACAAAGCCGTCAAGCGCTGGTTCTACGGCTCCATGGTCACGGAGCTCGCCGGCTTCGTCCTCAACAGAGAAGCCACGGCGGCCGAGCTGTGGTCCTCCATCGAGTCCTTGTTCGTCAACAACAGGCGCTCTCGGCGCTTCCACCTCACGGCGGAGCTCTTCGCCGTCAAGCAAGGAGACGCCCCGGTCTCCTCCTTCTGCGCACGCCTTAAGGCCGTCGCGGACGGGCTGCGAAACGCCGGCAAGGTGCTGGACGACGATGAACTCGTTGTTCAGCTCCTCCGCGGCGTTAACAAGGACTGTCATGAGATGACTGCAAAAATCATCGAGAAATCTCAAACTCCCGTTCCCTTTGATGTTGCAGTTGGTATGCTCCTCCAGGACGAGATCGGTGCTGACTTCTCCCCCTCGGGCGTCTCCCACACTGCCCTCACCGTCCAGCAGCGTCCACCTGCCCCTGCCTCCTCCTCTGGCGGGCACGCCAGGCCTCCTGTGCCCGGGCAGGGCGGCCCCAAGCCTGGTACTCCTTCACCAAACCAGGGGAACAACAAGCGGCGCCGCTACACCAACAACGGCGGCTATCAAGGCGCCGCCAACTCGCCGCCGCCCTGGACTGGGCATGTGTACGCATACCCCGTCTCGCTACCGCCTCCGCCTCGTCCGCAGGGGATCCTTGGGCCGCGCCCAGCTCAGGCCTACACGGCCTACGCGCCGCTCCAGTACGGCGGTGTGCCGTCCGGACCGACGGGCTATGGGGGGCGTCGTATGGTTCGGTACCGTACCCGGCCGCCCCTTCTGGCTGCACCTCCGCAGCCGCAGCAGCACCACACCACGCAGGCTTCGGATGGAGTGGATCAGGCGGCGCTGATGGGGGCTCTCCACAACCTGACGCTGCAGAACTCCACCAACGGGTGGATCGCGGACTCAGGCACTTCTTCTCACATTACCTCGGACCCAGGTATGCTCTCGCCGGTTACCCCGATGACCAAATATCCCCCTGTATACGTTGGAAATGGACAACCCATGCACGTCACACACATAGGATCAGCCGCACTTGCTAATCCCTCCCGTCCTCTCTATCTTAAGAACGTTTTGGTCACTCCTAATATCGTCAAAAACCTTCTTTCCATTCGTCGCCTTACTACTGATAATAATCTTGCCGTAGAGTTTGATCCTTTTGGTCTGACTGTGAAGGATTACATCACCAAGGCGGCGCTGCACCGATGCAACAGTAGCAGCGAGCTCTACCCAATCTTCGCCAACAACGCTTCGAGTGACGCCGTCATTGCCTTCAGCGCCACCGTCTCCCGGCTCACGGATCTGTGGCATCGCCGGCTCGGCCACCCCGGCGCCCATACTTTTTCCAATAAAGGGCTTCCTTCATGTAATAAAAACTCCGCTTGTGTACCACTTTGTCATGCCTGCCAGTTGGGCAAGCACGTTCATTTGCCTTTTTATCCATCATGTAGCTCTACTAGTGCTGCTTTCGAAATAATGCATTGTGATCTCTGGACAGCTCCCATCTCCAGTGTTTCTGGCAACAAATACTACCTTATCATCATCGACGATTACACTAAATACCGGTGGACGTTTCCTCTTGTCCTTAAGTCCAACGTGCATGCTATTTTTCGTTCGTTCCATGCTCTTGTTCGCACCCATTTTCATCGCACTATCGCCACATTCCAATGCGACAATGGCCGAGAGTTTGACAACGCTAGTAATCGCGACTTCTTCCTTCCTTTTGGTACGACCATGCGTTTCTCATGTCCTTACATGTCTTCACAAAACGGCACTGCTGAGCGCGCTATTCGCTCCACTAACGACGTTGTATGGACCCTTCTAATTCAAGCCAACATGCCGCCTAAGTACTGGGCTGACGCCCTCTCTACTGCCACCCATCTTCTCAATCTTCGGCCAACCAAAACCCTACTTCGATCTACTCCTCACGAGGCTCTTTTCTCTCAACCTCCTACGTATGATCACCTTAGGGTTTTCGGATGTCTTTGTTTTCCCAACATGTCCGCCACTGCTGCCCACAAGTTGGCACCGCGGTCGACGGCGTGTCTCTTTCTTGGATATCCTACGGATCACAAAGGCTACCGCTGCCTTGATCTCTCTACACACCGGGTTCATATCTCTAGGCACGTTGTTTTCGACGAGACCGTTTTCCCGTTCGCTAGTCGCCCTCCTGCGAACCCCTCTATTGCTGATATTTTTCCCGATCTACCAACCGGCCCTAATTTCCCAGCTAGTCCCCTCCCACCATTTCTTCCTAGTCCGGTAGCAAAACCAGTCAGTCCCACTTCGTCCACGCGAGCGGCCATCCCGTCCTCTCCCGTCTCCTCTACGGACGTTGCCACACCAGCCACTACGCCCAGCCCTTGCTCCCAGCCTAGTTCATCTAGCGAACCCAACCCAATGTCTACTGCACCCAGCCCTGCCTCGGCGAGTTCTGTAGGACCGGCCGCCTCGTCAACTCCCGCGCCAGCTAGCGCTAATCCTTCCCAACCTAGCACGCCTCCACGACCACTGCCGCCCCATGCAGTCGATGTTCAACCCCCCGCTAACCCACATCCCATGCGTACGCGTGCTAAATCCGGGTTTACCCTCCCCTCTCGCAAACTTAACTTTCTTGTCGACGCTCCTAACATTTCGCCCCTACCTCGCACTTATCGTGCTGCCCTTGCCGACCCTAACTGGGCTGCTGCCATGACTGATGAGTACCAGGCACTCCTTCAGAATGACACTTGGACACTTGTTCCCCGTCCTGCTGGCTCTCACGTCGTCAGCGGGAAGTGGGTTTTTCGTGTCAAGTATCATTCCGATGGAACCCTTGCACGCTACAAAGCACTTTGGGTTGTCCGTGGTTTCTCTCAGACCGAGGGGATCGACTACGATGAGACCTTCTCACCAGTCGTTAAGCCTAGCACCATCCGTGTCGTTCTCACTCTCGCCATCTTAGCCTCTTGGCCCGTTCACCAACTCGATGTCAAGAACGCCTTCCTCCACGGTCACTTAGCCGAGACTGTCTACTGTCAGCAGCCTCTCAGGTTCGAGGATCCTACTGTGCCTTCGCACATGTGTCTCCTTCGTAAGTCTCTCTACGGTCTTAAGCAGGCCCCGCGCGCCTGGTTCACTCGCTTCGCCGCCTTCCTAGTGACTATAGGATTCACCGCCTCCAGATGCGACACCTCCTTGTTTATCTACCGTTCCTCGAGTCACACTGCCTATCTCCTCTTATATGTCGATGATATCATACTAACTGCGTCATCCTCCAGTTTCCTTCAGTATGTCATTTCTTGTCTTCGACATGAGTTTGCCATGACTGATCTGGGATCTCTCTCGCACTTTCTCGGAGTCTCTGTTACCCGCTCTTCCTCCTCCCTTTTTCTCTCGCAACTGCAATACGCGCTCGACATTATCCAGCGTGCCGGCATGTCCGAGTGTCATATTATTCGTACCCCCATCGATTCCGGCGCAAAGCTTTCCGTTAACACCGGTGACCTTCTTGACGCTGCTGACGCTACCACCTACCGCAGTCTCACCGGTGCTTTGCAGTATCTCACTATCACTCGCCCCGATCTATCTTACTCCATTCAGCAGGCGTGTTTGTTCATGCATGCGCCTCGCACCTCCCACCTTAGCCTTGTCAAACGCATAGTTCGGTACGTTAAGGGCACTTTAGATTTCGGTATGCACATTACACCTTCTACCTCCACCTCTCTTGTTGCGTACTCCGATGCCGACTGGGCTGGCTGTCCCGACACTCGTCGTTCCACGTCTGGTTACTGCGTTTATTTTGGGGATAATTTGGTTTCGTGGTCATCCAAGCGACAGCTAACTGTTTCCAGGTCCAGTGCGAAGGCTGAGTATCGCGCCGTCGCTCATGCTGTTGCCGAAACTACATGGCTGCGACAACTTCTGCAGGAGCTTCACCAGCCAGTGTCCAGATCTACTGTTGTCTACTGTGACAACGTGTCTGCTGTCTACATGTCTGCTAACCCTGTGCAGCACCGTCGTACGAAGCATATCGAGATTGACATTCACTTTGTGCGTGACAAGGTTTCGCTTGGCGAGGTTCGGGTTCTGCATGTTCCCACTTCTTCACAGTATGCTGACATTTTCACCAAAGGGCTGCCAACCACGCTCTTTGCTGAATTTCGATCCAGTCTCAACGTCCGGCAAGCCCACGTTGACACTGCGGGGGGCTGTTAGACTATGATTTGGTCTACTGTTGGACTTGTGTTACTAGTCCGAGCTAGTCGCACGCTCCATGCATCCACCGCCCTTGCATGGCGCATGCAAGGCTGTTAGCCGCACTTATCTTTCCATCCATCTAGGATCGATGGTTAGTCTGTTTACGTGCGTGTGTATCTCTCTCCCTCTCTCTCATGTACTCTATTATATATTACCCCACTGTGGATGAATACGAATATGTGTGATGCATTGCAACCCCTAGCCTATCTTTTATCAGTTTTGAATAAATCAACCTAGAAAAAGATAAGACTCCCGGACCACGACAAGTGACACGCATGCAGTGCGTCATTTGTCATCGATCGTAACATAAGAAGGTTTTCTTTTTTTTAGATAGAAATTCATAACATGAGAAGGTGGCAGTGATCTTTGCAAATAGTATTTCTTATGATTTTGGGGAATCGTGGATACTTTTTTTTTTTGAGGAATGGATACCAGTGAGCTGACTGGGCCAAAGCGCAGCGTGCTGACTGGGCCAGACCAAGTATTCTAGAGACCCCGTCGGCCCGAGTTCCTAAACCCGCTCGCGCACCTCTCTCTCGGAGTCGGAACCCTCCCTCTCCTCTGAACCCTCGAAAAAAAAAACCTCGTTCCCGTCGCCGCCGTGCCGTCTCCCGTGTGGTCGGGAGCAACATGGAAGCTCTCCTCGCGGCGGCGGGCGCCGGCGACCTCGAATCTCTGGAAAGTACGTCCCGATTTCGGTCCTTTTTCTTTCCCCGCCGCCTCCCCGCTTCCTCACCCTCTGGATCGCTGTGCAGATGCCATTGCGGGGCTCGACAACGAGGCGAAACGCGCGGCCGCCGCTGCGCGGGACTCCGAAAGGCGTACGGCGCTCCATTTCGCCGCCGCCGAGGGCCACACGGGGGTGTGCGCCTATTTGGTCCAGACGCTTGGGGTTGACGTCAACCCTAGGGACCTCCATGGTATCATATTCTTCTCTGCTCTATATCCGTGCATTCGCTCGAATTTTAGATCCTTGCAAGAACGCGTTCCAGCAACGGAATACGAGAGTAGTCGCTCATTCTGCTATACATTATATTCGCTGCATCTTTCCCACAGAATATGAGAGTGACCACACCTGTCACGCCCTGCTATGGATTTGGGGATAACCGAGGGGAAAACTTAGGGTTCTAGGGAGAAAAGGGACGAATTCCCCATTTCACTATAAGATGCAGGCATTTGTTTAGGTTTGAGAATGATCTCATCAACCAGGAATGCCTTTGCCGGATGGGTCACATCACTTATGTAGTGCAGCGACAACGGTAAGAAACGATACAGTACACTGTAAGAAATGATTACAGTAAAGAAACGGCACAGCGACAACGGCAAACACGACGAGCCATGTGAGCCGCCCTGGCCATCCGTTAACTGAATGAGAAGAGGCACTTGACTGAAGAGGGGCTTGAGCCTGACAATTCCCCCGTGGCTGGATACCTTCTTCATTCCGCTATACATCTATTCGTTGCATCTTTCTCAGTCAGCCACAGAATATGAGACCACAGCATTGTCAATCTACTCGATTACCACATCTTTTTATTAGCTTTGTTCATACGATCGGCACGTTTTTAGCTTATTGATAGCAACTGGAAGGGCAGTCATATACCCATATATATTGAAATGCCCATATATAGCCTGACATATCAATATGTTTCCAGGTGAAACTCCGCTCTACATATCTATCAAAAATGGTCATGTTGGAACAGCCAATTTGTTGCTTACCAATGGAGCAGACCCGCGTATTAAATCTCTGCTTGGAATCACAACCCTTCACCAGGCCGCAATTAGGGGTAAAATTATGCCATGTGCATGCCCTTTTTATAACATTCTCAATCTGATATTTATGATCTGTTCCCTTTTACAGGAGATCTAGAACTTGTGATGATTCTGCTCGAGAATGGTGTAAAACTTAATTCTCACTCTTATACGATGGGAACACCACTTGCCTGCGCTGTTAAATCTGGTTCATTTCCTTGCTTCGATGCTTTAGTTAAGGTACACTTTTTTGTTGTCAAAGCTAGCATAGTGGCCCCTGCAAGTGCGCGTGGGCATCCTCTTTATCCTGTTTTATTTTGCGAATAAAGTTACTTTTTATAATATATATTTAATAATATGCTATTGAAAACATGTAATTTGGTAAAATTTTCATGTCATAACTCTTGGAGATTAATAAGATTATTTGATCCATGGACTTGCTACGTCATATTGTTGTAATATCATCCGCCAGTTTTTTCTTGTGATTGGAAAAGCAAATAATTGTGTGGGAAATTGTATATCATATATATTGAACCGAACCCTTAGTTCAAACTATGAGGTGGAGATTAGAAACAGTCATAGGCACATACATCGGGTTATCAGATATAATTCAGTGAATAAGTCCTCACTTTTAGTAATGTACATATCACACAGTAGATATTGCAAGAAAAGGATCTAATTAAACAATACATAGAGAAGAGATAGATTGATAAAACTTAACTGGAATTACACAATGTAGCCATAAGCACTGATTTTCTGTCTACACCATCTTGCACGAGAAGAAGTGCTTGCAAGGTTATAGAAAGACGAAAATAGTGTTACCTTCTAGTTAAGAGCAAGTAATCAGAGCCTAGCTACCTCATTAAACTAAAAAATACAATATGGTGGAGAACCACAAGGAACACTTGGGATGTGCGTTGTTGCATGAATTTCAAATATAGAAGTGTCAATCTGGTAAGATTGTTTGATAAGTGTTAACCACTGTCTGGGACAGTGGATTATACTAATCCACCTCATCAACCAGAATTACATAGATAATACATCTAGTGTTTCCACATTTATCAAAATGTCAGACTTGATAACCCTCCATGTTTCAGAGCTAGTAAAATGGAACATTCCTGACATGAGAAGACTTGATAACCCCTCATCAACCATCAAGGAAAAATTTACCTGTGTATACATGAAAACACCGAAAGTTCAGTGGTAAATTTTACCTTCCATCACCTTAGGAAAAAATTACATTTTTGTTCAGCTCATAGTACACATAATTTCCTTTTCTTACAAATGATAGATATGAATGGCAATATGTTTGTTAGTGTAAATCACAAGGAAAGTTATGAAACTCTTGTTATTTATCTAGAAATCTTAGCTTTCCCTGCCCCACCACCACTAAGTGGCTACTGCAATCCATGTCCTGCTGTCTTAAGCTTCGACTCCTACTATTTATTTTGTAATAAGTGTTTAATAGAAAGCTATCATTGTAAGTCATTCTGAGATGGCTCAAATGTCTCATCGTTTAAGGTTAGTCAATTCATACTAGGAAATGATCTTAGACTGCAGAACACAGACAAATGGGAAAGATCAAAATGGAACTTATAGTTTTAATAATTAGAGAAGACACTGTATAGGTAATAAAGTATTGACAAATGTGTCTGGAACTGTAAGTTACTATAAGTATTGACATCTTAAAATATGTACCAATATCAATAAACTGTCACCCTTTTCCTTTCTTTCAAAGCGCCGTTCTTGCTTAGATGCTAACAACCTTGAGACTTCTTTTCATTTGAAATGTGGTCTCTCTGTATTGTTAACCGCAAGTCACATTATTCTTTTCAGGGAGGTAAGTTTCAAACCATTTTATACAATATAAGTGTACATTAATGGATTGATTGTAAGGATTGTAACTCTTGACCAATCTAGGGTGTATATCCAAACCATACATAAATATTAGGTTGGGAAGCAACACATTTAATATAGATGGTAAGCAAGAGCACCAGGGAATTTTTTTCAAACTAACATGACCATTACGTTGGTAAAACATACTTGGAGCCTCTGATGGTAACACTTGCACGCTACTCCCTCCGTTCACAAATATAAGATGTTTTGGGTATTTCAATATGGACTATAAATGGACTGAAATGAGTGAACAAACACATAAAATGTGTCTATATACATCTGATTCAGAAAACAAGTTAGAACATCTTTATATTTATGAACAGAGGGAGTATTTCTTCAGAAGGAGTATTTATAATCCAGAAAGCCCAGCTCGATTTGTTCTGCTCCTTCCGTTACAGTCATTTTTGTTCAGATACTTACACTTTTGGGACTTATGAATCTTTGTTTCAAATGTTTACTCTTAGCAGCGAGTCATCCATTTTTAGCCTTTTGGTGTCGATGAAAATAGTTTCATTTTTGTAGTTAATCCCTCTGTAGATTTCTCATTTCTGTAACCATATTGTATGTGCTTCCTAAGACCTTACCTCCCTTTCTGCAACATAGGTAGGTGCAGCCCCAGAGACTATGAAATACCCACTACATGATGCGGCAGAATGTGGCAGTACTGAAATAGTCAACTATTTTCTTGAAGCTGGGTATGATCCAAATAGCTGTAACGAAGTAAGTTATATATTTCACATGATTTTATTCATGCACTTCCATATCCCAGTTATGCATTCACAATTCCTTCTTGACTTGCCCATGTTTGTGCATACTTGCCAAGGTGAGGAAAGCTGTGACAAAGCAAGTAGATGAGGGTCTAACTAGATCTTTTCTGTTTTTCCTTATCCTTAGTTTTCCATGCAGAGTAGCATTTGAAATGACTACATCACCATGAGGAGGTTCTAGCTCAATGAAGTTACCAACACGACATTGCATTTTGCAATTGGCATAAATGTAGCAGGCAACTAGGTTCATATAGCAGATCGTTTGGTTAGATGTCCTAAGATCAGACGTGAGGCTTATCGTTTTAGTACTAGCAACTCACAGTCGCACAGATTCCACAATCACATGCACGTGTCAAGGGAAAGCCTCCACTTGCATATTCACATATTGACAGATTAACTTTGTTTGCTTTTCTATGCAAATCTGAAGTCATCTTTTGCTTTTTAATTGAAAGTATTCTACTTTTGGGCAGTAATTTCGGATTATTGATGCAGCATGGTGAAGCAACCCTTTCATGTTGTACAATCACTTGTCGTTAAATATTGCATATTTTTTGCGGAGCCAAATGAAACTGATCTTTGAGTGGCTTCTGTTTTTTCTTTCATATAGGCTGGTTTGAAACCAATACAAATCGCTGCATCCAAGAATAATCTCGCAGTTGTGGAAGTCCTCTTTCCACTTACCACGCAAGTCTCAGATTTTCCTAACTGGACTGTTCCTTGTATAATGGAGTATGCAATGCGCAAAAATGAGGAAATGGTATTTATTACTAGTTTTTCTTCCAGGTTCATTAAAATCTTTTACAATGTTAATTCTTGGCCAACACAAATATTTAAATACGGTTTTCAGGCGACAGATCAAGCACATATAGAAGAAGCTGATCCATGGAGATCCCAGTTTGTTAAGGTATGTTGTAATGGCATGTTATGCATTTAAGGCTTCAAAGATTGCTGTGCAAGCATTTCATGTGGGGCATGACATATGGTTGTGCACAGGTGTGCCTTTTGTGTTCATAGAAATGACTTGTTGAATGCTATTTCAGAGGGCTGCAAAGGAACTGTCAGATAAGGAAATTGAACAGGAACTTGGAAGACTGTTAGTGAAAAACGAGAATGAATTCTTCAAGGAGTGGTCACCAATGAAAAGGAGGTTGTTCTATGAGTCAACCTTGGTTAGACCCACCAGTGTCAAGCAAATATCTGACCATGACGGTGCAAAAATAAAGGTAATGTACATACTGAGCATGAATCATCAGTTCAACACTACTCCCTCCATCCCATAATATAAGAACGTTTGTTAGCTTGAAAAACGACGTTCTTATATTATGGGACGGAGGGAATAGTAATAAACCTGTGGAGCAAACAATCTTTAGAGCACATAGATAATAAAGTTGTATTTACCGTGAATTCAATCATAATGTTTAGCTATACAGCAAACATGAACTACACTTGTTCTGTTTGTTCTCATTAGAGGTCCATATTATATGCCCTTTTCCTACCTTTCATGAGTACAAATTTCTCCTAACCTATTTCTTTTGATATTAATATTTCAGAACAGCGTCATTTTTGATTTGACATACGACAACAGGGCCCAAAGCAGCTATCTGAGAGCGATCAGCCATTATCGAGCTTGGCATTTTTCTGGTTCAGATCTAATATATGAAGTTGGTCCTGAACGGAAGAAATTCTGCGTATCAAGAAAGGACCAAACCTTCGTGTTCTGGTTTCGGTACTTTGAGCAAGATGTAGGACTTGTGATTGACGGACAGAGTGTGTGGGTAGAGGGTATTCTAAGGAGAAGTCGTGCTGAAGATGGCAAATATTCATATCGCCCATCTATCCAGTTCAATGATGCTCGCAAAGAGGGAAGCAGCAGCCACAATCAACAGGCGCCACTTTCAGATAAAAATGCAACTCCATACATTGTTGATACTGGCTTGATAATGGCTGATTATGGAGGCACCTACGCAGGTGCTGTCTCCAAAATGAAGGTATCACTTCGCACGACTCGCACTGCAGTTGTTGCAGTTGCTGGTCATGACAAAAAAGAGTCATTACATAAGAATTGTCATGTTGCGTGCGACAACCTTGTGTTGTTCGCAACAGAGGCTGGAAAAAATCTTTGGGTATTTCAATATACCATGCATTCCCTTGATCCTAAGCTGCAAATGCCGATTTCTGTTCCTTCAAGCTTAGATGGCACTGTCACCAATCACGAGCAGGTATCTAGAAGTGTCTTGTCAACGCTTGGAAAAGTAACAGGGAAAAAGATAAATGATCTTGATAGAGGTGGATACAATATTGTCAAAGGTGCTGTATTCAGGACATTGTGGCAATGCATCAATGCATATGTGATCTTGCGTAGAAAAACTGTTTTCAAGACAAAGTTCTTTCTGAAGAGCAAGGACTCAGAGTACAGGACTCAAGTGAGAAACAAGCCACAGGGGCAACGCAATGAAACTACTGAAGAATTCAAAGAAAGGTTGCGTGGAGAGAGTTTGAGAACAGGAACTCTCTTTGATGCTAAATCCCATGCTGGTGTCAACTGCTACAAAGATCCACGTTGTTCTATGCCGCCAATACCATCAAGGAAGATGTAAGTACTTCTCATGTACTCCCTCCGTTCGGAATTACTTGTCTCGAAAATGGATGTATCTAGAACTAAAATACATCTAGATACATCTATTTTCGCGACAAGTAATTCCGAACGGAGGGAGTAAGCCTCAACTTATCAGTCTGTTCTGAGTTCTGACACTGATAGTTGCACTGTTTTTTTTTTCAGGTGGTATCATTCAGATGAGCTGTTTTACCATTCTGAGGTATGCGTTCTGTACTTC
>NC_041385.1:763747141-763776740 GCF_002162155.2 Triticum dicoccoides
GAAAGGTAGTGATGGCATGTACGGGTGTCCTCTTTTTGTTCCTTAGACTTTATGTCTGTTGGACCAAACCGTCAGGTCAGCGATGATTTTGACACCATGGCGTCATGCTCAACATTGTGAAACACTTTGGCATTTCTAGTCTCTTGTAATTTCCAGAGAACAAGGATGAGGATGAAATGCTAGACGGTGACTGGTAGCTAGCCCAAGGAGATTCGGTGAGGACCAGATGTCGACAAATTATCTGGTGCTTGGAAGAATACCAATCATACGCCACATTCTACAAGTAACACGGAATGTGAAGAGGCTGTGTTGATCTTCAGTACCATTAGGGCACCGAGAACATGCAGCATTGGTCCGCAGGTTTCTCCGAAGGAGGTTTTGCTTGGTGTTCAGCCTGTCAAGGTGGAGCAGCCAGCCAAATATGTTGACTTCGCTTGGCACTTGCGATTCCCAGGTAATGTCCAGCTTTGGGTCGCCCATTTGGGAAGAGAGGCCCACATACGCTCCCTAGTGATGAAGCTTGCTCAATGGAGGGTCCTGGCATCCGTCTGTGCAGAAACGGTGACACCCTGTGATTGGGATCTGAGAAAGAAGTTGCTCGGCAGCAGCTCGTGTGAGTGGCTGTGATGGCAGCACGCCAGATGAAGGGTACTGTTGCCGTGCGAGGGGGATGGGCCACTGGTGGGTGGGGGTCGCCATCGTCTGAGTCTTGCTCACGAGTTGGTTATATATATTGTGTGTGTGTGTAAACTAGCGTAAAAAAAGTGTACGTAAGCTGCCTGTGATATGTATATATATCTAACAACCAGTATGGCTTGTCTGCAGGAATAAGTGAAGCTTAGATGACGGATCTCAACTACAAGAGCAGGAGTTGGTTTGTAGGGAGTATAAGATCAGTCTGAGGTCAGCTTACGTTGAGAGAAGAAATGCCATGCCAATCATCAGCCAGTGTGCGTGCACTTCAGTGAATGAAAGAAAGACATTGTAAATTACTAAATTGAACTGATACAAGCGGTACTTCCTCCTAGTAGTATACTCCCTCTGTACCACAATACTTGTCGCAGGGGGAACTTGTACTGGTTTTCTCCCAACGACAAGTATTTCGGTACAGAGGGAGTAGTATATGTAGTAGTAGTGAAACATAACCAACTATAGGAAGTAGGAAGTGCGTGGCGCTCGAAAGGAAGCATGTTTCATCAGACAAATCTGCTCGGTCATATTAAGTGGAGTGGAGTACCATCAGTAGCACAGTAGCAATCATCATAGGTATGATAACTAAGTGCGCTCTTATGTCTGTGCTGATGAGTGGCAACTTTGTTAAGTTTGTGTGGCTGGGTGTTGCCGACTTGCCGTTGCTGCAGCTGCAGCTATCCTTTAGTTTTCTGAACCTAAGTGGAGATGCTGCATTCCAGTGTCCGGCCTGTTGTGTTAGGTGATGTCATCGTCATATTTTAACTCTACGTGTGTTTGCCCAATTTGGGTTTGGTTATTTTCCTTCTTCAAGTGGCATTGCATTTCATTGTTAGAACAGACGTTACTGGCATGAGCACAACATTAAATCAATTCATTTTATTTTTCAGCAGCATACTTATACTAGCTATAATGATTCGTGCACCAGATTACCTCTCCTCTCCCTAGCACTACTGATTCAGCTGTTTACTTCCCCAGCAAATTAATTGTTCAGACAAATTAACAGCAGCCTTGCATACAGGACGACGCAGTTCCACTTCCAATTAATTTTGAACCTACTCTCAAACTTGTGTTTCTTTTGCTGCCTCGTCATGCACAAACAGAAAATCATCTTGTTGGATCAATAGTAGAACTAACTATAAAAATTATACTAGTAGGAGTATTACCTAAAGAAAGCCACTCCCTCCGCAAAGAAATACATAGTGATCTAAAGGCTCTTGTATTTCTTTACAGAGGGAGTATATGCATACAGTTGAGTGTTGCTGCAGCTTCTCGTTGGTTGAGCCGACGATGGAACTGACCGCAACATTGAGAAGAAGCATGACGTCGCTAGCTGATCCTGAATGCGGGTGTCACAAGGCAGCATGGCGACAGAAAAATGTTTGCCCTGGTCTTGTTTTGAAGCCCTTGTCGAGATAAACACAATGGTTTTTTTTTTCTTTCCGTTTTGAATGTCAGGAATTACTATCAGTTGATGTTTTTCTTTTTCGAGGATAGCTACCTAAATAAGTACTCCCTCGGTAAAGAAAGCAGTGATCTAAATGCTCTTATATTTCTTTACGGAGAGAGTACAACCATGATATCAGGTGGTACATTCAGGTGGGCTTGTTCTGCTCTAGCTCTTTTGCAATCAAGGCACAGCCAGTTTCAATGATCAGCGGAGCGGACCATGATACAGGGGCAACGGCGACCTGAGTCCAATCAAGATTGCTTGGCACTCTTCCTCTTCCACTGATCTGCAGACGATCAATTTTTTTTTTTTTACTCACAGAGATAAACACCAGTCCTCTCCTTTGTGGTCTCGGGCGACAGCACCAGCACAAGAGTTTCTAGTTTCTGACAGAAACGCTGCATCAGCGTTTAGTTTTATTATTACTGTACCCTCAGGCGGCTTCTCCCACTGCACAGGCAAAGCTGAAGCTGGCTGATTCCTGGGACGTGCGAGTGATGCGGCCGACAGAGACCAGCTCTTTTTGCCCTTATATTCCCAACGTCCGACAGAGATAGGTTTTGATTTCCTCTTCACACGCGACCGGGAAGATAGGTTTTGATTTCCTCTTCACACGCGACCGGGAATAGCGCCGATCGCGAGATTGCTTCCTTGCCGTCATGGTGCACACAGTTGTCCCCGAGGAACCAGGCTCTCCACAGCAGCAAAAGTATTCTTCTTCTCATCTCTGATTTTTTTTTTGGTCCGGTCGAATTTGGAGCCACTCTGTATGCCTAAATTCTTTCTCATCCGGCTGTTCCCAAACTTTCCCCAGTAGCAAATTTTAGAGCATCTCTAACAGACCCCTTAAAACTACAAACTGTAAAACTCGGATAAAGGTCAAAAAAAGGCATTTTAAGGGTCCGTTTTAGCTACGGCCGAACAGATACCGTAAAACAAACTGTAAAACTGGGATAAGAGCTCCTTCCTCCAGCCCAGCCGGAGTGACCCCTTCCCCCAGCCGGCCGCGCCGGTCGCGCCTAGCCCTGTCGGCCGTGCCCGTCGCCCGTCGGCCGCCGCCGCGCCTCGTCCCCGCCAGCCACACCTCGTCGCCCCGCCGGCCGCAACCCGTCATCTGCCAGCCGCGCCCATCCCCGCCGGTCGCGTCCTGTCGGCCGTGCCCGTCGCTCGTCGGCCGCCGCCGCGCCTCGTCCCCGCCAGCCACACCTCCTCGCCCCGCCGGCCGCGCCCCGTCGTTTGCCAGCCGCGCCCATCCCCGCCGGTCGCGTCCCGTCGCTCGCTGGCTGTGCCCTGCTCCGTTGCCGGCCGCACCGACCGAGCCGTGCCCTTTGCCGGCCGGGTCGGGAGGATTCTGGCGGCCAGGCTGAGGTCACGGGAGGCCACGGTGAGGTCGAGCTCGTCCAATTCAAACCGACGGTGATCGATTCTAGTGTCCAGCGGCCTTTGCAGTTGTGCGGTGAAGAATTCCGGCGAGTTTCGGACGGATTCCGGCAAATTCCGATATGCTTGGTCCGCATGAAAAACAAGATTAGCTGATAGATATGTTGCACCAAGATTGTCACACCAAAGAGAGGCCGACTTTGGATGATGTACACCTAATTCTCCTAAAATATTTTGGACCCAAATAATCTCAGCAATAGCATTGGCTAAAGCTTTATATTCAACTTCTGTGCTTGAACGAGACACGGTAGCTTGCTTGCGAGCACACCAAGAAATAAGATTGCTCCCAAGAAAAAACTGCAAAGCCTCCTGTTGATCTTCTGTCATCAGGACAACCTGACCAATCTGCATCTGAAAAAGCACTTACCAACATTGAGTCTGACTTTCCAAGTTTAAGGCCACGCGTCTTTGTTCCTTGTAGATATCTAAGTATTCTTTTCACGTCTGTCCAATGTACACTAGTGAGGCATGTAAAAACTGACAGACTTTTTATTGACTGAGAATGAAATATATGGTCTAGTCCATGTTAAGTATTGTAAAGCCCCTACTATGCTCTTGTACCTGGTAGAGTCTTCTGCACCAAGAATCTCCCCATCATGAAGAGATAACTTTTCCAAAATAGATGGGGGCTGGCTTGCACCCCTTCATGCCCACACGCTGAAGCACACATCTTCCACATATCTTGCCCGAGACAAAACAATACCACTGCCCATATGTTTTACCTCAATCCCAAGGAAAAAAAATGAAGATCTCCCAAGTTCTTGAGTGCAAAGTCCATGCGCAAATCTTTTAGCAGAGCATCAACTACCTTGGAAGACGAGCTTGTAACAATTATGTCATCAACATAGATAAGCATAAAAATAGTTATCCCATGCCTATGATAAAAGAACAAAGAGGTATCTGCTTTTGAAGGAAAAAACACAAGAGATTGTAACTTGAAGGACAACCGAGAATACCAAGCCCTTGGTGATTGTTTCAGTCCATGAAGTGGTGACTGTGTGCTCTCATACCCAGGAGGTTGTCTCATGAAGACTTCCTCTTCCAGAACACAATGCAGAAACGTGTTCTTCACATCTAGGTGTTGCATACACCAATTTCTGGAGATTGAAACTAAAAGGATTAATCTGATAGTAGTAGCTTTGACTACTGGACTAAATGTGTCCTCATAATCAATACCATATCTCTGTTTGAAACCTTTAGCTACTAGACGTGCCTTATACCTATTAATAGTGCCATCAGATTTTCTTTTTACCTTATACACCCACTTACAGTCAGTTATGTTTATGCCCTTCATTGGTGGAACAAGACCACATGTTTTATTCTCCATGAGAGCTACATATTCTTCATCCATGGCCTTCTTCCACCTCGAATCAGCAATCGCTTCTTTCAGATTCTTTGGTTCACCTGTAGCACAAAAACCACCCAACGAATACAACCATCTTTATATTCTTTAGGTTTAATTATACCACTTTGTGACTGGGTAAGGGAACACGTTGGGGGTGAGAGCTAGTCATGCGAGTTGCTGCTGAAGTCGATTTGATGTAGCAGAAATAACATCCGTAGAATCGCTATGCAGCGAATCAGAGGCCGCCACTGTTCATGGGAAGGTTCTCCTGGTGACACAGAGGGGCTGTTTGGTTTGTGACTAACTTTGCCAAAGGTTGCCACACATAAGGATAGGCAAGTTTGATCAACTTAGGTGAGTGTTTGGTTCAAGCCACACCTTAGGCAAAGCCACACTAGGGTCCCATATGACATACACACAAAAAGTGTGACAAGATTCCCTTAGGCTTGCCAACTTGTGGCTCTCATTTTGATGAATTAACCTTAGGCAAGCTTAGCAAAAATGTGTGGCAATGCAAGGCCTAGAACCAAAAAGCCCCAGAACCAGCGTCGTCGGGCTCCATGTCGCTGGGCGCGTCCTGATTGGCAGGCACGAACTCCAGAAACCGATGGGAGGCAAAATTTCGTGTTTTGACCCTTTTCACGTAGTTTAGCAAGATCTGACCCCGGTATGAAAAAAAATATCGAGAATTGACCCTTTTGGCTACCGCCGGAGGCCCTGGCGGTAGCTTAACACAGGCTACCGCCGCCACGCCTTGCGGTAGGTTCCGTTGACGGTCATCTGGCCGTTAACGGGCGCTAACGTGGCAAAGGGCCCTACAGCCGCTGACCCTGGTGGTAAGCGCCAACACCCTACCACCGAGGTCTCTGGCGGTAGGGTCCTAGAGGATAAGGTTTGTGGGGCCCACTAACCACCCACCCACTCCACTCATCTTCTTCCCCGAGCTCTAACTCTCTCCCCCTCTTCTCCCCCACCCAAGCACCCACTAGACCCCGCTCCATTGCTTGGGATTTGTCTCGTGGATCGTGGGCATTTGCATCACCCAAGGTACCTCTCCCACCCCCCTTCATTTGGTTGGTTCAAATCATCTACTTTTTTTGGAACCAACTAGTTTTGCAAGCCCTAGTTCTTCCTCTAGTTTTGCATTTATTGTGCATTTATGGTTGGCCTAAGTAATTTGTGTCAATCCTTGTTGTGGCAAGCTAGCTTAATTGTTAGGGTTAGGGGTTTAGTTAGGTTAGGGTTAGTGCTATGATTAAGGTATACTAGTTGTTTGATTCAAATTATATATTTTAGATAGTTCATCCATATGAAATGGCCGGTCCATGGATGACTCAATTTTGTTCCATTGTTTTCAGATGGATAAACTAGTGAATGTGCATTATTTGGACAAGGCGGCTTTCATGGATGGAAATACTGACGAAGGGGAGGAGGCCATGGTTTTTGACACAAGCCCGAGGTATGATGATATTGTCATGAAAGTGAGAAGCGTCCTCAATTGGATTAATCCAAGTGATGGTGTGAAGCTTATTGGGCGATATGATGTGGGAGTGGGAGTAAAATCCCGATTAAAGAGTATGCCCATCACCTCTCAATTGCACTGCGATGTGTATAAGGAGAAAGTTGAGGGATCACAAGACAAGTCACTTGAGTTATTTGCCACAAAGGTTGAAGTTCCTCGGCCACTACTCGACTTGAACAGGAACTCCCAAATACATGACGGTGTCGTGGTGTATGACCACAATGCGGGTAGCCAACCACCAAGTAGCCAACCAAATGAAGAGGACATCAATGCTAGAGCCATAGTTCTTCTAGGTGATGATCATGTTGGAGATGAGGCTGTTGCTCATGTCGACGAACATGCAAATGTTCATGTTGATGAAGATGCCATTGCTCATGTTGATGGAGATGCTATTGCTCAAGTTGATATGTATGCGGAATAAGAAGAGATTCATTACATTCCCACTGGTGACTTGGATGTCATTGTGCATCAACAAGACATGGACTGTAACCTCCCTTATAGCCGTATGTGTAGGTATGAGTCAGATGATGAGGGTCCACCAGAAGAATTGGATGAGGATGGATTCACGACACAAGAAAATCAAGTCTACAAGAAGGTCAATGGAAAGGAAAGAGGACCCTCTTTGTTTCGTGATCTTAGTCTTGCCGACAAGACCGTTGTTGATGGCGGCATGATACGTCTCCAACGTATCTATAATTTTTGATTGCTCCATGCTGTTTTATTATCAATCTTGGATG
The DNA here is from genome assembly GCF_002162155.2 of Triticum dicoccoides. Taxonomy (NCBI): domain Eukaryota; kingdom Viridiplantae; phylum Streptophyta; class Magnoliopsida; order Poales; family Poaceae; genus Triticum; species Triticum dicoccoides. Next base: position 763,754,326 of record NC_041385.1, read on the forward strand.
TTTTATAATTATTTTATAGTCATTTTATATCATTTTCTGGTACTAACCTATTGACATAGTGCCAAGTGCCAGTTCCTGTTTTTTCCATGTTTTTTACATCGCATGAAATCAATATCAGACGGAGTCCAAATGCCACGAAACTTTATGGAGATTTTTTATGGACCAGAAGAAGTTGGGCCCCGGTTGCACCTGGGGGAGTCCCGAGGAGGGGACAACCCACCAGGGCGCGCCAGGAGGCCCAGGCGCGCCCTGGTGGGTTGTGCCCACCTCGGGTGCCCCCCAGACCGCCTCTTTGCTCTATAAATACCCCAATATTCCAGAAACCCTAGGGGAGTCGACGAAATATTCATCCAACCACCGCAGAGTCCAGAACCACCAGATCCAATCTAGACACCATCACAGAGGGGTTCACCACCTCCATTGGTGCCTCTCCGATGATGCATGAGTAGTTCTTTGTAGACCTCCGGGTCCGTAGTTAGTAGCTACATGGCTTTCTCTCTCTCGCTGAATTCTCAATACAATGGTCTCTTGGAGATCCATATGATGCAACTCTTTTTGCGGTGTATTTGTTGTGATCCGATGAACTTCAAGTTTATGATCAGTTATATCTTTTTATATCCATGAAAGTTATTTGAGTTTCTTTGATCTATTATATGCATGATCTCTTATAGCCTCATATTTCTTCTCCGATATTTGGGTTTTGTTTGGCCAACTTGATCTATTTATCTTGCAATGGGAAGAGGTGCCCAGTAGTGGGTTCGATCTTACGGTGCTTGATCCCAGTGACAGAAAGGGAACCGACACATATGTGTCACTGCTACTAAGAATAAAAAGATGGGATCTATATCTAACGCAATAGATAAACGGATATTGTCTACATCATATCATCGTTCTTATTGCATTACTCCGTTTTTCCATGAAATTAATACACTAGATGCATGCTGGATAGCGGTCGATGTGTGGAGTAACAGTAGTAGATGCAGGCAGGAGTCGGTCTACTAATCTTGGACGTGATGCCTATGTAATGATCATTGCCTGGATATCATCATAATTATTTGAAGTTCTATCAATTGCCCAACAATAGTTTGTTCACCCACCGTTTGCTATCTTTCTCGAGAGAAGCCACTAGTGAAACCTACGACCCCCGGGTCTTCTTTCTCATATATTTGCCTTTGCGATCTTTTTCCTTGCGTTTATTTTCAGATCTATTCAACCAAAAATACAAAAATACCTTGCTACAATTTATTCTTATTTGTTTTATTTGGCGTTCGATCTATCAATCTACTACAATTTACCTCACGTCCTTTGCCTATCTTGAGGCGCCGTACCCCGAAAGGGATTGACAACCCCTTTAACACGTCGGGTTGCGAGGTGTTATTATTTGTGTGCAGGGGCTGTTTACATTGTGTTGCTTGGTTCTCCTACTAGTTCGATAACCTTGGTTTCGTATCTGAGGGAAATGCCTACCGCCGCTGTGCTGCATCATCCCTTCCTCTTTGGGGGAAATAACGATGTAGCTTCAAGCGACATCAAAAGGAATTTCTAGCGCCGTTGCCGGGGAGGATCTTCAACATAACCAGGTTCCTAATCACAAATCTCATCTCCTCGCAATTTACATTATTTGCCATTTTCCTCTCCCCCACTTCACAAAAATTTGCCATTTTATTCGCCTGTCTTTTTCGTTCACGGTTTTCTTGCCAGATCTCATGTTTGCTTGTGTGCCATGTGCCTTCTATTTGCATGCATCTTCTCTTGCTAAAAATCTATTGATATGGATCCTCATCCACTAGCTAATCTTTTTAAGAGATCTTATTATGTTGAACCAGTTTCTAGTGATTTGAGTGCACTTGATTATCTTTATGAAGTTTTGCTTGAGATTCGTGAATCTGAAAATTGTGATGAAGAAATTTATGAAGTGATTCATGATAGCTCCTTGAATGAAAAGCATGATTGCAATGATTTTACAATAAATTCTATTAATGTCAATAGTGCTAATAATATGCTAAACCCCAAGCTTGGGGATGCTAACTTTGACATGTCCTCTACTTATTGCAATGATCATGATTGGGGTGATTCTTTTTATGATCATAAAAATTTATTTAAGCCTCATGATGAATATGTTTACGATAATATTGAAAGTGGGTTTGGAAGAGTGTCAACTCTATGTAAAAATGATCCCACCACTTTGGAGCATGATCAATCTTATGAAAATTTTGATAAAAGTGGGTTTGGAGAGGTCATGACTTTAGTTGATGTTAATCCCGCTATTTTGGAAGATTTTTAACTTTGTATGCATGTGGATCATGAAGAGAATATTTTATGTGATGGTTACATTGTTGAATTTTATCCCACATTACTTATTATGAGAGAGGAAAATATTGTGGTGGAAATTTTTATATTACTAAATTACCTCTCGTTATGTTGAGATCGTCAACGTTTTATTCTTCTACCTTGCATATGCTAGAAGTTTCTTGTCTTGATAATTTGTTTGCTTATAAAATTCCTATGCATAGGAAGTATGTTAGACTTGAATGTGTTTATCATATGTTCCATTATGCTCTCTTTGTGTTTCAATTCTTATCTTTTGTGTGAGCATCATTGAAATTATTATACCTAGCTAAGGGCGTAAAACTATAGCACTTGTTGGGAGGCAACCCAATGAATACATTTTTTTGCTTTCTGTTCTTGAGTGTTTGCACAATTATGCAAATGTTATGATTGTGTTTTTTGTGTTTTAAGTAGTATTTGTGCCAAGTAAAGCCTTTAGGATCTTCTTGTTGGAAATATGCCCTAGAGGCAATAATAAAATTATTATTTTTATATTTCCTTGTTCATGACAATTGTCTATTATTCATGCTATAATTGTGTTATCCGGAAATAGTAATACATGTGTGAATACATAGACCACAACATGTCCCTAGTAAGCCTCTACTTGACTAGCTCGTTGATCAACTGATAGTCATGGTTTCCTGACTATGGACATTGGATGTCGTTGATAACGGGATCACATCATTAGGAGAATCATGTGATGGACAAGACCCAATCCTAAGCATAGCACAAGATCGTGTAGTTCGTTTGCTAGAGCTTTTCCAATGTCAAGTATCATTTCCTTAGACCATGAGATCGTGTAACTCCCGGATACCTTAGGAGTGCTTTGGGTGTACCAAACATCACAACGTAACTGGGTGACTATAAAGGTATACTACAGGTATCCCCGAAAGTATCTGTTGGGTTGACACGGATCGAGACTGGGATTTGTCGCTCCGTATGACGGAGAGGTATCTCTGGGCCCACTTGGTAATGCATCATCATTATGAGCTCAAAGTGACCAAGTGTTTGGTCACAGGATCATGCATTACGGTACGAGTAAAGTGACTTGCCGGTAACGAGATTGAACGAGGTATTGGGATACCGACGATCGAATCTCGGGCAAGTAACGTACCGATTGACAAAGGGAATTGTATACGTGATTACTTGAATCCTCGACATCGTGGTTCATCCAATGAGATCATCGAGGAGCATGTGGGAGCCAACATGGGTATCCAGATCCGGCTGTTGGTTATTGACCGGAGAGTCGTCTCGGTCATGTCTGCATGTCTCCCGAACCCGTAGGGTCTACACACTTAAGGTTCGGTGACGCTAGGGTTGTAGAGATATTAGTATGCGGAAACCCGAAAGTTTTTCGGAGTCCCAGATGATATCCCGGACGTCACGAGGAGTTCCGGAATGGTCCGGAGGTAAAGAATTCTATATAGGAAGTCCAGTTTCGGCCACCGGGAAAGTTTTGGGGGTCACCAGTATTGTACCGGGACCACCGAAAGGGTCCCGGGGGTCCACCGGGTGGGGCCACCTATCCCGGAGGGCCACGTGGGCTGAAAGGGGAAGGGAACCAGCCCCTGGTGGGCTGGTGCGCCCCCCCTTGGGCCTCCCCTGCGCCTAGGGTTGGAAACCCTATGGGTGGGGGGGGGGGGGGCGCCCCACTTGACTTGGGGGGCAAGTCCCCCCCTAGGCCGCCGCCCCCCTTGGAGATTGGATCTCCAGGCCCGGCGCACCCCCTAGGCCCCCTATATAAAGAGGGAGGGAGGGAAGGCAGCCGTACCCTAGTCCCTGGCGCCTCCCTCTCCCCCCTTACCACCTCCCCCTCTCGCTGAGCTTGGCGAAGCCCTGCCGAGATCGCCGCTGCTTCCACCACCACGCCGTCGTGCTGCTGGATCTCCATCAACCTCTCCTTCCCCCTTGCTGGATCAAGAAGGAGGAGACGTCTTCCCCAACCGTACGTGTGTTGAACGCGGAGGTGCTGTCCGTTCAGCACTAGGATCATCGGTGATTTGGATCACGACGAGTACGACTCCCTCAACCCCGTTCTCTTGAACGCTTCCGCTCGCGATCTACAAGGGTATGTAGATGCACTCCTCTCTCTCGTTGCTAGATGAACTCCATAGATTGATCTTGGTGAAGCGTAGAATTTTTTTATTTTCTGCAACGTTCCCCAACAGTGGCATCATGAGCTAGGTCTATGCGTAGTTTCTTTGCACGAGTAGAACACAAATTTGTTGTGGGCGTAGATGTTGTCAATTTTCTTGCCACTACTAGTCTTACTTTGCTTCGGCGGCATCGTGGGATGAAGCGGCCCGGACCGACCTTACATGTACGCTTACGTGAGACAGGTTCCACCGACTGACATGCACTAGTTGCATAAGGTGGCTAGCGGGTGTCTGTCTCTCCCACTTTAGTCGAAGCAGATTCGATGAAAAGGGTCCTTATGAAGGGTAAATAGAAATTGGCATATCACGTTGTGGCTTTTACGTAGGTAAGAAACGTTCTTGCTAGAACCCTATTGCAGCCACGTAAAAACATGCAACAACAATTAGAGGACGTCTAACTTGTTTTTGCAGCATATGCCTTGTGATGTGATATGGCCAAAAGTTGTGATGAATGATATATATGTGATGTATGAGATCATGTTCTTGTAATAGGAATCACGACTTGCATGTCGATGAGTATGACAACCGGCAGGAGCCATAGGAGTTGTCTTAAATATTGTATGACCTGCGTGTCAGTGATTAAACGCCATGTAATTACTTTACTTTATTGCTAAACCGTTAGCCATAGTAGTAGAAGTAATAGTTAGCGAGCAACTTCATGGAGACACGATGATGGAGATCATGGTGTCATGCCGGTGACGAAGATGATCATGGATCCCCGAAGATGGAGATCAAAGGAGCTATATGATATTGGCCATATCATGTCACTATTTGATTGCATGTGATGTTTATCATGTTTTTACATCTTATTTGCTTAGAACGACGGTAGTAAATAAGATGATCCCTCATAATAATTTCAAGAAAGTGTTCCCCCTAACTATGCGCCGTTGCGAAAGTTCGTTGTTTTGAAGCACCACGTGATGATCGGGTGTGATAGATTCCAACGTCCACATACAATGGGTGTAAGACAGATTTACACATGCAAAAACACTTAGGTTAACTTGATGAGCCTAGCATGTACAGACATGGCCTCGGAACACAAGAGACCGAAAGGTCGAACATGAGTCGTATGGAAGATACGATCAACATGGAGATGTTCACCGATGATGACTAGTCCGTCTCACGTGATGATCGGACATGGCCTAGTTGAGTCGGATCATGTATCACTTAGATGACTAGAGGGATGTCTAATCTGAGTGGGAGTTCATTAAATAATTTGATTAGATGAACTTAATTATCATGAACTTAGTCTAAAAACCTTTGCAAAAATGTCTTGTAGATCAAATGGCCAACGCTCATGTCAACCTCAACTTCAACGCCTTCCTAGAGAAAACCAAGCTGAAAGATGATGGCAACAACTATTCGGACTGGGTACGGAACCTGAGGATCATCCTCATAGCTGCCAAGAAAGCATATGTCCTAGAAGGACCGCTAGGTGAAGCACCCATCCCAGAGAACCAAGACGTTATGAACGCTTGGCAGTCACGTGCTGATGATTACTCCCTCGTTCAGTGCGGCATGCTTTACAGCTTAGAACCGGGGCTCCAAAAGTGTTTTGAGCAACACGGAGCATATGAGATGTTCGAGGAGCTAAAAATGGTTTTCCAAGCTCATGCCCGGGTCGAGAGATATGAAGTCTCTGACAAGTTCTACAGTTGTAAAATGGAGGAAAATAGTTCTGTCAGTGAGCACATACTCAAAATGTCTGGGTTGCACAACCGCTTGTCCCAGCTGGACATTAACCTCCCGGACGAGGCGGTCATTGACAGAATCCTTCAGTCGCTCCCACCTAGCTACAAGAGCTTTGTGATGAACTACAATATGCAAGGGATGGTGAAAACTATTCCTGAAGTATTTTCAATGCTGAAATCAGCGGAGGTGGAAATCAAAAAGGAACATCAAGTGTTGATGGTCAATAAAACCACTAGTTTCAAGAAAGGCAAGGGTAAGAAGAACTTCAAGCAGGATGGCAAGAGAGTTGCCATGCCCGGTAAACCAGTTGCCGGGAAGAAGCCAAAGAATGGACCCAAGCCTGAGACTGAGTGCTTTTATTGCAACGGGAAGGGTCACTGGAAGCGGACCTGCCCCACATACTTAGCAGATAAGAAGGCCGGCAACACTAAAGGTATATGTGATATACATGTAATTGATGTGTACCTTACCAGTACTCGTAGTAGCTCCTGGGTATTTTATACCGGTGCGGTTGCTCATATTTGTAACTCAAAGCAGGAGCTGTGGAATAAGCAGAGACTGGCAAAGGACGAGGTGACGATGCACGTCGGGAATGGTTCCAAGGTCGATGTGATCGCCGTCGGCACGCTACCTCTACATTTACCTACATCGGGATTGGTTCCAAGGTCGATGTGATCGCCGTCGGCACGCTACCTCTACATTTACCTACGGGATTAGTTTTAAACCTCAATAATTGTTATTTAGTGCCAGCTTTGAGCATGAATATTGTATCAGGATCTCGTTTAGTACGAGATGGCTACTCATTTAAATCCGAGAATAATGGTTGTTCTATTTATATGAGGGATATGTTTTATGGTCATGCCCCGCTGGTCAATGGTTTATTCTTAATGAATCTCGAATGTGATGTTACACATATTCATAGTATGAATACCAAAAGACGTAAGGTTGATAACAATAGTCCCACACACTTGTGGCACTGCCGCCTTGGTCACATTGGTGTCAAGCGCATGAAGAAGCTCCATGCTGATGGACTTTTGGAGTCTATCAATTATGAATCATTTGACACATGCGAACCATGACTCATGGGCAAAATGACCAAGACTCCATTCTCCGGAACAATGGAGCGAGCAACCAACTTATTGGAAATCATACATACTAATGTGTGCGGTCCAATGAGCGTTGAGGCTCGCGGAGGCTATCGTTATGTTCTCACTCTCACTGATGACTTAAGTAGATATGGGTATGTCTACTTGATGAAACACAAGTCTGAGACCTTTGAAAAGTTCAAGGAATTTCAGAATGAGGTAGAGAATCAACGTGACCGAAAAATAAAGTTCTTACGATCAGATCGTGGAGGAGAATATTTAAGTCACGAATTTGGTACGCACTTAAGGAAATGTGGAATCGTTTCACAACTCACGCCGCCTGGAACACCTCAACGTAACGGTGTGTCCGAACGTCGTAATCGCACTCTATTGGATATGGTGCGATCTATGATGTCACTCACCGATTTACCGCTATCATTTTGGGGATACGCTCTAGAGACAACTACATTCACTTTAAATAGGGCACCGTCTAAATCCGTTGAGACGACACCTTATGAATTATGGTTTGGGAAGAAACCTAAGCTATCGTTTCTAAAAGTTTGGAGATGCGATGCTTATGTCAAGAAACTTCAACGTGAAAAGCTCGAACCCAAGTCAGAAAAATGCGTCTTCATAGGATACCCTAAGGAAACCATTGGGTATACCTTCTACCTCAGATCCGAAGGCAAGATCTTTGTTGCCAAGAACGGGTCCTTTCTGGAGAAAGAGTTTCTCTCAAAAGAAGTAAGTGGGAGGAAAGTAGAACTCGATGAAGTACTACCTCTTGAACCAGAAAGTAGTGCAACTCAGGAAAATGTTCCTGTGGTGCCTACACCGACTGGAGAGGAAATTAATGATGATGATCAAGGTACTTCGGATCAAGTTGCTACTGAACTTCATGGGTCCACGAGGACACGTTCCACACCAGAGTGGTATGGCAACCCTGTCCTGGAAATCATGTTGTTAGACAACGGCGAACCTTCGAACTATGAAGAAGCGATGGCGGGCCCAGATTCCAACAAATGGCTTGAAGCCATGCAATCCGAGATAGGATCCATGTATGAAAACAAAGTGTGGACTTTGACAGACTTGCCTGATGATCGGCGAGCGATAGAAAATAAATGGATCTTTAAGAAGAAGACGGACGCGGATGGTAACGTTACCATCTATAAAGCTCGACTTGTCGCTAAGGGTTATCGGCAAATTCAAGGGGTTGACTATGATGAGACTTTCTCTCCTGTAGCGAAGCTGAAGTCCGTCCGAATCATGTTAGCAATTGCCGCATACTATGATTATGAGATATGGCAAATGGACGTCAAAATGGCATTCCTTAACTGCTATCTTAAGGAAGAACTATATATGATGCAGCCGAAGGGTTTTGTCGATCCTGAGAATGCTAACAAGGTATGCAAGCTCCAGCGATCCATTTATGGGCTGGTGCAAGCATCTCGGAGTTGGAACATTCGCTTTGATGAGATGATCAAAGCGTTTGGGTTTATGCAGACTTATGGAGAAGCCTGTGTTTACAAGAAAGTAAGTGGGAGCTCTGTAGCATTTCTCATATTATATGTGGATGACATACTTTTGATGGGAAATGATATAGAACTTTTGGAAAGCATTAAGGCCTACTTGAATAAGTGTTTTTCAATGAAGGACCTTGGAGAAGATGCTTACATATTAGGCATCAAGATCTATAGGGATAGATCGAGACGCCTCATAGGTCTTTCACAAAGCACATACCTTGATAAGATATTGAAGAAGTTCAATATGGATCAGTCCAAGAAAGGGTTATTGCCTATATTGCAAGGTGTGAGATTGAGCTCGGCTCAATGCCCGACCATAGCAGAAGATATAGAAGAGATGAGTGTCATCCCCTATGCCTCAGCCATAGGGTCTATTATGTATGCCATGCTGTGTAACAGACCTGATGTAAACCTTGCAGTAAGTTTGGTAGGAAGGTACCAAAGTAATCCCGGCAAGGAACACTGGACAACGGTCAAGAATATCCTGAAGTACCTGAAGAGGACTAAGGATATGTTTCTCGTTTATGGAGGTGACAAAGAGCTCGTCATAAAGGGTTACGTCGTCGCTAGCTTCGACACAGATTTGGATGACTCTAATTCACAAACCGGATACGTGTATATTTTGAATGGAGGGGCAGTAAGCTGGTGCAGTTGCAAGCAGAGCATCCTGGCGGGATCTACATGTGAAGCGGAGTACATGGCAGCCTCGGAGGCAGCGCATGAAGCAATCTGGATGAAGGAGTTCATCACCGACCTAGGAGTCATACCCAATGCGTCGGGGCCAATCACCCTCTTCTGTGACAACACTGGAGCTATTGCCCTTGCCAAGGAGCCCAGGTTTCACAAGAATACCGGGCACATCAAGCGTCGCTTCAACTCCATTCATGAAAATGTTCAAGATGGATACATAGATATTTGCAAAGTGCATACGGATCTGAATGCCGCAGATCCGTTGACTAAACCTCTTCCGCGAGCAAAACATGATCAACACCAGAACTCTATGGGTGTTCGATTCATCACAATGTAACTAGTTTATTGACTCTAGTGCAAGTGGGAGACTTTTGGAAATATGACCTAGAGGTAATAATAAAATGATCATTATTATATTTCCTTGTTCATGATAATTGTCTATTATTCATGCTATAATTGTGTTATCCGGAAATCGTAATACATGTGTGAATACATAGACCACAACATGTCCCTAGTAAGCCTCTAGTTGACTAGCTCGTTGATCAACTAATAGTCATGGTTTCCTGACTATGGACATTGGCTGTCATTGATAACGGGATCACATCATTAGGAGAATGATGTGATGGACAAGACCCAATCCTAAGCATAGCACAAGACCGTGTAGTTCGTTTGCTAGAGATTTTCCAATGTCAAGTATCATTTCCTTAGACCATGAGATCGTGTAACTCCCGGATACCGTAGGAGTGCTTTGGGTGTACCAAACGTCACAACGTAACTGGGTGACTATAAAGGTATACTACAGGTATCCCCGAAAGTATCTGTTGGGTTGACACGGATCGAGACTGGGATTTGTCACTTCGTATGACGGAGAGGTATCTCTGGGCCCACTCGGTAATGCATCATCATTATGAGCTCAAAGTGACCAAGTGTTTGGTCACGGGATCATGCATTACGATACGAGTAAAGTGAATTTCTGGTAACGAGATTGAACGAGGTATTGGGATACCGACGATCGAATCTCGGGCAAGTAACGTACCGATTGACAAAGGGAATTGTATACGGGATTACTTGAATCCTCGACATCGTGGTTCATCCAATGAGATCATCGAGGAGCATGTGGGAGCCAACATGGGTATCTAGCTCCCGCTGTTGGTTATTGACCGGAGAGTCGTCTCGGTCATGTCTGCATGTCTCCCGAACCCATAGGGTCTACACACTTAAGGTTCGGTGATGCTAGGGTTGTAGAGATATTAGTATGAGGAAACCCGAAAGTTTTTCGGAGTCCCGGATGAGATCCCGGACGTCACGAGGAGTTCCGGAATGGTCCGGAGGTAAAGAATTCTATATAGGAAGTCCAGTTTCGGCCACCGGGAAAGTCTCGGGGGTCACCGATATTGTACCGGGACTATGAGAAGGGTCCCGGGGGTCCACCAGGTGGGGCCACCTATCCCGGAGGGCCATGTGGGCTGAAAGGGGAAGGGAACGAGCCCCTGGTGGGCTGGTGCGCCCCCCCTTGGGCCTCCCCTGCGCCTAGGGTTGGAAACCCTAGTGGTGGGGGGGGGGGGCGCCCCACTTGACTTGGGGGGCAAGTCCCCCCCTAGGCCACCGCCCCCCCTTGGAGATTGGATCTCCAGGGCCGGTGCACCCCCTAGCCCCCTATATAAAGAGGGGGGAGGGAGGGCAGCCGCACCCTAGTCCCTGGCGCCTCCCTCTCCCCCCGTACCACCTCTCCCTCTCGCTGAGCTTGGCGAAGCCCTGCCGAGATCGCCGCTGCTTCCACCACCACGCTGTCGTGCTGCAGGATCTCCATCAACCTCTCCTCCCCCCTTGCTGGATCAAGAAGGAGGAGACGTCTTCCCCAACTGTACGTGTGTTGAACACGGAGGTGCTGTCCGTTCAGCACTAGGATCATCGGTCATTTGGATCACGACGAGTACGACTCCCTCAACCCCGTTCTCTTGAACGCTTCCGCTCGCGATCTACAAGGGTATGTAGATGCACTCCTCTCTCTTGTTGCTAGATGAACTCCATAGATTGATCTTGGTGAAGCGTAGAAGTTTTTTATTTTCTGCAACGTTCCCCAACACTTCTGGGGTGATAGTTGTTTGATCTTGCTGAAAACGACAGAAACTTTGCGTTCACGAAAATAATTTTCATAAATCACAGAAAAAAGATTTTGCCCTGATTCTTTTTGTAGAATATTATATACAAATTACAATGGTCTTCATAATTTTGTAGAATTTTTGGAGTTCCAAAAATATTTGAAAGTTCCATATTACTACAGACTATTCTGTTTTGACAGATTCTATTTTCTTTGTGTTGTGTGCTTATTTTGATGGCTCTATGGTTTTATTTGATGAGTTTTTGCCATAGAAAAGTTGGAATACAGTAGATATAATACCAAAAAAATGAATTGTTTTGATACAACACTTATAGTAGTGGTTTGCTTTCTTATACTAACGGATCTCACAAAGGTTTTGTTGAGTTTTGTGTGATTGAAGTTTTCAAGTTTTGGGTTATCTTACGATGGATGAAAGAAGGATAGAAGAGCCTAAGCTTGGGGATGCCCCAACATCCCAAGATATTATCCAAGAATGAGAAACCAACTAAGCTTGGGGATGCCCCGAGTGGCATCCCCTCTTTCTTCTAACGACCATCAGTATTTTACTCGAGACTATATTTTTATTCGTCACATGATATGTGTTTTGCTTGGAGCGTCTTGTATAATATATGTCTTTGCTTGTTTTATTTTGTGTTTTAAGTCATCAATACTTGCTGGACACACCTATTTGAGAGAGCCAAAATTATATCATGACTTGTTAGAATTGCTCTCAGTGCTTCACTTAAATATTTTATGAGCAATGGGCTTGCTCTAGTGCTTCACTTTTATCTTTTTGAGCACGGTGTTCTTAGTATTTTTGAAGAAATGCTCTCTTGATTCACTTAGATTTATTTGAGAGTTAGTAAAATTGTGAAGAAATTCTCTCTTGCTTCACTTAAATTATTTTGAGAGAAAGAAAATTTTTTATGCTCATGATCTTCACTTATATTTGTTTGAGCTTATGAAAAGCAACACATGAAAATTAGTCCCGAAGTGATAGATATCCAATAAGAATAAAGTAAAGAAAAAAATATATGTCATGAAGATCATTGGACAAAATAAACTTGATTCTTAGTAATAGTTTTGAGATATGATGATGTGATATGTGAGTTATGTTGATGAGTAATTGTGCTCTAGTAAGAATGTTGGTGTTAAGGTTTGTGATTCCCTATGCATGCACGAAAGTCAATAATCATGCAATGAAAATTATATCCTACTTGTGGTGCATTATTAGGTGTTAATTATTCTTAATGCTTGCTTATGAGCTTATTCGTTTCTTGGTTGGTCGCTTCTCAATCTTTTTGCTAGCCTTCATTTTGCACCAAGTATGATCTCTACTTGTGCATCCAAAATCCTTTAAACCAGTTTTGCCACATGAGTCCACTATATCTACCTATATGCGGTATTCTTTTACCGTTCTAAGCAAATTTCCATGTGCCATCTCTAATTTTCAAAATGAACTTCTCTTTTGTGTGTTTGTTTCGCTCGCGGAACGGTAACGGGTGGCTAATATTTTCCATGTTGGATGTGTTATTCTCACGATGAGTGTTTATTCACTTGTCATTGCACGAGAGTAAGGCAAAGGTTTTAGGGATGCTCAGTCCTGAAATGCAAAAATGAATTTACTTTATGTTGTCAAATAATAAATTCCTTGGAAAGTGTTGGTATGGAGGGCAACCGTGGATACGACTAGCCATGGAAAGTGAAAGTATGGTTGAAAAAGGAATAAACTTTATTTTCTGTTTGGGAACCGCCTATGGCATATCTAGCATGGAAAGTGTTCGGAAATCTGCGTCATTTTTGTTGGTGGGATGGATACACCTCCCAAAATGTTTTTATCTCTAAATTTTTCGCTTTGAGCTCTTGCACCTCTACAAATCCCTACTTCCCTCTGCGAAGGCCTTTCTTTTACTTTATGCAATTTTTATTTTTGAATTTGAGTCTCCATCTTCTCTTATAAAAGCACCAACTAGGAGGCAATATGATCGTACTTAAGTATTGGGTGTAGCTAATATTCGAGTGTGTTTGATGAATGGATCAATGTTTGAGCATGATGGGCTAGGGATCACTTGTTTTAGCATTAATATTTTGAAAGACATAGTTGCTTGTTGATATGCTTGAGTATCTAAATTATTATGTCAAAACTAGATTATTGCTTTTAATCACATAAAATTCCAAATGTCCATGCTATAAAGAAAAGAATATGATATGACATGATAAACAACACTCGACATCAAAAATTCTGTTTGTATCACTTACCTACTCGAGGACGAGCAGGAGTTAAGATTGGGGATGCTGATACGTCTCCAATGTATCTATAATTTTTGATTGCTCCATGCTATTTTATTATCAATCTTAGATGTTTTATAATCATTTTACAGTCATTTTATATCATTTTTTGGTACTAACCTATTGACATAGTGCCAAGTGCTAGTTGCTATTTTCCCATGTTTTTTACATCACAGGAAATCAATATCAGACGGAGTCCAAATGCCATGAAACTTTACGGAGATTTTTTATGGACCAGAAGGAAGAAGATGGGCCCTGGTTGCACCTGGGGGGAGTCCCGAGGAGGGGACAACCCACCAGGGCATGCCAGGAGGCCCAGGCACGCCTTGGTGGGTTGTGCCCACCTCGGGTGCCCCCGGACCGCCTCTTTGCTCTATAAATACCTCAATATTCCATAAACCCTAGGGGACTCGACGAAATATGCATCCAGCCGCCATATAGTCTAGAACCACCAGATCCAATCTAGACACCATCACGGAGGGGTTCACCACCTCCATTGGTGCCTCTCCGATGATGCGTGAGTAGTTCTTCATAGACCTTCGTGTCCGTAGTTAGTAGCTAGATGGCCTTCTCTCTCTCATTGAATTCTCAATACAATGGTCTCTTGGAGACCCATATGATGTAACTCTTTTTGCGGTGTGTTTGTTGGGATCCGATGAACTTCGAGTTTATGATCAGTTATATCTTTTTATATCCATGAAAGTTATTTGAGTTTCTTTGATCTCTTATATGCATGATCTCTTATAGCCTCGTATTTCTTCTCCGGTATTTGGGTTTTGTTTGGCTAACTTGATCTATTTATCTTGCAATGGGAAGAGGTGCCCAGTAGTGGGTTCGATCTTATGGTGCTTGATCCCATTGATAGAAAGGGAACCGACACGTATGTATCATTGCTACTAAGGATAAAAATATGGGATCTATATCTAACACAATAGACAAATGGATCTTGTCTACATCATGTCATCGTTCTTATTGCATTACTCCGTTTTCCATGAACTTAATACACTAGATGCATGCTGGATAGCGGTCGATGTGTGGAGTAACAGTAGTAGATGCAGGCAGGAGTCGGTCTACTAATCTTGGACGTGATGCCTATGTAATGATCATTGCTTGGATATCATCATAATTATTTGAAGTTCTATCAATTTCCCAACAGTAGTTTGTTCACCCACCGTTTGCTATCTTTCTCGAGAGAAGCCACTAGTGAAACCTACGGCCCCCAGATCTTCTTTCTCATATATTTGCCTTTGCGATCTACTTTTTCCTTGCGTTTATTTTCAGATCTAATAAACCAAAAATACAAAAATACCTTGCTAAAATTTATTCTTATTTATTTTATTTGGCGTTCGATCTATCAATCTACTAAAAATTTACCTCACGTCCTTTGCCTATCTTGAGGCACCGTACCCTGAAAGGGATTGACAACCCCTTTAACACGTTGGGTTGCGAGGTGTTGTTATTTGTGTGGAGGGGCTGTTTACGTTGTGTTGCTTGGTTCTCGTACTGGTTCGATAACCTTGGTTTCATATCTGAGGGAAATACGTACCGCCACTGTGCTGCATCATCCCTTCCTGTTTGGGGAAATACCGACGTAGCTTCAAGCGACATCATGGCATGAGGTTGGGCTTGGTCGAACCATCAACTTGCCCGAGGATGGGTGATCCAAGGCCACCAGGTGAGGATGAGAATGCTCATTTGAAGAAATTGATCAAGTTTGGTTGTTTGCAAGAGTTCAAGATATGGTTGAGTGACTACGCCATTTGGAACCATAGGCCGTTCGTTGCTGGTCATTTGAACCAAAAAGTGCGCTACATGATACGTCTCCGTCGTATCTACTTTTCCAAACACTTTTGCCCTTGTTTTGGACTCTAACTTGTATGATTTGAATGGAGCTAACCCGGACTGACGCTGTTTTTAGCAGAATTGCCATGATGTTGTTTTATGTGCAGAAAACAAAAGTTCTCGGAATGACCTGAAACTCCACGAAATATCTTAGAATAAATAATAAAAAATCCTCGCCAAAGATGAAGACCAAGGGGCCCACACCCTATCCACGAGGGTGGGGGGCGTGCCCCTCCCCCTGGGCGCGCCCCCTACCTCGTGGCCCCCTGGATGCCCTCAGACGCCAACTCCGACTCCATACATTGGCTTTCGAGGAGAAAAAAACCAGAGAGAAAGTTTCATCGCGTTTCACGACACGGAGTCCGTTTGGGGCTCCAGAGAGGGGGATTCGTCGCTGTCGTCATCATCAACCATCCTCCATCACCAATTTTATGATGCTCACCACCGTGCGTGAGTAATTCCATCGTAGGCTTGCTGGATGGTGATGGGTTGGATGAGATTTATCATGTAATCGAGTTAGTTTTGTTAGGGTTTGATCCCTAGTATCCACTATGTTCTGAGATTGATGTTGCTATGACTTTGCTATGCTTAATGCTTGTCACTAGGGCCCGAGTGCCATGATTTCAGATGTGAACCTATTATGTTTTCATGAATATATGTTTGTTCTTGATCCTATCTTGCAAGTCTATAGTCACCTACTATGTGTTATGATCCGGCAACCCCGAGGTGACAATAATCGGGACCACTCCCGGTGATGACCATAGTTTGAGGAGTTCATGTATTCACTATGTGCTAATGCTTTGTTCTGGTTCTATATTAAAAGGAGGCCTTAATATCCCTTAGTTTCCAATAGGGCCCTGCTGCCACGGGAGGGTAGGACAAAAGATGTCATGCAAGTTCTTTTCCATAAGCACGTATGACTATTTACGGGATACATGCCTACATTACATTGATGAACTGGAGCTAGTTCTGTGTCACCCTATGTTATGACTATTACATGATGAACCACATCCGGCATAATTATCCATCATTGATCCGGTGCCTACGAGTTTTCCATATACTGGTTTACGCTTATTTACTTTTTCGTTGCTACTGTTACAATCACTACAAAATACCAAAAACATTACTTTACTGTCTTTACTTTTGTTACTGTTACCACCACTATCATATTACGTTGCTACTAAACACTTTGCCACAGATACTAAGTTTCCAGGTGTGGTTGAATTGGCAACTCAGCTACTAATACTTGAGAATATTCTTTGGCTCCCCTTGTGTCGAATCAATAAATTTGGGTTGAATACTCTACCCTCAAAAACTCTTGCGATCCCCTATACTTATGGGTTATCACTACAGCATCAAATGTGACAAAGAAGGTTGCCCATGGAAGGTCCGTGGAAGAAAGATCAAGGAAACCAGGCAATGGGAGTTGAAGAGTTGTGTGGCCACCCACGAGTGCATATCGCCGGAGAAAGCGGACCGAAGCAAGGGACACCGCCAACTCACGCCCGAGTATCTAGGCTACAAATTGTTGAATGAGATATCCCATTATCCAACTGTGAAGGTGATGTTCCTCATGAGTTTGGTCTTTGAATGATTCGGCTATGATGTCAAGTAATATTCTTCTAAGAATGTTGGGAGCCATTGCTTATCGGAACCCAGGCATGCGCCATAGGGCCGAGTCAATTGAGGGAGTGTTTTGTCGAGATTTTTGGAGCTTTTGGCAATGCATCGATGCATTTAGGCATTGCCGCCCCGTCTTGTCAATTGATGGCACGTTCTTGATCAGAAAGTACAAGGGCACATTGATGGTAGAAATGGCCCACTCGTCCAATGACAATGTGTTGCCAGTGGCATTTGCGTTGGTGCCTTCCGAGCACGATGATAATTGGGAGTGGTTTATGGATCATGTGAGGACGAAGCTGATTGGCCCCAAAAGAGAGGTGTGCATCATATCGGATCGCCATCATGGGATTCTCAAAGCAATAGAAGTTGACATTCCAGGCTATTCAAAACTCCAACACCATTGGTGCATGAGGCATTTTGTGGCAAACTTTTACCGTGCATGCAACAGTAAGGAGTTTTGCAAAGATCTTACCCATGTTTGTGTGGCATTCAACACAGACACATTCCAAAGCCACTATGATAAACTATTCAAGGCGTTGGAGAAGAACAAAGGAGGGAGAGAATTCTTGACAAGGCATCTTCTAGAGAAGCATAAGTGGTCACGTGCTTACGACGAAGGAGGTTTCTGATACAGAGACATGACAAGTAACATGGTGTAATGCTTCAATAATGTGCTCAAGGGTGTCCATTCCTTGCCGGTCACTACAATAGTGAAATATACCTTCTTCAAGCTCAACGGGTATTTTCTTAGGCATTCCGAAGTGACAGCCAAATGGATAGGTGAGAAAATGGAATTTCCCTTCAAAGTTGAGGATTGGTTGAAGCATCAAGCGCGCAAGTCTTGGCGTCAACAAATCATTAATTTCAGTGAAAAGGAACAAATCTACCAAGTCGATAAGCCGGGTGGCACAACAAGGGAAAGCATGACATATGGTGGAGTAGCATATGAGGTGCGCCTCAAGACCCGGTGGTTTCAGTGTGAGAGACCTCACAAGTATCATTGGCCTTGCTCGCATGTGATGACCGCCACAAGGTTCAGAAACTTGAACGTGTCCGATGGAACCACCGTGCGGTTGCATGCGTTCACATTGGAACGAACCAGGTTGACATGGGAGCCTAGGTTTCATCCCTTCCTCGATCAGTCACAGTGGCCTGAGTATGATGGGCCACACATCGTCCCCGACCCCGAACTCATGGAAAAAGAAAGAAGAGGTTTTGGGGTGACATGGATGATCTAGCTGGATACACCGGAATGAAACAATTTGGTAGCGGCCATTTCATGGAGGCACCGGACATCAATAGTTGTGGTCAATGTGACGAGTCGGGACACAATGTTAGAAACTGCACCAAAAAGCCACGGACTGATGCCAACACTCCGGATCCCGCTAGTCAAATAGGTGCCCGAAGAGGAGGTACCGGTGGCACACGAGGAGGTAGGAGTGGTAGTGGACGAGGAGGTAGGAGTGGTGCGCGTGGAGGACAGATGAATCTTGGCGGTAGTGGACGAGGAGACACTATTAGAGGGCATGGGGTACGGTCGACTCTTAGAGGAGCCGGTGGTCGTGGTCGTAGGATGAGAAGGGTTGATAGAGGAAGGCCTATTGACATCTTGCTTAACCCGGATGGTTGAAATAATGTGAATGGTACTTGAATTTATTGGCTTAATTTGGTCTTGTTATTTGTTTTTCTTGCATATATACATGTTATTTTACTTTACTAACAATCAAATTTTTCTTTATAGGCATGGCTTCTTCCGGTTCCATGACGAGGCCCCCGTGTGCTAACCGCGAGGACATGCCGGACAAGTGGACAGACACCGAGTTGGATAAGGTAAAGGACAACGATATGAGAACTCCATCATGTTGGTGTGGAGGTGTTTGCAAATTTAAGGTATCCACCGACCTCAAGAAATCATGAACAAAAGGAAGAAGATATTTTGTTTGTCCCAACTATGCCTATGATCGTCCTCGTCCAGCTCACGCCTATGATGTACCGCCGGTAAGTTGTTGAAGTTCAAAGAGTATTCAACCATTTCTACAACTTAAACCTATCTAACTAATGACCACATTTGTTCTTTATTCATACATAATCGCTGCCTCCACTTTGTATGTACTTCACATGGATAGATCAAGATGTGCCAGAAGATGTTAAAAAGGATCAACATTGAGATTGTCTAAGGAGGTTGTTTGAAGAAGCATTTTAGAGAGGCTTGGATGAAGAGCGTCGTGAAAAGGAGAAGATGGAGCGAAAGAAGCATGAGGAGGAGAGGCACGCAAGGAGAAGATTGCTAGTTAAGAGGAGAGAGAGCAAGAAAGCATGCAAGGGCTCGTGAAGCCCAAGAGGAGGATGGGGCATGCAACAAGAAAGGAAAATGGCCTCATGTGACCCAATAAGGCCTTCGTATCGAGAAACTTGTCATGAACTATGTCTTCTATTTGAGAAACCTATGAAGAACTATGTCTTTGATTTGTGAAACTTGTATTGAACTATGTACTTTATTTGCGAAACCTTACGTGAACTATGTCTTTGATTTCTGAAACTTGTGATGAAACTATGTCATGAACTACATTTGTTATGCTACTGTTGCTGTCACTTGAAATGATGAACACGAGGAAAAATAGAGCAAACTCTGCTTTGCTTTGCACACTACCGCCGGAAGCCATGGCGGTAGGAAATGAAACCCTACCGCCATAGGGGGTGGCGGTAGGTTGCCGAACTGTCCTGGAATGGAAACACTCCCATGTTCTTTGGTAGGGTTGACCATCCTACTGCAAATGTGGACGGCGGTAGGGTTGGCCACCCTACGGCCTACTCTGCTACCTCCTGCGGCCAAATGGGTCACATTTTCGATGGTAGGGTTGGCCACCCTACGGCCATTTTTACCGTGACCAAATTGGCCATTCTTTTGACGGTAGGGTTGGCCAGCCACTAGCAGACGTCAGTGCTATACAAATGGTTTTTAACCCCTTTCGGCGACGACATTTGAACTATCGCCTAGTGAGTGATGGCGATAGGGGGGTGGGGGGTCCTTCCCACATGACCCAGAAACCGTCGAGGATAGGGACCCTACAGTACTCCTACTCGTTTCTTCTTGCATTGCCATCGCAGTTGCTATTCTATGATGCTACATTTATGATGCGCATCCCATCACAAACGGTTCACTATTATAGAATGTGTATGATGCGTGGCCCATCACAAACGGTTCACTATTAAGAAGATTAGCTAATCGTCGTACGAGTGTCGAACATGATTATGAAACGTCGGACCGTCGTAACATCGTCGTACACGACAACTACCGCACACTATTCCGTGGTGCAACGTTTATGATGCATACTTCATCAGAAACAGTTCATGGTTGCGAATCATGTACGATAAGGCAACTAACACAAACGTTTAGTTTGCCCACACCGTTTGTGATATTGTCTGACATCGCACACGCTTTGCAAACGGCAACTATGTGCATGCTTGCACATGTTTCCTCTCTATGAACCATCTTGGATTATGGTGTATATCACAAACGTTTGTGTTTTAACAACCGTGTGTGCCGTAACAACCTGGAGAGCGTAACTTCACCGTAATTTAATTGCTGCTATTTCAAATTGTACCAGATTTGAATTTGAATTTGAATGTATGCTACAACTTTATTCATATCCATCAGGTTCAAACAACCAATGCATTATTCGATTCATAGGTACATATGTTCAAGAATTACATAAGAACCAATTAAAGAATGATGAACCACAGTTGTATACTTGTACAATTAAATATGGTAAATAAAGAGGCAAAATACATTCTGGTTGCCGAACAAGGTGAAGCGGAATGCCCATATTGTGCCCTCCTCCATGCAGAAGGCACGCACGACTCTAGTCCAACCCCCTGTGATGGCCGACCACCCATCTTTCACGGGCTTCATGTAAACATCTAGATAATCATCATGTTCTGGTAGAAATACTTTAACCTTTGCATGCCCACCAATCAGGTAGTTTGAGAGGTAATCTTGAGTAAACTGCTTTGGCAACCACTACAAAGGAAAAAGATTCAGACATTGTCATGAAGGAAATATGCCCTAGAGGCAATAATAAAGTTGTTATTTATATTCTCTTATATCATGATAAATGTTTATTATTCATGCTAGAATTGTATTAACTAGAAACTTAGTACTTGTGTGAATACATAGACAAAACAAAGTGTCCCTAGTATGCCTCTACTTGACTAGCTCGTTTATCAAAGATGGTTATGTTTCCTAACCATAGACATGTGTTGTCATTTGTTGAACGGGATCACATCATTAGGAGAATGATGTGATGGACAAGACCCATTCGTTAGCTTAGCATTATGATCGGTACAATTTCATTGCTACTGCTTTCTTCATGACTTATACATGTTCCTCAGATTGCGATTATGCAACTCCCGAATACCGGAGGAACACCTTGTGTGCTATCAAACATCACAATGTAACTGGGTGATTATAAAGATGTTCTATAGGTGTCTCCAAAGGTGTTTGTTGGGTTGACATAGATTGAGATTAGGATTTGTCACTCCGTGTTTCGGAAAGGTATCTTTGGGCCCTCTCGGTAATGCTCATCACTATAAGCCTTGCAAGCAATGTGACTAATGAGTTAGTTGTGGGATGAAGTATTACGGAACGAGTAAAGAGACTTGCCGGTAACGAGACTGAACTAGGTATAATGATACCGACGATCGAATCTCGGGAAAGTAACGTACCGATGACAAAGGGAACAACGTATGTTATGCGGTCTGACCGATAAAGATCTTCGTAGAATATGTAGGAGCCAATATGAGCATCCTGGTTCCACTATTGGCTATTGACCGGAGATGTGTCTCGGTCATGTCTACATAGTTCTCGAACCCGTAGGGTCCGCACGCTTAATGTTCGATGATGTTTGGTATTATGAGTTAATGTGATTTGATATACCGAAGGTTGTTTGGAGTCCCGGATGAGATCACGGACATGACTAGGAGTCTCAAAAGGGCCGAGACGTAAAGATTGATATATTGGAAGGTTATATTCGGACACCGGAATGGTTTCAAAGTGTATCAGGTATTTTCCGAAGTACCGGAGGGT
>NC_041385.1:763777084-763800886 GCF_002162155.2 Triticum dicoccoides
AAGGTGTGGTGCACGCCCCCTGATGATGATATAGACCTAGGGTATTGTCATGGACCTGACCTATACGCCCTACCCAAGGTCACTACCCTAGAAGGAAAGACTGTGAAGAGACAACAGGGAGTACCGATTGAAGGCATCTAGTGCAGTCCACTCGACCAGTCATACCACTTGGGTAACCTTCCCTCCTGATATCACTCGACCATACAAGAAACCACTCGACCTACTGAAGACCAGGAGTCACTCAGGACAGCAACAGTCAGGCGTTCACTCCGTAGTCTTTAAGATCATTGATAGCACTTTATAGCTGGCGTTATCAGTAACGCCCTATCTTTATGTACATTGAACCCTTGTAACGGAGGTGGGCTGAGTCCTGGCGCACTCTATATAAGCCAACCCCTCCTCTGGGACAAGGGTTCAGACCCCCTGTAATACACACTCCCATATTCTAGTCGACCACCTCAGGGCACCGAGACGTAGGGCTTTTACCTCCTCCGAGAGGGGTCTCAACTCGTAAACACTTGCATACAATCTCACTGTAGCTAGGACCTTCCCTCCTCATTCATACCCCTATACTTACAGTCAGATTTAGTACCACGACAATTGGCGCCCACCATGGGGCAAAGCGTCTTAGCGACTTCCAGCGAGGTTGCATTTTCTTCTATCTTCATCAGAATGGTTTCCGGCGGTGGTTTGGTGATGGGCCACGAGTTCCGACTCGACCCGCTCACTTTCGTCGCCGACGACTCCGTCTGGCTCTAGGAGCCCCCCCCCCCTCGACGTCGAGGCTCTCACGATTCATGGCTCGTCCCACTTCCGTGTGAGTTCCTACGTCGTCCTCCTTTGGCGGCCGTCGACACCGTACCAGTCGGTCCTCGCATCATCGTCTCACTCTGTTGGACGCTGCCGCAAGCGCTCTGGTCGTTGATACGTCTCCAACATATCCATAATTTTTGATTGTTCCATGCTATTATATTACCCGTTTTGGATGTTTATGGGCTTTACTTTACACATTTATATCATTTTTGGGACTAACCTACTAACCGGAGGCCCAACCCGAATTGCTGTTTTTTTTTCCTATTTCAGTGTTTCGAAGAAAAGGAATATCAAACGAAGTCCAAATGGAATGAAACCTTCGGGAGGGATATTTTTGGAACAAACGTGATCCAGAGGACTTGGAGTGGAAGTCAATAAACAACTGAGGCAGGCACGAGGGGCCCGGCGCGCCCCCAAGGGCTGGGCGCGCCCCCACCCTCGTGGGCCCCTCGGGTGTCCACCGACCTACTTCTTCCTCCTATATATACCCATGTACCCCGAAAACATCAGAAGCGACCACAAAAAACTATTTCCACCGCCGTAACCTTCTGTATCCGTGATATCCCATCTTGGAGCCTTCGCCGGCGCTCCGCCGGAGGGGGAATCGACCATGGAGGGCTTCTACATCAACACCATAGCCTCTCCGATCAGTTGTGAGTAGTTTACCAAAGACCTTTGGGTCCATAGTTATTAGCTAGATGGCTTCTTCTCTCTCTTTGAATCTCAATACAAAGTTCTCCTCGATCTTCTTGGAGATCTATTCGATGTAACTCTTTTTGCGGTGTGTTTGTCGAGATCCGATGAATTGTGGGTTTATGATCAAGTTTATCTATGAGAAATATTTGAATCTCCTCTGAATCTTTTATGTGTGATTAAGTTATCTTTGCAAGTCTCTTCAAATTATCAGTTTGGTTTGGCCTACTAGATTGATCTTTCTTGCAATGGGAGAAGTGCTTCGCTTTGGGTTCAATCTTGCGGTGTCCTTTCCCAGTGACAACAGGGGCAGCAAGGCACGTATTGTATCGTTGCCATCAACGATAAAAAGATGGGGTTTATATCATATTGCATGAGTTTATCCCTCTACATCATGGCATCTTTCTTAATGCGTTACTCTATTATTTATGAACTTAATACTCTAGATGCATGCTGGATAACGGTCGATGTGTGGAGTAATAGTAGTAGATGCAGGCAGGAGTCGGTCTACTTGTCACAAACGTGATGCCTATATACATGATCATGCCTAGATAATCTCATAATTATTCGCTTTTCTATCAATTGCTCGACAGTAATTTGTTCATCCACCGTATTACTTATGCTATCTTCAAAGAAGCCACTAGTGAAACCTGTGGCCCCCGGGTCTATCTCTTATCATATAAGCTTTCAATCTACTTTTATTTGCATCTTTACTTTTCCAATCTATATCATAAAATACCAAAAATATATTTATCTTACAATATTATCTCTATCAGATCTCACTTTCGCAAGTAGCCTTCCCTTTATTGCGTTGGTTGCGAGTTCTTGTTTGTTTGTGTAGGTGCGTGGGACTTTTGAGGAGCCTCCTACTGGATTGATACCTTGGTTTTCAAAAACCGAGGGAAATACTTATGCTACTATTGCTGCATCACCCTTTCCTCTTCAAGGAAAACCAAAGCAAGCTCAAGACGTTGCAAGAAGGATTTCTGGCGCCATTGCCAGGGAGGTTTTCGCTCAAGTCAAGACATACCAAGTACCCATCACAAACTCATCTCCCTCGCACTTACATTATTTGCCATTTGCCTCTCGTTTTACTCTCCCCCACTTCACCCTTGCCGTTTTATTCGCCCTCTCTTTCCCAATCTCCTCTCTCTTTCGCTTGCCTTTTTGTTAGCTTGTGTGTTGGATTACTTGTCGCGATGGCGCAAGATAATACCAAATTGTGTGAATTTTCCAATACCAATAATAATGATTTCCTTACTACTCCGATTGCTCCTCTTAATGATGTTGAGTCTTGTGAAATCAATGCTGCCTTGTTGAATCTTGTTATGAAAGATCAATTCTCCGTCCTTCCTAGCGAAGATGCCGCTACCCATCTAAACAACTTTTTTGATTTGTGTGAGATCAAAAAGAAGAAAGATACGGATAATGATTTGTTAAATTGAAGTTATTTCCATTTTCACTTAGAGATTGTGCTAAAGTTTGGTTTTCATCTTTGCCTAAGAATAATATTGATTCATGGAATAAGTGCAAAGATGCTTTTATCTCTAAGTATTTTCCTCCCGCTAAGATCATCTCTCTTAGGAACGATATTATGAATTTTAAACAACTTGATCATGAGCATGTTTCCCAATCTTGGGAAAGAATGAAATTGATGATTCGCAATTGCCCTACTCATGGTTTGAATTTATGGATGATCATACAAATTTTTTATGCCGGATTGAATTTTGCTTCTAGAAATCTTTTAGATTCGGCCGTGGGAGGCACGTTTATGGAAATCACCTTAGTATAAGCTACCAAACTCCTTGATAATATTATGCCTAATTATTCTCAATGGCACACCGAAAGATCTACTAGTAAAAAAGTGCATGCTATAGAAGAAATTAATGTTTTGGGTGGAAAGATGGATGAACTTATGAAATTTTTTGCTACTAAGAGTGCTTCTATTGAACCCAATGATATGCCTTTGTCTACTTTGATTGAGAATAATAATGAATCTATGGATGTGAATTTTGTTGGTAGGAATAATTTTGGTAACAATGTTTATAGAGGAAACTTTAATCCTAGACCATTCCCTAGTAATTCCTCTAATAATTATGGAAATTCCTACAATAATTCTTATGGTAATTTTAATAATATGCCCTCTGATTTTGAGAATGGTGTGAAAGAATTTATGATCTCTCAAAAGAATTTTAATGCCATGCTTGAAGAAAAAATGCTTAAAGTTGATGATTTGGCTAGGAACTTTGATAGACTTTCGCTTGATGTTGATTCTTTGAAACTTAGATCTACTCCTCCCAAGCATGATATCAATGAGTCTCTCAAAGCTATGAGAATCTCCATTGATGAGTGCAAAGAAAGAACCGCTAGATTGCGTGCTAAGAAAGATTGCTTTGTAAAGGCGTGTTCTTCTAGTTTCCATGAAAATAATGACGAAGATCTTAAAGTTATTGATGTGTCCCCTATTAGATCTTTGTTTTGCAATATGAATCTTAATAATGATGGGACTAGAGATGAGTCAACTTTAGTTAAAACGCGTCCCAATGATTCGGAGTTCTTAGATCTTGATGCTAAATTTGGTAAAAGTAGGATTGGAGAGGTCAAGACTTTAAATAGAATTGATCCCACTATCTTGGGTTTCAAGGAATTTAATTATGATAATTTTTCTTTAGTACATTGTATTTCCTTGTTGCAATCCGTCATGAATTCTCCTCATGCTTATAGTCAAAATAAAGCTTTTACCAAACATATTGTTGATGCCTTGATGCAATCTTATGATGAAAAACTTAATTTGGAAGTTTCTATACCTAGAAAACTTAATGATAAGTGGGAACCTACTATAAAGATTAAAATTAAAGATCATGAGTGTTATGATTTATGTGATTTAGGTGCTAGTGTTTCCACGATTCCGAAAACTTTATGTGATATTCTAGGTTTCCATGATCTTGATGATTGCTCTTTAGATTTGCACCTTGCGGATTCCACCATTAAAAAGCCTATGGGAAGGATCAATGATGTTCTTATTATTGCAAATAGGAATTTGGTGCCCGTAGATTTTATCGTTCTTGATATAGATTGCAATCTTTCATGTCCTATTATTCTTGGTAGACCTTTCCTTAGAACGATTGGCGCGATTATTGATATAAAGGAAGGGAATATTAGATTGCAATTCCCATTAAGGAAAGGCATGGAGCACTTTCCAAGAAAGAAAGTAAAATTACCTTATGAATCTATCATGCGAGCTACTTATGAATCGAGTGCCAAAGATGGCACTACTTAGATCTATCCTCGCTTTTATGCCTAGCTAGGGGCGTTAAACAATAGCGCTAGTCGGGAGGCAACCCAATTTTATCTTTGTTTTTTGTTTTTGCTTCTGTTTAGTAATAAATTTATCATCTACCTTCCGTTTAGATGTGTTTGTATGTTTTAATTAGTGTTTTTGCCAAGTGGAACCTATAGGATAACCTATGGTGATAGTTAATTTGATTCTGCTGAAAAACAGAAACTTTGCGCGCCCGAAAATAATTTTAGTAATTCACAGAAACGCGATTTTGCATTGATTCTATTTTATGTAGATCAATAGACAAATTTTCTAGGACTTCCTATTTTTGTAGGATTTTTAGAGTTCCAGAAGTATTCGGGATTTACAGATTGCTACAAACTGTTCTATTTTTGATAGATTCTGCTTTTCTTGTGTTGTTTGCTTATTTTGACGCATCTATGGCTAGTATGTAGGGGTATGAACCATAGAGATCTTGGAATACAGTAGTTTTAACACCAATATAAATAAAGAATGAGTTCATTACAGTACCTTATGTGGTGGTTTTTCTTTCTTGCACTAACGAAGCTTATGAGATTTTCTGTTGAGTTTTGTGTTGTGAAGTTTTCAAGTTTTGGGTAAAGATTTGATGGACTATGGAATAAGGAGTGGCAAGATCCTAAGCTTGGGAATGCCCATGGAACCCCAAGATATTCAAGAATAGCCAAAAGCCTAAGCTTGGGGATGCCCCGGGAAGGCATCCCCTCTTTCGTCTTCGTCTATCGGTAACTTTACTTGGAGCTATATTTTTATTCGCCACATGATATGTGTTTTGCTTGGAGCGTCTTATATGATATTAGCCTTTGCTTTTTAGTCTACCACAATCATCCTTGCTGTACACACCTTTTGGGAGAAGCCCACTTGATATAATTTATTAGAATACTCTATGTGCTTCACTTATATCTTTTGAGCTAGATAGTTTTTACTTTAGTACTTCACTAATATCTTTTAGAGCACGGCGGTGGCTTAATTTTGTAGAAATTGTTAATCTCTCATACTTCACTTATATTATTTTGAGGGTCTCTTAGAACAGCATGGTATTTGCTATGGTTATAAAATTGGTCCTAGAATGATGGGCATCCAAGTTGGGTATAATAAAAACTATCGTAGAAAGTGAATTGGATGTTATGATCAATTTGATACTTGATAATTGTTTTGAGATATTAGGATGGTG
This sequence comes from Triticum dicoccoides, assembly GCF_002162155.2. NCBI lineage: Eukaryota > Viridiplantae > Streptophyta > Magnoliopsida > Poales > Poaceae > Triticum > Triticum dicoccoides. The sequence goes on from NC_041385.1 coordinate 763,783,084, forward strand.
ATATTAGAGTCATGATAGTTTGGTGATTATGAATTTAAAGAATACTTGTGTTGAGGTTTGTGATTCCCGTAGCATGCACGTATGGTGAACCGCTTTGTGATGAAGTTGGAGCACAATTTTATTTATTGATTGTCTTCCTTATGAGTGGCGGTCGGTGATGAGCGATGGTATTTTCCTACCAATCTATCCCCCTATGAGCATGCGCGTAGTACTTTGTTTTTGATGACTTGTAGATTTTTGCAATAAGTATATGAGTTTTTTATGACTACTGTTGAGTCCATGGATTATACGCACTCTAATCCTTCCACCATTGCTAGCCTCTCTTATGCCGCGCAACTTTCGCCGGTACCATACACCCACCATATACCTTCCTCAAAACAGCCACCATACCTACCTATTATGGCATTTCCATAGCCATTCCGAGATATATTGCCATACAACTTTCCACCATTCCGTTTATTATGACACACATCATCATTATCCTATTGCTCTTTGCATAATCATGTAGTTGACATCGTATTTGTGGCAAGGCCACCTTCATAATTTTCATACATGTCACTCTTGATTCATTGCATATCCCAGTACACCGCCGGAGGCATTCATATAGAGTCATATCTTGTTTAAGTATTGAGTTGTAATCTTGAGTTGTAAGTAAATAAAAGTGTGATGATCTTCATTATTAGAGCATTGTCCCAGTCAGGAAAGGATGATGGAGACTATGATTCCCCCACAAGTCGGGATGAGACTTCAGACTTTATAAAAAAAGAAAGAAAAAAAAGAGAAAAAAAAGAGAAAAAAGCCAAATAAAAAGAAAGGAAAAGGCCCAAAAAATAAAAAAATAGAAAAAGAAAAAGAAAAAAGGAAAAAAATGAAATGAGAGAAAAAGAGAGAAGGGACAATGCTACTATCCTTTTTACCACACTTGTGCTTCAAAGTAGCACCATGATCTTCATGATAGAGAGTCTCCTATGTTGTCACTTTCATATACTAGTGGGAATTTTTTATTATAGAACTTGGATTGTATATTCCAATGATGGGGTTCCTCAAAGTGCCCTAGGTCTTCGTGAGCAAGTGAGTTGGATGCACAACCACTTAGTTTCTTTTGTTGAGCTTTCATACATTTATAGCTCTAGTGCATATGTTGCATGGCAATCCCTACTCACTCACATTGATATCTATTAATGGGCATCTCCATAGCCCGTTGATACGCCTAGTTGATGTGAGACTATCTCTCCTTTTTTGTCTTCTCCATAACCACCACTCTATTCCACATATAGTGCTATGTCCATGGCTCACGCTCATGTATTGCGTGAAAGTTGAAAAAGTTTGAGATTACTAAAGTATGAAACAATTGCTTGGCTTGTCATCGGGGTTGTGAATTATTAAATGCATTGTGTGATGAAGATAGAGCAACAACTAGACTATATGATTTTGTAGGGATAACTTTCTTTAGCCATGTTATTTTGAGAAGACATGATTACTTTGAAGTATGCTTGAAATATTACTACTTCTTATGTCAATATGAACTTTTATTTTGAATCATTTGGATCTGAACATTCATGCCACAATAAAGAAAATTACATTGAGAATTATGCTAGGTAGCATTCCACATCAAAAATTCTGTTTTTATCATTTACCTACTTGAGGACGAGCAGGAATTAAGCTTGGAGATGCTTGATATGTCTCCAACGTATCTATAGTTTTTGATTGTTCCATGCTATTATATTACCCGTTTTGGATGTTTATGGGCTTTACTTTACACATTTATATCATTTTTGGGACTAACCTACTAACCGGAGGCCCAACCTGAATTGCTGTTTTTTTTGCCTATTTCAGTGTTTCAAAGAAAAGGAATATCAAACGGAGTCCAAACGGAATGAAACCTTTGGGAGCGATCTTTTTGGAACAAATGTGATCCAGAGGACTTGGAGTGGAAGTCAAGAAACAACCCCGAGGCAGCCATGAGGGTGCCCGGCGCCCCCCTTAGGGCTAGGCGTGCCCCCACCCTCGTGGGCCCCTCGGGCATTGATACGTCTCAAACGTATCTATAATTTTTGATTGCTCCATGCTATTATATTACCCCTTTTGGATGTTTATGGGCTTTATTTTACACATTTATATCATTTTTGGGACTAACCTACTAACCGGAGGCCCAGCCCGTATTGCTGTTTTTTTTGCCTATTTCAGTATTTCGAAGAAAAGGAATATCAAACAGAGTCCAAACTTAATGAAACCTTCGACACCATGATTTTTGGAACGAACGTGATCCAGAGGACTTGGAGTGCAAGCCAAGAAGCAGCCGAGGCAGCCACAAGATAGGAGGGCGCGCCCACTCCCTCTAGGCGCGCCCCCTATCTCGTGGGCCTCTCGGGCGGCCACCGACGTACTTCTTCCTCCTAGATATACCCACGTACCCTGAAAACATCCAGGGAGCCAACGAAAAACAATTTCCACCGCCGTAACCTTCTGTATCCGTGAGATCCCATCTTGGAGCCTTCGCCGGTGCTCCGTCGGAGGAGGAATCGACCATGGAGGGCTTCTACATCAACACCATAGCCCCTCCCACTACTAGGGAAAAGCCTATACACAGAATCTTATCAGCAGCGTGCTTTAAAATAAGGCGCTGCTGCTAATTAGCAGTAGCGTGCTCAGGAGTAACTCGCTGCTGAAACCAATATAGCAGTAGCGCGCCCGCTCAAAGACGCGCTACTGCTATAATTCCCACGAGGCTGCCACGAGGCTAGTTATAGCAGCAACGCGTTATAATGACGGGCGCTACTGCTACGTAACGTAGTAGCAGCGCATTTCTGCAATAAGCGCTACTGCTATACTACAAAAATTTAGCCCCATCTCCTCTATCCGATCCACTCACACAGTCACACACTAGCTCACTGGATCCCCTCTCAATCCCCCACGCCGGTCCACCCCCGTCGCCCCTCCTCCGTCTACGCCGCCGTCACCTCCTCCTCCTTGCTGGACTCGGTACCGGCCTCCTCCTCCGTCCTTCCTCTCCACTCGCCGCTGGTCGGCCCCTCCTCGCTCCGCCTTCCTCCTCCGTCCTCCCTCCACTGGCCGCGCCGGTCGGCCCCTCCTCGCTCTGCCTTCCTCCTCCATCCTACTCTCTTCTCCCTCCTCAGGTCGCCCCTCCTTCTCCCTCCTGCCCGCTACATTTTGATTTAGTAGCTAGGCTAGTTCATATGCAACATTTTGATTTAGTTGATATGATTTAGTTGATTTAGTAGGCTAGTTGATTTAGTTGACTTAGAACATTTTGATTTAGTTGATTTAATAGGCTAGTTCATTTAGTTGATTTAGTTGACTTAGAACATTTTGATTTAGTTGATTTAATAGGCTAGTTCATTTAGTTGATTTAGTTGACTTAGAACATTTTGATTTAGTTGATTTAGTAGGCTAGTTCATTTAATTAGTTGATTTAGACCATTTTGATTTAGTTGATTTAGTAGGCTAGTTGATTTAGTTGATTTAGAACATTTTGATTTAGTTGATTTAGTAGGCTAGTTGATTTAGTTGACTTAGAACATTTTGATTTAGTTGATCGTTAATCCTTTGCTCACATTGCTTTAGGAAAAATGGCGCCACCACCACCACCACTATGTCGACTGTGCAAGTCAAGATGCGCCAGCAGCCTTGCAACTGGCAAGCTGTTCGGCATCTACTTCCAGCCGAGTTTTCATCATGCGGCGGTAAGAAATTAGATGAAATGTAATAACTATTTTGTTTTTAGTGTTGGCATTACTGCATTGTGTCATTTTGCTTATTTTACACAGATCGTCCCATGCAATGTGAGGTTGAAATTCAACAAGCTGACAGGAGACACTGTGACATTTGAGGCTCCTGGGGGGCCGTACACTATGGAGGTTGAGAAAGGACGCAATATGTCGCAGATTGGAGGAGATGGATGGGCCCGTTTCGTCACTCGCATGCGTCTTACTGGTGGTGAGTTGATCAGCTTCTCCTTCCGAGCAGAAAGACCCAAGCTAGCTGTCATTTATGTCAACCTTGTGGAAGATGATGAAGATGACGAAGATGATGAAGATGATGAAGATAATGAGGACCCACTCGATGAAGATGATGAGGACCCACTTCATGAAGCCATCGTAGCTCAAAGAACAAGGCTGAGTGAGGAGGAGGTGTCCAACCTGTGGGACATAATTCCGCCACGTGCTGACTTTGTCGGGGTGCCATTCGTGACTCGCTTGACAAATACCATGGTTGATCGACATGATATGGTATGTTATACTTACAAATGCAAATTATCCGATGAATTACTTAGTGTACAGTCCAATGATATGGTATGTTGTGTGGAATCTAGTCGATGATATGTTTTAGTGTAGAGTTCGATCACATGCTTATTAGTGTAGAATCTAACGAAACTATTAATAGTGTAGATAATCCATATGTACTTATTTGCGAGGCTATTTATTAATTGATATGTTTTTCTTATTCAGAAATTGGCAAAGAGCATATCTGTGAGTTATGGTATCGAGCCTGATGAAGAAGGCTCGGCTGGACTACGCCTTACTGCAAGGGGCTCCCTCACAACCTGTACTTACCGCGTGGACACGGACGGTCGCACACACTTAAACTCGGTTGGGTGGAAGAAATTCCTCGATGGCAAGAATCTTCGTGTTGGACAGGCCATCCTAATTACTATCAGGAACACCAACCGCCCAGGCTTAAGGATGATGACTATCTTCGATATCATCTAGAACTACATATGTGTGTGTGGTTATATCATCTAGAACTACATATGTGTGTGTGGCTATATCATCTAGAACTACATATGATGATCGTCGTCGATATCATCTAGAACTACATATGATGATGGCTGTTGATATGACCTTATACTGCTTGAGGATGCATGTTGACTATGCATGAAATTGTTATCTAGTACTCCCTTCGTTCCAAATTACTTGTCGTGGTTTGAACTAAAACCACGATGAGTAATTTGGAACGAAGGGAGTACTACCTAGTAATGGTTTATGAATTTGATATCTACTAGCAGTACCTAGTATCTAGTATCTGAAAGGGAAACTGAAAGGGAAAGGGGTAATGGGAAAATGATGAAATATATAGCAGTAGCGAGGGATGGCGAAATCGCTACAGCTAGGTAATACTAGCACGTTCTTAAAAAGCGTTGCTGATATTGTAAACAGTAGTAGCGCGGGTAAGGGCCGCGCTACTACTATGAGTTAGCTGTAGCGCGTCCACCCGCGCTGCTGCTAGCCTCAAAACCCGCGCTACTACTAGGGTTTTCCCTAGTAGTGTCCGATGAGTTGTGAGTAGTTTACCACAGACCTTCGGGTCCATAGTTATTAGCTAGATGGCTTCCTCTCTCTTTTTGGACCTCAATACCATGTTCTCCCCCTCTCTTGTGGAGATCTATTCGATGTAACTCTTTTTGCGGTGTGTTTGTCGAGATACGATGAATTATGGGTTTATGATCAAGTTTATCTATGAGAAATATTTGAATCTCTTCTGCATTATTTTATGTATGATTGAGTTATCTTTGCATGTCTCTTCGAATTATCAGTTTGGTTTGGCCTACTCGATTGATCTTTCTTGCCATGGGAGAAGTGCTTAGCTTTGGGTTGAATCTTGCGGTGTCCTTACCCAGTGACAACAGGGGTTGCAAGGCACGTATTGTATTGTACTGTTGCCATCGAGGATAAGAAGATGGGGTTTATATCATATTGCTTGAGTTTATCCCTCTACATCATGTCATCTTTCTTAATGCGTTACTCTGTTCTTATGAACTTAATACTCTAGACGCATGCTAGATAGCGGTCGATGTGTGGAGTAATAGTAGTAGATGCAGGCAGGAGTCGGTCTACTTGTTGCGGACGTGATGCCTATATACATGATCACGCCTAGATAATCTCATAATTATTCGCCTTTCTATCAATTGCTCGACAATAATTTGTTCACCCACCGTAATACTTATGCTATCTTGAGAGAAGCCACTAGTGAAACCTATGGCCCCCGGGTCTATCTTTTATCATATAAGCTTTCAATCTACTTTTACTTGCATCTTTACTTTTCACATCTATATTATAAAATACCAAAAATATATTTATCTTATCATACTATCTCTATCAGATCTCACTTTCGCAAGTGGCTGTGAAGGCATTGACAACCCCTTTATTGCGTTGGTTGCGAGTTCTTTGTTTGTTTGTGTAGGTGCGTGGGACTTTTGAGGAGCCTCCTACTGGATTGATACCTTGGTTCTCAAAAACTGAGGGAAATACTTATGCTACCATTGCTGCATCACCCTTTCCTCTTCAAGGAAAACCAACGCAAGCTCAAGACGTAGCAAGAAGGATTTCTGGCACCGTTGCCGGGGAGGTCTTCGCTCAAGTCAATACATACCAAGTACCCATCACAAACTCATCTCCCTCGCCTTTACATTATTTGCCATTTGCCTCTCGTTTTCCTCTCCCCCACTTCACCCTTGCCGTTTTATTTGCCCTCTCTTTCCCAATCTCCTCCTCTCTTTTCCGTTTGCATTCCCGTTGCCATGGCCGAGTCAAAAAGAACTAAGGGTTCTCTCCCGGGTTCTAGTACCTTGGATAACCCCTCCATCCTCTCTAAGCTCATAAATAATGATGCTATGGAAAGCCCCACCGGGGTCACCAATGAGAGCTTGAATAATTTTGAAGAAGATGACTCCGGATTTTTTTGCTATTTGCTTGATGAGTCTTTAAAAGATGCTTGGGATAGGTTATTAAGGATTCGGGCTATCTATGTGCCACAATATCAAATTGAAGTTTACTTAAAAAGTTTCTATGTTGGACTACCCGCTTCTTTCAAGCAAGTCCTAGGTTCTATTTTTGAAGAAGGTTTTCTTGAAGGGGATGCTATAGATACCTATGAAAGAATGAAAACTATATTTGGGCACCCCATGAATGATAAGGTTGAATCTACCACCCTCTTATGCTTTTATCAAAACGAAATTATCAAAGAGATGAAGTCTAGTTCAGATGCAAATTTCCGTAACGTGCTTAATATTACTTCCTCCATTAATGGCAATGTGCTTTCCCAAAATAGAAGTATGAATGACATAGAAAGGAAATTTGCTCTTTTCTTTCCAAGTGCCAAAGATGGCATTACTTAGATCTATCTTCGCTTTTATGCCTAGCTAGGGGCGTTAAACGATAGCGCTTGTTGGGAGGCAACCCAATTTTATTTGTGTTTTTTGTTTTTGTTCCTGTTTAGTAATAATTTTTGCATCTACCTTCTGTTTAGATGTGTTTTTATGTTTTAATTAGTCTTTGTGCCAAGTAGAACCTATAGGATAACCTATGGTGATAGTTAATTTGATTCTGCTGAAAAACAGAAACTTTGCGCGCACGTAATTAGTTTTATTAAATCACAGAAACGTGATTTTGCGTTGATTATTTTTGCTGCTGATCAATAGACAATTTTTCCAGGACTTCCTATTTTTGTAGGATTTTTAGATTTCCAGAAGTTTGTGTTAGTTACAGATTACTACAGACTGTTCTGTTTTTGACAGATTCTGCTTTTCGTGTGTTGTTTGCTTATTTGGATGCATCTATGGATAGTATTAAGTGGTATGAACCATAGAGAACTTGGAATACAGTAGGTTTAACACCAAAATAAATAAATAATGAGTTAATTACAGTACCTTAGGTGGTGGTTTTGTTTCTTTCACTAACGGAGCTTACGAGATTTCCTGTTGAGTTTTGTGTTGTGAAGTTTTCAAGTTTTGGGTAAAGATTTGATGGACTATGGAATAAGGAGTGGCAAAAGCCTAAGATTGGATGCCCATCAAGAATAGCCAAAAGCCTAAGCTTGGGGATGCCTCAGGAAGGCATCCCCTCTTTCGTCTTTGTTCATTGGTAACTTTACTTGGAGCTATATTTTTATTCGCCACATGATATGTGTTTTGCTTGGAGCATTTTGTATGATATTAGTATTTGATTTTTAGTTTTCCACAATCATCCTTGCTGTACACACCTTTTGGGATAAGCCCACTTGATTGAAATTTATTAGAATATGCTATGTGCTTCACTTATATCTTTTGAGCTAGATAGTTTTTGCTCTAGTGCTTCACTTAAATATTTTAGAGCACGGCGGTGGCTTAATTTTGTAGAAATTGCTAGTCTCTCATGCTTCACTTATATATTATTTTGAGAGTCTTTTAGAACAGCATGGTATTTGCTATGGTTATAAAATTGGTCCTAGAATGGTAGGCATCCAAGTTTGGTATAATAAAAACTATCATAGGGAGTGAATTGGATGCTATGATCAATTTGATATTTGATATATGTTTTGAGATATGGAGGTAATGATATTAAAGTCATGCTAGTTGGGTGATTCTGAATTTAAAGAATGCTTGTGTTGAAGTTAGCAAGTCCCGTAGCATGCACATATGGTTAAAGTTGTGTAACAAATTTGAAACATGAAGTGTACTTGGATTGTGCATCCTTATGAATGGCAGTCGGGGATGAGCGATGGTCTTTTCCTACCAATCTATCCCTCTAGGAGCATGCACGTAGTGCATGGTTTTTGATGACTTCTAAATTTTGACAATAAGTATATGAGTTCTTTTGACTAATGTTGAGTCCATGGATTATACGCACTTTTACCTTTCCATCATTGCTAGCCTCTTCGGTACCGTGCATTGCCCTTTCTCACCTTGAGAGTTGGTGCAAACTTCGCCGGTGCATCCAAACCCCGTGATACGATACGCTCTATCACACATAAACCTACTTATATCTTCCTCAAAACAGCCACCATACCTACCTATTATGGCATTTCCATAGCCATTCCGAGATATATTGCCATGCAACTTTCCACCGTTCCGTTTATCATCATGACATACATTACTTTTGTCATATTGCCATTGCATGATCATGTAGTTGACATCATATTTGTGGCAAAGCCACCATGCATAATTTTTCATACATGTCACTCTTGATTCATTGCACCATCCCGGTACACCGCCGGAGGCATTCATATAGAGTCATATCTTGTTCTAGTTTCGAGTTGTAATTCATATGTTATAATCAATAAAAGTGTGATGATCATCATTATTAGAGCATTGTCCCAAAGAAAAAAAGAAAGGCCAAAAAAAGAAAGGCCAAAGAAAAAAAAGAGAAGAAAGAAAAAAAAGAGAAAAGAGAAAAAAGAAAAAAAAGAACAAGAAAAAAAATAAGAAAAAAAGGGGGCAATGTTACTATCTCTTTTTCCACACTTGTGCTTCAAAGTAGCACCATGTCCTTCATATAGCGAGTCTCATATATTGTGCTTCAAAGTAGCACCATGTTTTTCATATAGTGAGTCTCATATATTGTGCTTCAAAGTAGCACCATGTTTTTCATATAGTGAGTCTCATATGTTGTCACTTTCATATACTAGTGGGAATTTTTCATTATAGAACTTGGCTTGTATATTCCTACGATGGGCTTCCTCAAATGCCCTAGGTCTTCGTGAGCAAGCAAGTTGGATGCACACCCACTAGTTTTCTTTTGTTGAGCTTTCATTCATTTATATCTCTAGTGCATCTGTTGCATGGCAATCCCTACTGCTCATGTTGACATCAATTGATGGGCTTCTCCATAGCTCGTTGATTATCCTCGTCAATGTGAGACTTTCCTTTTTGTCTTCTCCACACAATCCCCATCATCATATTCTATTCCACCCATAGTGCTATATCCATGGCTCACACTCATGTATTGCGTGAAGGTTGAAAAAGTTTGAGATTATTTAAGTACGAAACAATTGCTTGGCTTGTCATCGGGGGTGTAGAATTTGGGAACATTTTTGTGTGACGAAAATGAAGGATAGCCTAACTATATGATTTTGTAGGGATGAACTTTCTTTAGCCATGTTATTTTGAGAAGACATGATTGCTTTGATTAGTATGCTTGAAGTATTACTATTTCTTTTATCAATATGAACTTTTATTTTGAATCATTTGGATCTGAACATTCATACCACAATAAATAAAATTACATTGAGAATTATGCTAGGTAGCATTCCACATCAAAAATTCTATTTTTATCATTTACCTACTCGAGGACGAGCAGGAATTAAGCTTGGGGATGCTTGATATGTCTCCAACGTATCTATAATTTTTGATTTCTCCATGCTATTATATTACCCCTTTTGGATGTTTATGGGCTTTATTTTACACATTATATCATTTTTGGGACTAACCTACTAACCGGACGCCCAACCCGTATTGTTTTTTTTGCCTATTTTAGTATTTCGAAGAAAAGGAATATCAAACGGAGTCCAAACGGAATGAAACCTTCGGGAGCGTGATTTTTGGAACGAACGTGATCCAGAATATACCCACGTACCTTCTCGTGGGCCTCTCGGGAGGCCACCGACGTACTTCTTCCTCCTAGATATACCCACGTACCCCGAAAACATCTAGGGAGCCAACGAAAAACAATTTCCACCACCATAACCTTCTGTATCCGCGAGATCCCATCTTGGAGCCTTCGCCGGCACTCCACCAGAGGGGGAATCGACCACGGAGGGCTTCTACATCAACACCATGGCCCCTCCGATGAGTTGTGAGTAGTTTACCACAGACCTTCGGGTCCATAGTTATTAGCTTGATGGCTTCTTCTCTCTTTTTGGATCTCAATACCATGTTCTCCCCCTCTCTTGTGGAGATCTATTTGATGTAACTCTTTTTGCGGTGTGTTTGTCGAGATCCAATGAATTGTGTGTTTATGATCAAGTTTATCTATGAGAAATATTTGAATCTCTTCTGAATTCTTTTATGTATGATTGAGTTATCTTTGCAAGTCTCTTCGAATTATCAGTTTGGTTTGGCCTACAATATTGATCATTCTTGCCATGGGATAAGTGCTTAGCTTTGGGTTCAATCTTGCGGTGTCCTTACCCAGTGACAGCAGGGGTTGCAAGGCACGTATTGTATTGTTGCAATCGAGGATAAAAAGATGGGGTTTATATCATAATGCTTGAGTTTATCCCTCTACATCATGTCATCTTTCTAAATGCGTTACCCTGTTCTTATGAACTTAATACTCTAGATGCATGCTGGATAGCGGTCGATGTGTGGAGTAATAGTAGTAGATGCAGGCAGGAGTCGGTCTACTTGTTGTGGACGTGATGCCTATATACATGATCATGCCTAGATAATCTCATAATTATTCGCTTTTCTATCAATTGCTTGACAGTAATTTGTTCACCCACCGTAATACTTATGCTATCTTGAGGGAAGCCACTAGTGAAACCTATGGCCCCCGGGTCTATCTTTTATCATATAAGCTTTCAATCTACTTTTATTTGCATCTTTACTTTTCGCTATATTATAAAATACCAAAAATATATTTATCTTATCATACTATCTCTATCAGATCTCACTTTCGCAAGTGGCCGTGAAGGGATTGACAACCCCTTTATTGCGTTGGTTGCGAGTTCTTTGTTTGTTTGTGTAGGTGCGTGGGACTTTTGAGGAACCTCCTACTGGATTGATACCTTGGTTCTCAAAAACTAAGGGAAATACTTACGCTACTATTGCTGCATCACCCTTTCCTCTTCAAGGAAAACCAACGTAGGATCAAGACGTATCAAGAAGGATTTCTGGCGCCGTTGCCGGGGAGGTCTTCGCTCAAGTCAAGACATACCAAGTACCCATCAGAAACTCATCTCCCTCGCATTTACATTATTTGCCATTTGCCTCTTGTTTTCCTCTCCCCCACTTCACCCTTGCCGTTTTATTTGCCCTCTCTTTCCCAATCTCCTCCTCTCTTTTCCGTTTGCCTTCCCGTTTTATTTGCATCTGCTGCGCGTATCGCAGAGTCCATTCAGCCGCCCCGTTCAGAGGCTGGAAGAGGCTTGGAGCAGATCAGGGCGCTGCTCTGAGCGGCAGGAGACCAAAACGCCGCCGTGTCCTAGTCGTGGAACAGAATCCTTAGCAGAATAGTAAGAGCAGACACCATTTAGTCGGCACACAATCCTAAGTCACCTTTGCGGTGTGGAGATCGTGATCACCACCAAGATCGGCACCTGGGAAGAGCTCATGGAGAGTATGATCGTGAGTATGCCTGCGGCAACCACCGTCGAGCGCCTTCGCCCCTTCGAAGGGACGTGTTGTTCGCGCCCCGATGATATGATGACAGACATCCATATGGAAATGACTACAGAGTTCCGATCGACCCCTAGAGAGCCCGACTTCGATGCAAGGTCTGTCCTTGTGAAGTGTTTGGTCGACCGGAACAGAGCATACAGAGAAGGGCTGGATAGAGACAGAACCAGTGGAAGCAGGGTCCACGTTTCCAGCCCAGAGTGTTTCCGAAGAGCCATCAGAGCCGCTGAGATCCCTCATATCTTCAAATTGGCAACTGGCGTTAGTAAGTTCACAGGAGAGTCGAAGCCCAACACTTGGCTTGAAGACTACCGAGTGGCTGTGCACATTGGTGGCGGCAGCAATGAGGTGGCCATGAAACACCTCCGTCTGACGCTTGAAGGTTCTGCCAGGGCTTGGCTGAACCAGTTGGCCCCTGGGAGCATTTTGAGTTGGGATGAGTTAGCCCGAGTGTTTACCAGAACATTTGAGGGCAGCTGCAAGAGACCTGCTGGTCTACCAGAGTTGCATCATTGCGTGCAGAAACCAAATGAAACCTTGAGAGACTATATCCAGAGATGGATCACTCTGCACCACACAGTGGAGAATGTGTTAGATCACCAAGCAGTCTGTGCCTTTAAGGAAGGCGTTCACTATAGAGAGCTCAATATGAAGTTCGGTCGGACCGGAGATATGTCCCTGACTTGGATGATGGAGATTACCACCAAGTACGCTAACGGTGAAGAGGAGGATCGACTCTAGAGTGGTAAGCACAAAATAGTCGCCTAGGACACCGGAGGAGGAAATTCCAGTCGGAAGCAGAAGCGAAAGGCTGAGGCAGCAGGTCCTGCCGAGGTAGCAGTGTTGAACCAAGGAAAGTTCAAAGGGAAGCCCAAAGGGCCTAGGATCCCTAAGAAAGTGAAGGACCAAGAAGGAAACAATGTGATGGATTTGCCTTGTCATATTCACACCAAGAAGGATGAGGAGGGGAACCTGATTCTCCCCAAGCATAAGACTTGACAATGTCGATTCCTAATCCAGAGCTTCTGGGAAAGCAAACCCAGTGAAAAGGACAAAGAGTTTGAGAAGGAAGAAGAAGATAAGGATGATGATGGTGGTTACCCCAATGTCAATGCCACCTTGGTGATTTTTGCCGATCTCGAGAGCAAAAGTCGACTGAAGGTCATTAACAGAGAGGTGAAAATGGTTGCTCCGGCAACACCAAAGTATTTGAAGTGGTCAAAAACCCCTGTTACATTCGGCCAGTCTGACCACCCGCCACACATAGCTACCCCTGGGCAGCTAGCACTAGTGGTCGACCTAGTCGTGGGAGGCACCCGACTAACCAAGGTTCTGATGGATGGTGGCAGTGGTGTGAATATCCTGTATGCTGAGGCCCTCAAAGGAATGGGCATTCCGATGTCCAGACTCAGCGAGAGCAACATGCGATTCCATGGAGTCATCCCATGAAAGAAAGCCGACTCACTCGGCCAGATTACTCTTGACGTGGTTTTCGGCGATGAGAAGAATTTCCGCAAGGAAAAGTTGACGTTTGAGATTGTGGATTTCCAGAGTGCCTATCATGCCATTCTGGGCAGAACTGCCTATGCTAGCTTTATGGCTTGACCGTGTTATGTATATCTCAAGATGAAGATGCCTGGCCCCAGAGGCGTGATAACGGTTTCTGGTAACCGTCAAAGAGCAGAAGACTATCTTCAGGATGGTGCAAAGATAGCAGATGAGTAGATGGCAACAGTAGAGTTTCAAGAGTACCAGAAAACTGCAGATCCGAGTGATTTGCTGCGTGCTAAGAGGCCTGCCTTGGAGTCCGCATTTCAGTCGGCTGGCAAGACCAAGCCAGTCCATGTTCACCCGACCGACCCCAATGCTACTTCGACCCATATCTCAACCGCACTGACAGCAAATAGGAAGAAGCGCTCATCCAGTTCCTCCATGAGAACTGGGACATCTTTGCATGGAAGCCATCTGACATGCCAGGTGTGCCCAGGGGACTGGCTGAGCACCATTTGTGAGTCGATCCAAAGGTAAAAACCGTTAAGGAGCATCTCCATTGATCCGCCACTGAGAAGAGAAAGGCTATTGGCGAGGAGGTGGCTCGGCTCCTGGTTGTTGAGTTCATCCACAAGATATACCACTCCGAGTGGCTCGCCAATGTTGTTATGGTTCCCAAGAAAGATAAATAACTCCGTATGTGTATTGACTTCAAGCACATCAATCAGGCCTGCCCGAAAGATCATTTTCCTCTGCCCCGCATCGACCAGATAGTCGACTCAACTGCGGGATGTCAGCGACCGTCCTTCCTGGCCGGTTATTCCGGATACCATCAGATCTGACTGTATGGACCCGATGAGATAAAGACGGCTTTCATCACCCTGCTCGGGTGTTTTTGCTATGTTACTATGCCCTTTGGCCTCAAGAATGCTGGTGCCACATTCATGCGCATGATTTAGATGTGCCTGCTCACTCAAATCAATCGGAATGTGGAAGCATACATGGATGACCTAGTGGTTAAGTCACGCAAAGGTTCCAACCTGCTGACCGACCTTGTTGAAACCTTTGCCAACTTGAGAAGGTATGATATCAAGCTCAATCCATCAAAATGCACATTCAGAGTCCCAGGCAGAATGTTACTCGGTTTTCTCGTTTCCGAACGAGGGATCGACGCTAATCCAGAGAAGATTGGCACAATCCTCCGAATGAAGCGCCTAGTGCGTGTGCATGACGTTCAAAAGCTAGTTGTTTGGCTGCATTGAGCCGATTCATCTCAGGCCTCGGTGAAAAGGCACCGCCTCTTTACCGACTAATGAAGAAGTTTGACAAGTTCGAGTGGAATGACGAAGCTGAAGCAACGTTTGAGGAGCTCAAAGCCCTTCTTTCTACCCAGCCGGTGCTTGCTGCTCCGGTTAGCAAGGAGCCTCTACTGCTTTACATCGCAGCCATGGGACAAGTTGTTAGCACAGTGCTCACAGTCGAGCGGGAAGAAGAGGGAAAGGGCTTCAAAGTTCAGCGTCACTTGTATTACGTTTTAGAAGTCTTAACCCCGTCCAAGCAGAGATATCCTCACTATCAAAAGCTTGTTTATGGGATTTACCTGACCACGAAGAAGGTTGCACACTATTTCTCTGATCACTCAGTTTCAGTCGTCAGCGATGCTCCATTATCAGAAATTCTGAATAACAGAGATGCAACTGGCCGAGTGGCAAAGTGGGCGATTTAACTTCCTTTAGATATCAAGTTTGAGGCAAAGAAGGCCATTAAGTCTCAAGCAATTGCAGATTTCCTCGCAGAGTGGATAGGACAACAATAGTCGACTCATATTAAGTCGTAACATTGGACCATGTTCTTTGATGGATCCAAGATGTTGAATGGCTCTGGTGCAGGAGTGGTCTTAGTGTCCCCGAGAGGAGACAAGCTCAGTTATGTCCTCCAGATTCACTTTGATTCTTCGAACAATGATGTTGAGTATGAGGCACTATTGTATGGGTTGTGTATGGCCATTTCACTCGGCGTCCGGCGCTTGATGGTCTATGGTGGCTCAGACTTAGTGGTTAATCAAGTAATGAAGGAATGGGATGTTAGGAGTCCCGCAATGACAGGTTATTGCAATGCAGTCAGAAAGCTGGAGAAGAAGTTTGAGGGGTTAGAGCTCCACCACATACCACGAATCAAGAATCAAGCTGCTGATGATCTAGCAAAGATAGGTTCCACTCGCAAGCCTATTCCTAGTAACGTGTTCTTGGAGCATCTCCATACCCCATCAATACAAGAAGATCCCTTCAAGGAAGAGCCCTCGCACCAATAAGTTCAACCGACCCGACTGAGATTGAGGTTCCAGCCGTGGTCGACTTGATCATGGAAGTCTTAGTAGTCACGCCCGATTGGACAGTACCGTACACCATGTACATTCTCAGGAAGGAACTCCCAGAGGATGAAGATGAAGCTCGCCAGATAGTCCGTCGATCCAAAGCCTTCACAGTGATGAAAGGACAACTTTACAGAGAAAGTGTCACAGGAGGGGCTCAGCGCTGCATCGGAAGAAGGTCAAATGATCCTACACGATATCCACTCGGGGACCTGTGGTCACCATGCATCCTCTCGGACCATCATGGCCAAAGCATACCGAGCGGGATTCTATTGGCCTCGAGCAAATGATATGGTGAAAGAAATAGTCGACAAGTGTGCAGGTTGCCAGTTCTACTCCAACATGTCCCACAAGCCTGCGTCTGCCCTGAAGACTATTCCGCTCATTTGGCCGTTTGCAGTCTCGGGATTGGACATGGTTGGACCCTTCAAGACCGGCGCAAGTGGTTTCACCCATTTTCTTGTAGCAGTCGACAAGTTCACCAAGTGGATCAAAGCCAAGCCCATCAAAAACCTTGGCGCAGGCATTGCCGTCGGCTTCATCAAGGAGTTGATATTCAGATATGGAGTTCCTCACAGCATTATCACAGATAATGGCTCCAACTTTGATTCTGATGAGTTCAAGGCGTTCTGTGCGTCCCAAGGCACTCGGGTCAACTATGCATCCGTTGCACACCCGCAGTTGAATGGACAAGCAGAAAGGGTGAATGGTTTGATCCTTCAAGGTTAAAACCCCGACTGATGCGCGACCTTAAGCACACTACTGGAGCTTGCGTGACCAAATTACCATCCGTCGTATGGGTACTGAGGACAACGCAAAACCGTTTGACTGACTAAACCCCTTTCTTCTTGGTGTATGGCGCTGAGGCTATGCTTCCGAGTGACTTCCTGCACAATGCCCCCCGAGTGGAACTCTTCTCAGAAGCTGAAGTAGAACAGGCACGCGAAGATGCAGTTGATCTCCTAGAGGAAGAGCGCGAGATGGCTTTGGTTCGGTCGACCATCTATCAACAAGATCTATGTTGATTCCATGGTCGCAATGTCAGAGGTCGAGCATTTCAGGAAGGAGACCTTGTGCTCCGAGTGGATCAGAAACGGCCTCACAAGCTCGCTCCGGCCTGGGAAGGTCCCTTCATCACCACCAAGGTGCTTCACAATGGAGCGTACCACATCTACAACGTAGCCAAGAACATGGAAGAGCCACGCGCATGGAACGTAGAGCTTCTTCGTCCTTTCTATACCTAGAATCACTCGACCCGACGAGTTGTAATAAGAGTACTTCAGTTTTCTTTCCAAAGACAAGATTTTTATAGTATCTTAATGACTGGTTCCCTGTAATCACTTGTGTCCAAATCCCCCCAGTGGGTGGCTTAGCCGTAAACCTAATTCGCCTAAGTTAAAAACATTCCGAGTCGAGAGCAATCCTCCCGCTCGGGGGCCTAGCTGCAACCCATACTCGCCTAAGTTAAAAAACATTCCGAGTGTAGATCAATCCTCCCACTCAGAGGCTTAGCCGCGACCCTGAAATCGCCTAAGTTAAAAAATATCCAGAGTGGAGAGCAATCCTCCCACTCAGGGGCTTAGCTGCGACCCCGTTCTCGCCTAAGTTAAAAAATATTCCGAGTGCAGAGCAATCCTCCCACTCGGGGGCTTAGCTGTGACCCCGTACTCACCTAAGTTAGAAACATTCCGAGTGGAGAGCAATCCTCCCACTCGGGGGCTTAGCTGCCACCCCGAAATCGCCTAAGTTAAAAAACATTCCGAGTGGAGAGCAAGCCTCCCACTCAGAGGCTTAGCTGCGATCCGTTCTTGCCTAAGTTAAAAAATATT
>NC_041385.1:763801341-763809041 GCF_002162155.2 Triticum dicoccoides
CTCGGGGGCTTAGCCGCGACCCCGTACTCGCCTAAGTTAAAAACATTCCGAGTGGAGAGCAATCCTCCCACTCGAGGGCTTAGCTGCGACCCCGTTCTCGCCTAAGTTAAAAACATTCCGAGTGAAGAGCAATCCTCCCACTCTGAGGTTTAGCTGTGACCCCGTACTCGCTTAAGTTAAAAACATTCTGAGTGGAGAGCAATCCTCCCACTCGGAGGTTTAGCTGCGACCATGTTCTCGCGTAAGTTAAAAACATTCCGAGTGGAGATCAATCCTCCCACTCGGGGACTTAGCTGCGACCCCGTACTCGCCTAAGTCACAAATATCCTTTGAGCTACACCACAATACAATGTACGCTCCATCCTGATCCGCAAGGACGACGAGGTGTTGACTGAACACCACATCTGAGCTGCATTACAAGTACAACGTACCATCCCGATCCGCAAGGACGATGAGGTGTCGACTGAAAACTACGTGCGAGCGGCGGCACAAGTACAATGTGCGTTCCTTCCCGATCCACAAAGACGATGAGGTGTCGATTGACCGCATCGTCAGATCCACTCAACAAAAGGTGAAAATATCAAGTTCACTCAGAATCGAAAGACAGTCAGAAGCAATAAAAGCAAAAGCCATGATATTCAAGGAAGACCAAGTTCAGATAAATCCCACAAAAGTTCAGAACCGCAACGGACAAGAGTACTCAGGCATCAAGCCTGAAAGAGTTTAACGGTTACATAATCACTCGGCATTCCAAGGCAAATAAAGGTGGGGCATAATGTTTTGTTCACTCGTCGGGAGAAGGACTTGCTGGATCGCAAAAACTGCCAAGGTCGATGCTGTCTGCGATGCGAGTGGCGGCGTCAAGGAAGGTGTCCATGAAGGACTGGAAGCTGAGCTTCTTGGTGTTTGCAACCTTGTGGGCCGCCAGATTGTCTTCTCTGACATCCTTGCAGTGCACTCGAACCAATGACAGCGCGACGTCGGCGCCACAACGAGCAGATGACTTCTTCCATTCCCGCACTCGACCAGGTATTTGATTCAGTTGAGTCATCAGAGACTCGAGATCCTGTGAGAGTTCTGCCTATGGCCAGAGTTCAGCATCAATCTGCATCATTGCCGCCTTCGGTCGAGCGAGATAGTCCACAACACTGTCCATGCGTGACTCCAACTGCAATACATTCATCACAACATCATCTTTGATAGGAGAGTTTATGGGGTCGAGACCCGTCTCGACCCGCCCAGTTTCTGCTTCGAAATCTTAACAAAGTTCTGCACAAATCGGAAAAGCAGTAAGTCAATGGTTTAGCAAGACGTGTCAGTCAACATCAACAAATCAGTCGAACAAGAGAAAATACCTTCAAGCTTCAAGACCAACTTCGCAGCAAGCTTCCCCAGATAAGATTCTAATTCGCCCTTCTTGGCCTTGAGGCTCCCAACTTCGTTGGTCAAGCTTTCCTTGTCTTTATTCAGTTGCGCGACTTCCTGGCTAGCTTCAGAAATGGCGGTCTTCAACTTGGAGTTCTCCTCTTCCAACTTGCTGACTGAGGCCAGCTTCTTGTCCAGAAGTGCTAATTTCTCTCGCGCCTCCTTCTGGGCCGCGGCAAGATCCTGGTCCTTCTTCTCCAGAGCCTGCTTCATTTTCTCTAAAGAAATAACATTCTTCAGAGGAGCTTGAATCTGTTCGAATGAAATCACTCGGTTCAAAGAGACTAAAAAGAGAGAGACAGAGAGAGAGAGAGAGAAAGTCACAAGGTGGACAGTCGACGAGTGGTTACCTCCCATGATAGCTGCTTCGTCCTGAGCATTCTTGAGGGCCTTCTTGGCCAGTTCCAGATCAAGGTTGAGACTGACCTGCTTCTTATCCAATTTAGAAAGTTGAGCTCCAAGATCACAAGACTTCTACATTCAGCAAATACGATATGTCAGTCGACGGAAACAAAAGCTAATCACAGTGAAAGTTGGTCTAAGACTACCGCTGAATCAAACATTCAACAGTAGTCTCGGGGACAACACCTAGTGGGTGCACTTAGCGTGCCCCCACTGGTTTGGTTTTACGATCGGCATGGTCTGTCTAGCATGAGTAAAAAAAGGGAGTTTCTCAGACCCCAGCCGACTACCAGCAGCCGACCTCGGTCTCGGGGACTACACCTAGTGGGTGCACTCTACGTGCCCCCACTGATTCGAAAAAACACTCGACTCAACCTAGTCGATTCAAGTGGAAGAACTATTTAGCTCTAACACAGAAACACCCCAGTGGGTGATTGGATGTGAAACACAGACCCAGGATAGACGCACATAATAGGTTCCAAAACGCTCATCCAAGAACACCATATGGACAGTAAAGCAACAGTGGCAACTATCATTTCTCAAGAGACCAGCCAGAAATCAACTAACCTTGACGTTGGCTTGAAAGCTGTGCTGGCATTGTAAGCAACCTAACTGGCCTCATGCACCACCTTCATATGCTCCATCATGAGATTTACCTGGAGAAGAGCCTCCCTGGCAGCACTCGATTGGTCGTCTAGAGTCTGGTATGCAGCAAAGAGTGATGATGGCAGCGCAGTCGGAGCAGTCATTGGGTTGGAAGCATGGAGTTGTATTGGAGCGGCAGGGGCCTGAGCAGTCGACCCCAAAGGACAGTCAGTCGACAACCAGCAAAAGTAACATTGGTCCAAGCCAGATCTCCGGATCGCTGGACCACTGTCTCAGGCACCAATGTCGATTGAAGCACCTGACCCTCAGTCGCCTTCCCGCTTGAGGCTCTGCCCCTCCTTCTTCTCTCCCTCAGAGGCACTTCTTCTTCATCATCCGGAAGCTCAATGACATCCCGCAGAGCTGCAACAAAAAGCAGCCTTAAGAGATCAATCGACCAACAATCTAGTCGGCAGAACAAATTCAAGTTGGATAGAGTGTACCAGCTTTGGAGGTGGCCACGTCATCGGTCTCCTCATCACCTGGGGCCTTGGCAATGTTCGTATCAGTCGCAGAAGTTGCAGGGCTAGAAAAGTTCATAATCCACTCGGTCAGAACAGAAGTATCAAACCGTGGAAGAAAACACAGAAAGATAGAGCACTCACCCAGAGGCAACATGGACGTCCATCTTGATCTTGGGCAAGGTCTTCCGAGCCTTTGAAGGACCGACCTTTGGCTGCTTGGCGACCTTCTCCGTCGGCTCCGGGGTCGAAGTCCGAGTGCGCTTCTGTGCTTGAGTACTTGGAGCCACGGTTTTGCCATGCCCGCCCGCCGGATCTTGGAGTTGCTTGGATTGACGCTCTGTGCGAGGTGGTGAGTCAACTATCTCGTTGTCCTCCGACTCATCACTTTCCTCCTCATCGCCGTCTTCTGGAGACTGTCAGTCGCTGCTTTCTTCCGCACTGACCTCTCCCTCATGGTCTTGCTCCAGAGCTTGTTCACCGTTGGGCATCAAGTACATCTCGATATAAACCTACAAGACAAGAAGTCAAACAAGTATAAGTCGGATTCAAAGACAGTTGCAAAACATATAGAAGTACAGTCGGTATCAGAGATGAGACCTTGTCTGGCTGGTTGTTGGCACTAAATGGGTCGACTCTCCTGGCTCCCCTGGGGTTATCCTTGTTTCCTGTAACACACTTCAGCCACAGGGCCACCGTCTCGGCCGTAACCTCCTCTGGATCAACCCAAGCGGTGCCGTTGGCTCCAGAGTACATCCACATCGAGTGGTCATGAGCCTGGAGCGGCTGGATGCGTCGACTGAGAAACACCTCCAACAAGTCCATGCCGGTTACTCCCTGGTTGATTAGTTGGGCCACTCTCTTAACCAACATGTTCATTTCCACCCTCTCCGCAGCAGTCATTTTCAGTGAAGAAGGTTGCTTGGCATGATCTAAAGAGAAAGGAGGAAGACTGGACGACTGATCGGGAGTCGCAATATCCTGGCAGTAGAACCAGGTCGACTGACAGCCCCTGACCGACTCGGGAAGTGTCATGGAAGGGAAAGCACTCCTCTTCCTCTTCTGGATCCCCAAGCCCCCACACATTTGGATCACGTGCGTCCTCTCATCACTCGAATTCGCTTTCTTCACCGACTGGGAGCGGATTGTGAAGATGTGCTTGAAAAGACCCCAGTGCGGTCGACAACCCAGGAGATTTTCGCACATGGACACAAATGTGGTGAGGTACGTAATGGTGTTGGGAGAGAAGTGTTGGAGCTGAGCTCCAAAAAAGTTCAAGAAGCCCCGGAAAAAGGATGCGGAGGAGGGGAGAAACCATGCTCGACATGGGTGGCGAGCAGGACGCACTCACCCGGCCACGACTGAGGCTCCGTCTCCCCCTTCGGCAGCCTCGCAGCTCCGTCAATGATCAGGACGGAGTCCGCCAGCTCCTCCAAATCCTCTGGCCGGAGTGAAGATCGGATCCAATCACCATGGATCCAACCCGGCAGCAGTGCAGACCTCGACGACGACCCCCAATTTGTATTCTTGCCTTTCGCCGCCCCCGTCCCTTTCGTCGCGCATTCTAGCGCTGCCGTCTTGTCCTTCACCATGGTGGCGGGGCAGCGGCATCAAGAGCGGAGGAGCAAGATGCGGTGGAGAAGCAGAGGAGGAAGAGAAAGAAGGATGCGCACAGTGCAGATGCCTTGGCCCCGACACCTTTTAAGGACCCGCTTCCGAGTGGCTGACACGTGGCGAAAAAGGTGGCGCAAAAATCGAGGCGCTCCTGTCTATCCATCCTACTTACTACGGCACGCTCCGCCTCGCGCGCTTCTCCAAAATTTCGAATCCCGCGAGACCCGGGATACGCCATAAACAATCGCGCCAAAGATTTCGCATCAAAAGTAACACTCAACGAGTGACGGTATAAATCCACTCGGCAACTTCTGAATCGATCAAGGCGACTGAAACGAAGCCGAAGTTCTAACATGGGCCTCTAGTCCAACATGGGTGCTTGTGAAGCACAAGAGTCAAGGCAAGATCAACTTCAACCTTCTTTTCACTCAGACCTCAATCCATTTGGGGGCTAATGATGATGATATAGACCTAGGGTAGGGTCATAGGCCTGACCTATACGCCCTACCCAAGGTCACTACTCTAGAAGCAAAGACACCCAAGAGACAACAGGGAGTACCGATTGAAGGCGTCGAGTGCAGTCCACTCGACCAGTCATACCACTCGGGTACCCCTCCCTCCTGATATCACTCGACCATACAATAAACCACTCGACCTACTGAAGACCAGGAGTCACTCAGGACAGCAACGATCAGGCGTTCACTCCGTAGTCTTTAAGATCATGGATAACACTTTATAGCTGGCATTATCAGTAACGCCCTATCTTTATGTACATTGAACCCCTGTAACAGAGGTGGGCTGGGTCCTGGAGCACTCTATATAAGCCACCCCCTCCTTTGGGACAAGGGTTCACACCCCCTGTAACACACACTCCCATATTCCAGTCGACCGCCTCAGGGAACCGAGATGTAGGGCTTTTACCTCCTCCTGGAGGGGCCTGAACTCGTAAACACTTGCGTACAATCTCACCGCAGCTAGGACCTTCCCTCCTCATTCGTACCCCCTATACTTACTGTCATACTTAGTACCACGACACCCCCTAGCCCAAACCGAATTGGACTAGGGCTAGTGGGTCCGCCCCCCCCCTTTCGTTCTCTCCTCCCTCTCCTTCCCCCTTCTCCTTGTGGAAGTAGGAAAGGGGGGCCGAATCCTACTTGGAGTAGGACTCCCCCCCTAGGAGTGCCTCCTCCTGGCCGGCGTCCACCTCCCTCCCTCCTTTATATAAGTGGGGTAGGGGGCACCCAAAGGCACAACAGACAATCTCTTAGCCGTGTGCGGTGCCCCCCTCCACAGTTTTAACCTCGGTCATATCGTCGTAGTGCTTAGGCGAAGCTCTGCGCCATTAATTTCATCATCACCGTCACCACACCGTCATGCTGATGGAACTCTCCCTCGTCCTCAGCTGGATCAAGAGTCCGAGGGACGTTACCGAGTTGAACATGTGCAGATCGCGGAGGTGTCGTGCGTTCGATACTTGATCGGTTGGATCGTGAAGACGTTCGACTACATCAACCGCGTTACTTAACGCTTCCGCTTTCGTTCTACGAGGGTACATGGACACACTCTCCCTGCTCGTTGCTATGCTTCTCCTAGATAGATCTTGCGTGATCGTAGGAAATTTTTTGAAGTTACCATGTTCCCCAACATGTCATCTAACACAACTCATTATGGGCAGTAAAAAGAAGGCTGCAGAGTTCTTACTTACCATCCTGCAGTTCGCCGTTGTCTTGGATAAAGTGTAAACATATAGTTTAATTGCCATCTTTGGACCCATTTTACTAACAATCTTTATCAGCTTCCTCACTTGATGCTGGTTCATCAATATCTCATTGCCCCATACGCAGAAATGGTCGAAGCATGGATCTTTACCAATGACATTTGTACCTAAAAGCACCAAGTTAATACTAGAAGCTAAACAGCAATTGCACAATGATGTAGTACCACACTCTTTTATAATACTCCCTCCGTTCCTAAATATTTGTCTTTCTATGGATTTCAACAAGTGACTACATACGAAGCAAAATGGGTGAATCTACACTCTAAAATATGTCTATATACATCCGTATGTGGTAGTCCATTTGAAATCTCTAAAAAGACAAATATTTAGGAATGGAGGGAGTATCTTATAACATCCAATATACGCACATATTAGATGAATTAACATCTTATATTATGGGCCGGAAGGAGTTTAGTGCATTCTTACAAATTATCGGCTGATTAACTACTGCTGTATCCATGGGTTATAGTTAGTTTGAGCTAGTTCGGGCTCAAATAGCCCTAAAGTATATCTAAACATGAGGGCTAGTTTGAGCTAGTTGCATCTGTAACCCACCCAAAAAAAACTATCCAACCCAAGAGGTGCTAACTGGAGCTAGTTCTCCTAGTGAATTTATTGTCAATCTAACCCTGCCATCCAAACAACTCTTTGGATGGAGTTAGTTCAGGGTTAGTCATTAGCTAGAAACTAACTTTAACCTCTAGATAAGTTGAGTATCCAAACAGGGCTGTGTTGTTGTTGCTGCCACTGCTCTTCTACGTGTATCTAGACATCATTAGAACATTAATGTGACACTCTTCCTTGTTGCTATGTAGCCTAGGATTGCATATTTAGACATTAAGTACATTGCATGTTGCTATGTAGCCTCAAATATATTACATATGGCCCTAATTAACCTAACGATAAATGGGCTGCAGATATCACTACTAGGAAAAGGGCTATAGATAATATGGACATTAATGGCGCACCACACATGTGGTGCGCCACTACTATATACTAATGGCGCACCATGTGTTGGTGCGCCATTAGTGTCCAAATACTAATGGCGCACCACATCCACGATGCGCCATTAGTAACAATTTTTTTAATTTTTTTTCAAAACTAGTAATGGCGCACCAGGGAATAGTGCGCCATTACTATTTAAACTAGTAATGGCGCACCACATCCACGGTGCGCCATTACTAGTTAAACTAGTAATGGCGCACCACATCCACGGTGCACCACTAGTAATTTTTTTTCAATTTTTTTGTCATTTTTTTTCAAAACTAGTAATGGCGCACCAGGGGATAGTGCGCCATTACTAGTTAAACTAGTAATGGCGCACCACATCCACGGTGCTCCACTAGTAATTTTTTTCAAGTTTTTTCAGAACTAGT
>NC_041385.1:763809712-763869166 GCF_002162155.2 Triticum dicoccoides
CCACTACTATATACTAATGGCGCACCATGTGTTGGTGCGCCATTAGTGTCCAAATACTAATGGCGCACCACATCCACGATGCGCCATTAGTAACAATTTTTTTAATTTTTTTTCAAAACTAGTAATGGCGCACCAGGGAATAGTGCGCCATTACTATTTAAACTAGTAATGGCGCACCACATCCACGGTGCACCACTAGTAATTTTTTTTCAATTTTTTTGTCATTTTTTTTCAAAACTAGTAATGGCGCACCAGGGGATAGTGCGCCATTACTAGTTAAACTAGTAATGGCGCACCACATCCACGGTGCTCCACTAGTAATTTTTTTCAAGTTTTTTCAGAACTAGTAATGGCGCACTGTGTGTGTGGTGCACCATTACTAGTTGAACTAGTAATTGCGCACCACTCCCACGGTGCGCCATTACTAACTTGGCCCAAAAATTACACGGAATGCACCCCCCTGGACCGCCTTTTCAGTTTTAAAAAAAATAGAAGAAAATGATGGAAATGTCAAAAAAATGAAAGAAAATAAGTTTCACATGTGATATGTGGTCTACTTGTTGGGAAAATTTACAAATATGAATTTCGACTTTATTTGCAAAATCTCTTTGGAATTTGTAAAATGGGCATAACTTTTGCATACGAACTCGGATTAAAAAGTTTTTTATATGAAAAATCATCTACTCGAAAAGTTACATCCGAACTGTTTGCTAGTGGGGAACCCCGTTAAACATTTTCAAAATCCTCAAAAACCTAACAGAAAAAAGTAACGGGGCTTTTAAGATCTAGAGGGGAAAAATGAAAAAAAATCAAACTTACTAGTGGCGCACCGTTTGCTAGGTGCGCCACTAGTAATAGAAAAAAATTGGTTTCAAATTTTTTTGGGAATTTTTTTTTCAAAAAATGATACGTAATATGACCGGGAAGTGTGAAATATTTTTCAAAATTTTGTCATACTCATGAACATGAGCAAAGTCCTAGACATCAACAAGGTTTAATATGATTTATATGATAGATATATCAACAAGTGCCTGTTAAATGAGGTGGTGCTGGGTTTGGATAGAACTGCGAAGTTAAGCATGCTCGGGCTGGAGTAGTGTGAGGATGAGTGACCTTCTAGGAAGTTTGACCACTTAGTGCGATTTGACTTGAGATTAAGCATATTGACCTGACATTAAGCCATAGTGACCCGAGATTAAGAAAAAAACGAAAAAAAATGAATTTTTTTTGAAAAACAATTTGAAAAAAAAAATTCTGAAAAAATATTTGAAAAAAAATTGTTACTAATGACGCACTTCTATGTGGTGCGCCATTACTAAGTCAGATAGTAATGGTGCACCGTTTGATATACTAATGGCGCACTCCCTGGTGCGGCATTAGTATCTGGTATACTAATGGCGCACCAGGGGTGCGCCATTAGTATTAAATTCTAATGGCGTGATGCTAGATAGCTTCAGTGTGCAGGTTTAAGCATGCTAGTAAAGCAAAAGAAGTGGAAAGGTGTGTTAACTGCAACAGGCCTAACATTTAACAACAAGCAAACATAGTCATTCAAACTGGTATTGTGCCGGTCTAAGTACACTAGTTATTGTTAAATAAAAATGGAAAGGCATGTTAACTACAAGATGCAGCAACCAAATGTAGTCATTCATAGTGGTATTGTTGAAACTAGTACTGTTGAAATTGAATTGCATAGTTCATACTTGCACATATAGAACATCACGTCGTGAATAACTGGAATAAACAAGGCAAACTTCGAATAACCAAAGATAGCATTTGAAACTGGACATATGCTAAATACAAACAACAGAACAATCAAAAAACCTTTAAAAGAGGCATATGCTAGCTATAACAGGCTTAACAGCAAGCAAATATATGCATTCCTATCGGTATGTTGAAAACTGGATTGATGAAATATGCTGCACATTAAATAATTGCACATATAGAGCATCACACTGTGAACAACTGAAATAAACAAGGCATATTGCAAACAACCAGATATAGCAGTAATTAAAACTGGACATATTCTCACTACACTACAAAAGGGACTCGAGAAAACAAATCATGGGTTTCCCTCTATGAAGAGGCACGGCAAAACAAATCATGGGTTTCCTCACTTGTCACAGATAGGCTTGTTCCCGTGGGAAGAGCATGGACCCTGGATGCGCTCCATGTTGTCGCAGATGGGCTCCTTCCCCTTGGAAGAGCACGGCTGTAGGGTGCCCTCCCTGATGTCGCAGACGGGCGCTTTCCCCTTGGAAGAGCAGATGGGCTCTTTCCCCTTGGAAAAGCCGGAGAGGGTGCCCTGCTCGTGGTCGCCGTCGATGAGGTCTGACTTGGAAGCTGTGGATCCCAAGCCAGCGTCGCAGAACGTGTCCTTCATAAATGACAAAAGGGGCTCGATGGTGATGTAGGATGGCAAATTGTTGACACTGAGCCAGAGGAGATGAGCAGCGGGGCCATGGATGAGATCGACGGTGGTTGAACCCGAGGGGTTGGGGGTGGGCCACTTAACCTGTGACATAGACCACCTCAGGTCGTCACTGTCGATGACCTCAATGTTGTAGCCGGCGGCCGAGACATGCCCGCATACTCTAGCCTGCTACTTGAGTGTCTGCCGCCAGTAATGGTTGTCAGCGTCCTCGGCAACGTCGGGCCAAGAGACCATGATACACCTCTTTTGGGCCAGTCGCTCCTCGAGCTCCACGGGAAGCATAGCCGGGCTTAGGCTGCGACGCTTTGGAGTGCGGGATGGGGATGGGGATGGGGATCTTTGGGAAAGGGGGCATTTGGCAGGCGTTATCTAAGAAACTCAGGGCGGCCTAGGTATAGAGATCGGTGGGTGAGCTGCACAGGCAAAGCAGCAGATGTTGACAATAGCGGTGTTGCGGCGGCGGCAGCGGCAACGGGGACCTTGCTAGGGTTTCGAGCGAGGGAGGGTGTGTGTGTGCACGCGCACGCCTGAGGAGGTTTTGGTGTGTGTGTGTGTGTGTGGGGGTGGTGTTTGAGGAAATGAGGCGGGCACTGAAAATTTTACTATGCGGGAGTCAAACGCGGGAGTGAAATGCTGGGGCTATTGAAAATTTTGATGATAGTGCATCGCACACGGTCCGGAGATAACAACCGAGTGTTCTGAAACAGAAAAACCCTCGAGGCGGGAAGATATTTTCTAGAGATGCAGGCGGTATTGGGTACAAGAAACATCGCACACGGTCCGGAGATAACAACCGTGTGTTATGAAATAGAAAAACCCTCGAGGCGGGTAGATATTTTCTAGGGATGCAGGCGGGATTGGGAACAAGAAACATCGCACACGGTCCAGAGATAACAACCGTGTGTTCTGAAACAGAAAAACCCTCGAGGCGGGCAGATGTTTTTGAGAGGGGGAGCCTCATGGAGCCCAATGTACTATGTGGATGTGTGCGTGACAGGGGCACCGGCGTGGCACATGGTTAGTTTGAAAGAACCGTGTCTGTTGTGTCATCCGACTTGTCTAATGTTCATAAATTTGGCGAAAAATGACGCGAGAGAGGGTCAGAACATGAACACACTTGCATGTGGACCAAATTTATGTATGAAAAGGGTGGTTTGATTTTCAAATACCAAATGCAACTTCGATGTGGCACCTATCTCGCAAAGCGCACGGTATTGCTTGCCCCCTCGTGTCGGCACGAAGGGAATCCTAAGCTATGAATGCATGCCCCCTCCCCCCAACTGAGGTTCACCTAGCAAAGTGCGAAGTAGCTAGCAGCCCCCCTCCTCCCTCGTGTAGGCACGAAGGGAATCCCCACGTCACAAAAACCCTCACCCCACCCGCCACCCCCTCCCGTCACCATTCACACCTGCACAAGCTCCTCCGCATCTATGCCATGGCACCGCCTATCGCAGCGATAAACACTTAGCTCGATGCCCGCCGCCGCCGCCAGGATGTCGGCAAATCCCACCGCATTTCGCCACTTCCGCTTGCTGCCGCCTATTGCCATTGACTTTCTTGACACTGCTCGCGGTCGACCCAGCTCCGCTCGGTTGGGGAATCTGTCGTACTGAGGGTTCTTTCTCATGGACAACAAGGTAACTAATTTAATGAGATATTATCTCATCTCTCATCCCAGTTCATTTGCCTCCTTTAATCACCCGATGGAAATCGCCATGAATTCATTTTTATTCGAGCTGATTTGAGGGTTTTCTTTCATTCATAGAATGTATAGTGCGCCGACACATCAGGAGTTTGCGACCTCCACCAGAGATTCCATCTCATCGTACCAGATCACTTGAGGATGCGCGCGGTATGTTCAATCTCACCCTAAATCGATGCATGGCCTACTTTCCTCAACATATTCTAAATATTGCTACATTTGGATAAAAGGTGCCACATGCACCATATACGTCAAAGGGGATTTCCCCCCTCTTCTTTCTATATTAGGCAAATTAATGATGTATTGTTCTTTCGATTACTCTCATATTTCCATGACATCATGTTTACCCTATCTGTTTAATTATAGATTTTTTGTCCTTCGATTTCAACTGCTGTATAGTTCTTTCAATTTGGGCCCATATTTGCATGTTGCCGTATTTTCTTTAACAATCCTACCATTTTATGCAGCGCCTTCCTTGCTATGCAAAAGATTATGTAGTGCATAATCTTTCCCTTTACATAGATCAAGACTGCACGGATGTCATACTTCACACAAACCATGGATCTACAGTCGTTGCTACTATAAGACTTGATGAATGTGGTGACTCCAATTTTGGCACTGGCTTTTGGAAAGAAATTTCTAAGTTTTATGTACTAAAAGCTGGCACTAAAATTGCACTGCACATAAAAGGGCATGGTCATGAGATATTGCTACGTCTTGAGCTTGCGTTGGTTTTCCTTGAAGAGGAAAGGGTGATGCAGCAAAGTAGCGTAAGTATTTCCCTCAGTTTTTGAGAACCAAGGTATCAATCCAGTAGGAGGCTCCTCAGAAGTCCCATGCACCTACACAAACAAACAAGAACCTCACAACCAACGCAATAAAGGGGTTGTCAATTGTTGGGGAACATAGTAATTTCGAAAAATTTCCTACGCACACGCAAGATCATGGTGGTGCATAGTAACAAGAGGGGAGAGTGTTGTCCATGTACCCTCGTAGACCGAAAGGGGAAGCGTTAGAACAACGCGGTTTATGTAGTCGTACGTCTTCATGGCCCGACCGATGAAGCACCGAAAACACGGCACCTCCGAGTTCTAGCACACGTTCAGCTCGATGATGTCCCTCGAACTCCGATCCAACCGAGTGTCGAGGGAGAGTTCCGTTAGCACGACGGCGTGGTGACGATGTTGATGTTCTACCGTCATAGGGCTTTGCCTAAGCATCGCTACAATATTATCGAGGAGGACTATGGTGGAGGGGGGCACCGCACACGGCTAACAGATCAAGAGATCTATTGTTGTGTCTAGAGGTGCCCCTGCCCCCGTATATAAAGGAGAAACGGGGGAGGGGGCGGCCGGCCAAGGAGGAGGTGCGCCATGGGGAGTCCTACTCCCACCGGGAGTAGGAGAGGAGGGAGAGAGAGGAAGGAAAGGGGGGGGGGGGCACCGTCCCCCTCTCCTTGTCCTATTCGGACTAGGGGGAGGGGCGTGCGGCCCAGCCCTGGATGCCTCTCCTCTTCTCCACTAAGGCCCACTATGGCCCATTAAGCCCCCGGGGGGTTCCGGTAACCCCCCGGTACTCAGGTAAAATCCCGATTTCACCCGGAACACTTCCGATATCCAAATATAAGCTTCCAATATGTCAATCTTCATGTCTCGACCATTTCGAGACTCCTCATCATGTCTGTGATCACATTCGGGACTCCGAACAACCTTCGGTACATCAAAACTCATAAACTCATAATATAAGTATCACCGAAACTTTAAGTGTGCGGACCCTACGGGTTCGAGAACTATGTAGACATGACCGAGACACATTTCCGGTCAATAACCAATAGCGGAACATGGATGATCATATTGGCTCCTACACATTCTACGAAGATCTTTATCGGTCAAACCGCATAACAACATACGTTGTTCCCTTTGTCATCGGTATGTTACTTGCCCGAGATTCGATCGTCGGTATCTCAATACCTAGTTCAATCTCGTTATCGGAAAGTCTCTTTACTCATTTTGTAATGCATAATTTCGTAACTAACTCATTAGTTACATTGCTTGTAAGGCTTATAGTGATGTGCATTACCGAGAGGGCCCAGAGATACCTCTCTGACAATCGGAGTGACAAAACCTAATCTCGAAATACGCCAACTCAACATGTACCTTTGGAGACACCTGTAGAGCTCCTTTATAATCACCCAGTTACGTTGTGACATTTGGTAGCACACAAAGTGTTCCTCCGGTAAACGGGAGTTGCATAATCTCATAATTGTAGGAATATGTATAAGTCATGAAGAAAGCAATAGCAACATACTAAACGATCAACTGCTAAGCTGACGGAATGGGTCAAGTCAATCACATCATTCTCCTAATGATGTGATCCCGTTAATCAAATGAAAACTCATGTCTATGGTTAGGAAACGTAACCATCTTTGATTAATGAGCTAGTCAGGTAGAGGCATACTAGTGACATTAAGTTTGTCTATGTATTCACACATGTATCATGTCTCCGGTTAATATAACTCTAGCATGAATAATAAACATTTATCAAGATATAAGGAAATAAATAATAACTTTATTATTGCCTCTAGGGCATATTTCCTTTAGTCTCCCACTTGCACTAGAGTCAATAATCTAGATTACACAGTAATGATTCTAACACCCATGGAGCCTTGGTGCTGATCATGTTTTGCTCGTGGAAGAGGCTTAGTCAACGGGTCTGCAACATTCAAATCCGTATGTATCTTGCAAATCTCTATGTCTCCCACCTGGACTTGGTCCTAGATGGAATTGAAGCGTCTCTTGATGTGCTTGGTCCTCTTGTGAAATTTGGATTCCTTTGCCAAGGCAACTGCACCCATATTGTCACAGAAGATCTTCATTGGTCCCAATGCACTAGGTATGACACCTAGATCGGAAATGAACTCCTTCATCCATACTCCTTCATTTTTCGGAAGCAACTATGTACTCCGCTTCGCATGTAGATCCATCCACGACGCTTTGTTTAGAACTGCACCAACTGACAGCTCCACCATTCAATATAAACAAGTATCCGTTTTGCGATTTAGAATCATCCGGATCAGTGTCAAAGCTTGCATCGACGTAACCATTTACGACTAGCTCTTTGTCACCTCCATAAACGAGAAACATATCCTTAGTCCTTTTCAGGTATTTCAGGATATTCTTGACCGTTGTCCAGTGATCCACTCCTAGATTACTTTGGTACCTCCCTGCTAAACTTATTGCTAAGCATACATCAGGTCTGGTACACAACATTGCATACATGATAGAGCCTATGGCTGAAGCATAGGGAACATCTTTCATTTTCTCTCTATCTTCTGCTGTGGTCGGGCATTGAGTCTGACTCAACTTCACACCTTGTAATACAGGCAAGAACCCTTTCTTTGCTTGATCCATTTTGAACTTTTTCAAAACTTTATCAAGGTATGTGCTTTGTGAAAGTCCAATTAAGCGTCTTGATCTATCTCTATA
This sequence comes from Triticum dicoccoides, assembly GCF_002162155.2. Lineage (NCBI taxonomy): Eukaryota > Viridiplantae > Streptophyta > Magnoliopsida > Poales > Poaceae > Triticum > Triticum dicoccoides. The sequence goes on from NC_041385.1 coordinate 763,817,334, forward strand.
GATCTTGATGCCTAATATGTAAGCAGCTTCACCGAGGTCTTTCATTGAAAAACTTTTATTCAAGTATCCTTCTATGCTATCCAGAAATTCTATATCATTTCCAATTAACAATATGTCATCTACATATAATATCAGAAATGCTACAGAGCTCCCACTCACTTTCTTGTAAATACAGGCTTCTCCAAAAGTCTGTATAAAACCATATGCTTTGATCACACTATCAAAGCATTTATTCCAACTCCGAGAGGCTTGCACCAGTCCATAAATGGATCGCTGGAGCTTGCACACTTTGTTAGCACCTTTTGGATTGACAAAACCTTCCGGTTGCATCATATACAAATCTTCTTCCAGAAATCCATTCAGGAATGCAGTTTTGACATCCATTTGCCATATTTCATAATCATAAAATGCGGCAATTGCTAACATGATTCAGACAGACTTTAAGCATCACTACGAGTGAGAAAGTCTCATCGTAGTCAACTCCTTGAACTTGTCGAAAACCTTTCGCAACAAGTCAAGCTTTGTAGACAGTTACATTACCATCAGCTTCCGTCTTCTTATTGAAGATCCATTTATTCTCGATGGCTTGCCGATCATCGGGCAAGTCAACCAAAGTCCATACTTTGTTCTCATACATGGATCCCAACTCAGATTTCATGGCCTCAAGCCATTTTGCGGAATCTGGGCTCATCATCGCTTCCTCATAGTTCGTAGGTTCGCCATGGTCAAGTAACACGACTTCCAAAATAGGATTACCGTACCACTCTGGTGTGGATCTTACTCTGGTTGACCTATGAGGTTTGGTAGTAACTTGATCTGAAGTTTCATGATCAATATCATTAGCTTCCTCACTGATTGGTGTAGTCATCACAGGAACCGGTTTCTGTGATGAACTATTTTCCAATAAGGGAGCAAATACAGTTACCTCATCAAGTTCTACTTTTCTCCCACTCACTTCTTTCGAGAGAAACTCCTTCTCTAGAAAGGATCCGAATTTAGCAAAAAAAGTCTTGCCTTCAGATCTGTGATAGAAGGTGTACCCAATAGTCTCTTTTGGGTATCCTATGAAGACACATTTCTCCGATTTGGGTTCGAGCTTATCTGGTTGAAGTTTCTTCATATAAGCATCGCAGCCCCAAACTTTAAGAATCGACAACTTTGGTTTCTTGCCAAACCATAGTTCATAAGGCGTCGTCTCAATGGATTTTGATGGTGCCCTATTTAACGTGAATGCGGCCGTATCTAAAGCATAACCCCAAAACGATAGGGGTAAATCAGTAAGAGACATCATAGATCGCACCATATCTAGTAAAGTACGATTATGACGTTCGGACACACCATTACGCTGTGGTGTTCCAGGTGGCATCAGTTGCGAAACTATTCCGCATTGTTTCAAATGTAAACCAAACTCGTAACTCAAATATTCTCCTCCATGATTAGATCGTAGAAACTTTATTTTCTTGTTACGATGATTTGCCACTTCACTCTAAAATTCTTTGAACTATTCAAATGTTTCAGACTTGTGTTTCATTAAGTAGATATACCCATATCTGCTCAAATCATCTATGAAGGTGAGAAAATAACGATACCCGCCGCGAGCCTCAATATTCATTGGACCACACATATCATTATGTATGATTTCCAACAAATCAGTTGCTCGCTCCATAGTTCCGGAGAACGGCATTTTAGTCATCTTGCCCATGAGGCACGGTTCGCAAGTACCAAGTGATTCCAGAAGTCCATCAGTATGGAGTTTCTTCATGCGCTTTACACCAATATGACCCAAACGGCAGTGCCACAAATAAGTTGCACTATCATTATCAACTCTGCATCTTTTGGCTTCAATATTATGAATATGTGTATCACTACTATCGAGATTTAATAAAAATAGACCACTCTTCAAGGGTGCATGACCATAAAAGATATTACTCATATAAATAGAACAACCATTATTCTCTGATTTAAATGAATAACCATCTCGCATCAAACAAGATCGAGATATAATGTTCATGCTCAACGCTGGCACCAAATAACAATTATTCAGGTCTAAAACTAAACCCGAAGGTAGATGTAGAGGTAGCGTGCTGACCGCGATCACATCGACTTTGGAACCATTTCCCACGCGCATCGTCACCTCGTTCTTAGCCAATCTTCGCTTAATCTGTAGTCCCTGTTTTGAGTTGCAAATATTAGCAACAGAACCAGTATCAAATACCAAGGTACTACTGCAAGCATTAGTAAGGTACACATCAATAACATGTATATCACATATACCTTTGTTCACCTTGCCATACTTCTTATCCGCCAAATACTTGGGGCAGTTCCGCTTCGAGTGACCAGTCTGCTTGCAGTAGAAGCACTAAGTCTCAAGCTTAGGTCCAGATTTGGGTTTCTTCTCTTGAGCAGCAACTTGTTTGTTTTTCTTCTTGACATTCCCCTTCTTCCCTTTACCCTTTTTCTTGAAACTGGTGGTCTTATTGACCATCAACACTTGATGCTCCTTCTTGATTTCTACCTCCGCAGGCTTTAGCATTGCGAAGAGCTCGGGTAGTCTTGTCCATCCCTTGCATATTATAGTTCATCACGAAGTTCTTGTAGCTTGGTGGCAGTGATTGAAGAATTCTGTCAATGACACTATCATCAGGAAGATTTACTCCCAGTTGAATCAAGTGATTATTATACCCAGACATTTTGAGTATATGTTCACTGACAGAACTATTCTCTTCCATCTTGCAGCTATAGAACTTATTGGAGACTTCATATCTATCAATCCAGGCATTTGCTTGAAATATTAACTTCAACTCCTGGAACATCTCATATGCTCCATGATGTTCAAAACGTTGTTGAAGTCCCGGTTCTAAGCCGTAAAGCATGGCACACTGAACTATCGAGTAGTCATCAGCTTTGCTCTGCCAGATGTTCTTAACGTCGTCAGTTGCATCTGCAGCAGGCCTAGCACCCAGCGGTGCTTCCAGGACGTAATTCTTCTGTGCAGCAATGAGGATAATCCTCAGGTTACGGACCCAGTCTGTGTAATTGCTACCATCATCTTTCAACTTAGCTTTCTCAAGGAACACATTAAAATTCAATGGAACAACAACACGAGCCATCTATCTACAACAAACACAGACAAGCAAAATACTATCAGGTACTAAGTTCATGATAAATTTAAGTTCAATTAATCATATTACTAAAGATCTCCCACTTAGACAGACATCTCTCTAGTCATCTAAGTGATCATGTGATCCAAATCAACTAAACCATGTCCAATCATCACGTGAGATGGAGTAGTTTTCAATGGTGAACATCACTATGTTGATCATATCTACTATATGATTCACGGTCGACCTTTCGATCTCTGTGTTCCGAGGCCATATCTTTATATGCTAGGCTCGTCAAGTTTAACCTGAGTATTCCGCGTGTGCAACTGTTTTGCACCCGTTGTATTTGAACGTAGAGCCTATCACACCCGATCATCACGTGGTGTCTCAGCACGAAGAACTTTCACAATGGTGCATACTCAGGGAGAACACTTATACCTTCAAATTTAGTGAGAGATCATCTTATAATGCTACTGTCAATCAAAGCAAAATAAGATGAAAAAGGATAAACATCACATGCAATCAATATAAGTGATATGATATGGCCATCATCATCTTGTGCTTGTGATCTCCATCTCCAAAGCACCGTCACGATCACCATTGTCACCGGCGCGACACCTTGATCTACATCGTAGCATCGTTGTCGTTTCACCACCTATTGCTTCTACGACTATCGCTACCGCTTAGTGATAAAGTAAAGCAATTACCGAGCATTTGCATTGCATACAATAAAGCGACAACCATATGGCTCCTGCCAGTTGCCGATAACTCGGTTACAAAACATGATCATATCATACAATAAAATATAGCATCACATCTTGACCATATCACATCACAACATGCCCTGCAAAAACAAGTTAGACGTCCTCTACTTTGTTGTTGCAAATTTTACGTGGCTGCTACGGGCTGAGCAAGAACCATTCTTACCTACGCATCAAAACCACAGCGATAGTTCGTCAAGTTAGTGTTGTTTTAACCTTCTCAAGGACCGGGCGTAGACACACTCGGTTCAACTAAAGTTGGAGAAACTGACACCCGCCAGCCACCTGTGTGCAAAGCACGTCAGTAGAACCAGTCTCGCGTAAGCATACGTGTAGTGTCGGTCCGAGCCGCTTCATCCAACAATACCGCCGAACCAAAGTATGACATGCTGGTAAGCAGTATGACTTGTATCACCCACAACTCACTTGTGTTCTACTCGTGCATATAACATCTACGCATAAAACCTGGCTCGGATACCACTGTTGGGGAACGTAGTAATTTCAAAAAAAATTCCTACGCACACGCAAGATCATGGTGATGCATAGCAACGAGAGGGGAGAGTGTCATCCACGTACCCTCGTAGACCGAAAGAGGAAGTGTTAGAACAATGCGGTTGATGTAGTCGTACGTCTTCATGGCCCGACCAATCAAGCACCGAAAACACGGCACCTCCGAGTTCTAGCACACGTTCAGCTCGATGACGTTCCTCGACCAATATTATCGAGGAGGACTATGGTGGAGGGGGGCACCACACACGGCTAAGAGATCAAGAGATCAATTGTTGTATCTAGAGGTGCCCCCTGCCCCCGTATATAAAGGAGCAAGGGGAGAGGGGGCGGCCGGCCAAGGAGGAGGCGCGCCATGGGGAGTCCTACTCCCAGGCGGGAGTAGGACTCCCTCCTTTCCTTGTTGGACTTGGAGAAGGGGGGAAAGAGGAGGGAGAGGGAGGAAGGAAAGGGGGGGGGGCGCTGCCCCCCTCTCCTTGTCCTATTTGGACTAGGGGGGAGGGGTGCGCGGCCCTGCCATGGCCACCTCTCCTCTTCTCCACTAAGGCCCACTATGGCCCATTAAGCCCCTGGGGGGTTCCGATAACCCCCCGGTACTTCGGTAAAATCCTGATTTCACCCGGAACACTTCCAATATCCAAATATAGGCTTCCAATATATCAATCTTCATGTCTCGACCATTTCGAGACTCCTCGTCATGTCCGTGATCACATCCGGGACTCCTAACAACCTTCGGTACATCAAAACACATAATATAACTGTCATCGAAACTTTAAGCGTGTGGACCCTACGGGTTCGAGAACTATGTAGACATGACCGAGACACGTTTCCGGTCAATAACCAATAGCGGAACCTGGATGCTCATATTGGCTCCTACATATTCTACGAAGATCTTTATCGGTCAAACCGCATAACAACATACGTTGTTCCCTTTGTCATCAGTATGTTACTTGCCCGAGATTCGATCGTCGGTATCTCAATACCTAGTTCAATCTCGTTATCGGCAAGTCTCTTTACTCGTTATGTAACGCATCATTCCTTAACTAACTCATTAGTTACATTGCTTGCAAGGCTTATAGTGATGTGCATTACCAAGAGGGCCTAGAGATACCTCTCCGACAATCGGAGTGACAAAACCTAATCCCGAAATACGCCAACTCAACATGTACCTTTGGAGACACCTGTAGAGCTCCTTTATAATCACCCAGTTACGTTGTGACATTTGGTAGCACACAAAGTGTTCCTCCGGTAAACGGGAGTTGCATAATCTCATAGTTGTAGGAACATGTATAAGTCATGAAGAAAGCAATAGCAACATACTAAACGATCAACTGCTAAGCTAACAGAATTGGTCAAGTCAATCACATCATTCTCCTAATGATGTGATCCCGTTAATCAAATGACAACTCATGTCTATGGTTAGGAAACATAACCATCTTTGATTAATGAGCTAGTCAAGTAGAGGCATACTAGTGACATTAAGTTTGTCTATGTATTCACACATGTATCATGTCTCCGTTTAATACAATTCTAGCATGAATAATAAACATTTATCATGATATAAGGAAATAAATAATAACTTTATTATTGCCTCGAGGGCATATTTCCTTCAACAATCCCTTCACGGCCACTTGCGAAAGTGAGATCTGATAGAGAAAATATGACAAGATAAATATTTTTGGTATTTTTATGAGATAGATTGGAAAGTAAAAGATGCAAATAAAAGTAGATGGAAAACTTATATGATAAAAGATAGACCCAGGGGCCATAGGTTTCACTAGTGGCTTCTCTCAAGATAGCATAAATATTATGGTGGGTGAACAAATTACTGTCGAGCAATTGATAGAAAAGCGCATAGTTATGAGATTATCTAGGCATGATCATGTATATAGGCATCACGTCCATGACAAGTAGATCGAAACGATTCTGCATCTACTACTATTACTCCACACGTGGACCGACTCCTGCCTGCATCTAGAGTACTAAGTTCATGAAGAACAGAGTAACACATTAAGAAAGATGACATGATGTAGAGGGATAAACTCATGCAATATGATATCAACCCCATCTTTTTATCCTCGATGGCAACAAGATTACAACTCGATACTTACAACAAAATATTACTCTATATGAATGCCTCCGGCGGTGTACCGGGATATGCAATGAATCAAGAGTGACATGTATGGAAATTATGAAGGTGGCCTTGCCACAAATACGATGTCAACTAAATGATCATGCAAAGAGCAATATGACAATGATGATGTGTGTCATAATAAACGGAACGGTGGAAAGTTGCATGGCAATATATCTCAGAATGGCTATGGGAATGCCATAATAGGTAGTTATGGTGGCTGTTTTGAGGAAGGTATATGGTGGGTGTATGGTACCGGCGTAAGTTGCGCGGCACAAGAGAGGCTAGCAATGGTGGAAGGCTGAGAGTGCGTATAATCCATGGACTCAACATTAGTCATAAAGAACTCATATACTTATTGCAAAAATCTACAAGTCATTGAAAACAAAGTACTATGCGCATGCTCCTAGGGGAATCGATTGGTAGGAAAAGACCATCGCTCGTCCCCGACTGCCACTCATAAGGAAGAAAATCAATAAATAAATTGTGCTCTAACTTCATCACAAAGCGGTTCACCATACGTGCATGCTACGGGAATCACAAACTTCAACACAAGTATTCTTTGAATTCATAATCACCCCACTGGCATGACTCTAATATCACCATCCTCATATCTCAAAACAATTATCAAGTATCAAATTGATCATAGCATCCAATTCACTTCCTATGATAGTTTTTATTATACCCAACTTGGATGCCCATCATTCTAGGACCAATTTTATAACCATAGCAAATACAATGCTGATCTAAAAGACTCTCAAAATAATATAAGTGAAGCATGAGAGATTAACAATTTCTACAAAATTAAGCCACCGCCATGCTCTAAAATATATAAGTGAAGTAATAGAGCAGAACTATCTAGCTCAAAAGATATAAGTGAAGCACATAGAGTATTCTAATAAATTCCAAATCAAGTGGGTTTCCCCCAAAAGGTGTGTACAGCAAGGATGATTGTGGAAATCTAAAAAGCAAAGACTAATATCATACAAGATGCTCCAAGCAAAACACATATCATGTGGCGAATAAAAATATAGCTCAAAGTAAGGTTACCGATAGACGAAGATGAAAGAGGGGATGCCTTCCGGGGCATCCCCAAGCTTAGGCTTTTGGTTATCCTTGAATATCTTGTGGTGCCACGGTCATCCCCAAGCTTAGGATTTTGGTTATACTTGAATATCTTGTGGTGCCATGGGCATCCCCAAGCTTAGGCTCTTACCACTCCTTATTCCATAGTCCATCAAATCTTTACCCAAAACTTGAAAACTTCACAACACAAAACTCAACAGGAAATCTCATAAGCTCCGTTAGTGCAAGAAAGAAAAACCACAACATAAGGTTCTGTAATGAACTCATTCTTTATTTATATTGGTGTTCAAACTACTGTATTCCAACTTCTCTATGGTTCATACCCCCCGATACTAGCCATAGATGCATCAAAATAAGCAAACAACAAAGAAAAAACAGAATCTGTCAAAAACAGAACAGTCTGTAGCAATCTGTAACTTTCGAATACTTGTAGAACTCTAAAAATCCTACCAAACTAGGACGTCCAGGGCAATTTGTCTTTTGATCTACAGCAAAAAGAATCAATGCAAAAGCACGTGTCTGTGATTTACTAAAATTATTTTCGTGCGTGCAAAAGTTTCTATTTTTCAGCAGAATCAAATTAACTATCGCCGTAGGTTATCCTATAGGTTCTACTTGGCACAAACACTAATTAAAACATGAAAACACATCTAAACAGAAGCTAGATGAAAAAATTATTACTAAGATGAAGCAAAAATCAAGAAACAAAAATTAAATTGGGTTGCCTCCCAACTAGCGCTATCGTTTAACGCCCCTAGCTAGGCATAAAAGCGAGGATAGATATAAGTAGTGTCATCTTTGGCATTCAATTCATAAGTAGCTCGCATGATAGATTCATAAGGTAATTTAACTTTATTTCTTGGAAAGTGTTCCGCGCCTTTCCTTAATGGAAATTGGAATCTAATATTTCCTTCCTTCATATCAATAATTGCACCAATTGTTCTAAGGAAAGGTCCACCAAGAATAATAGGACATGAAAGATTGCAATCTATATCAAGAATGATAAAATCTATGGGCACATAATTCCTATTTGCAACAATAAGAACATCGTTGATCCTTCCCATAGTTTTCTTAATGGCGGAATCCGCAAGGTGCAAATTTAAAGAGCAATCATCAAAATCATGGAAACCTAGAACATCACATAAAGTTTTCGGAATCGTGGAAACACTAGCACCCAAATCACACAAAGCATAGCACTCATGATCTTTAGTTTTAATCTTTATAGTAGGTTCCCACTCATCATAAAGTTTTTTAGGTATAGAAACTTCCAAATTCAGTTTTTCTTCGTAAGATTGCATCAAGGCATCAACAATATGTTTGGTAAAAGCTTTATTTTGACTATAAGCATGAGGAGAATTCAACACGGATTGCAACAAGGAAATACAATCTATTAAAGAACAATTATCATAATTAAATTCCTTGAAATCCAAGATAGTGGGTGCAATGCTATTTAAAGTCTTGACCTCTCCAATCCCACTTTTACCAACTTTAGCATCAAGATCTAAAAACTCCGAATTATTGGGATGCCTTTTAACTAAAGTTGACTCATCTCTAGTCCCATCATTATCAAGATTCATATTGCAAAACAAAGATTTAATAGGGGACACATCAATAACTTTTAGATCTTCATCATTATTTTCATGGAAACTAGAAGAACACTGTCGGTGTCAAAACCGGCGGATCTCGGGTAGGGGGTCCTGAACTGTGTGTCTAGGCGGATGGTAATAGGAGACAAGGGACACGATGTTTTTACCCAGGTTCGGGCCCTCTCGATGGAGGTAAAACCCTACTCCTGCTTGATTAATATTGATGATATGGGTAGTACAAGAGTAGATCTACCACGAGATCAGAGTGGCTAAACCCTAGAAGCTAGCCTATGGTATGATTATTGTTCGTCCTATGGACTAAAACTCTCCGGTTTATATAGACACCGGAGAGGGCTAGGGTTACATAGAGTCGGTTACAATGGGAGGAGATCTTCATATCGTATCGCCAAGCTTGCCTTCCACGCCAAGGAAAGTCCCATCCGGACACGGGACGGAGTCTTCAATCATGTATCTTCATAGTCCGGGAGTCCGGCCAAAGGTCTTAGTCCGGCCATCCGGACACCCCCTAATCCAGGACTCCCTCAGTAGCCCCTGAACCAGGCTTCAATGACGACGAGTCCGGCGCGCAAGTTGTCTTCAGCATTGCAAGGCGGGTTCTCCTTCAAATTCCCTGTACCCGTCGAATAGTGTCCGGCTTCTAGTGCGTCCTCTCCTTCTCGGCTTCTGTGCCCCATAATGACCATCTTCCACGCGTCAAACGAATGCAAAAAGCCAGGGGATTTTCTTTTCACTTACCCCCCAGTTGCGTTAATGAGCCACCCATAAAAGAGACGGGGATTTAGATCCAATTCGCACCATCTTCCCTTCGCAAGTCTTCATCAGAGCGCCTCTGACAGAGATCCATTCCATCATGGCCGGTCGGTGCCGCTCCTCCTCTCGCCCCTCCAGCCCTCGGCCCAGAGATTGGGGGCGGTGTTCCGTCCCGCATAGCGAGTTAGTAGTGCTTCAGTCCAAGGGGCTTCTCCCCCCAACATATATGGTCCCAGTTCGAGTCAGGATTGCTGCCTATAGCGGCGGAGAGCAGGCGGAGGGCGTCCCCAATCCCTCTCAAGGAGAGCGGGTATGCTTAGTCCCTTATTTGATGAGAGGACTAGGATTTCCAATACATCCGTTTCTATGAGGGTTGCTGGAGTTCTACGGCCTCCAGCTACACAACCTCACGCCCGCCTCCATTCTACACATCGCGGGCTTCGTGGCCCTCTGCGAGCTGTTCTTGGGTGTTGAGGCCCATTTCACGCTGTGGAAGAGGTTGTTTTTCCTTGTGCCCCGTTCTCAGGAGGGGTCTATTTATCAGGTGGGTGGAGCCGAACTATGGCGCATTGCCGGGACCGGATATCTATCCGGTACCCCAAAGTGGGCGTCCGAAGACTGGCCCTCGGAGTGGTTTTATATAGATGACGTCCCCTAGCCGGACCCTGTATGGATCGGCCTCCCCGAGTTCAATAATGCCCCATTGAAGAAGCGTCTGAGTTGGCGCCCGCGGAACCCTCAGAGGGAAGCTGACAGGGACGTCCTGTACCTAATGAGCCGGATAAGGTTGTTGGCTCATTCCGGACTGACCATGATCAAGGTGATGGCCATATGCATTGCACGAGGGGTGCAGCCGCTTCAATACAGAGGCCACCCCATGTGGGATTTCAACGGGGAGGATGACGTCACCCGGTGCGGTCGCAAGGGGCCAGATTCGGCCGCCACTTTAACGAGAATCTTATCCGCTTTGTACAAGGGAGAAGAAGAAGAATTCCTCCGTGTCAACCCGGAGGGCGGATTCTCCATGTACAATCCACCTAGTTGGGTGAGCGGACACTTTCACTTTCCTATACGCTTTTGAAATTCCCGTAGTTGAGTACTTAGTCTAGTAATGTTTAAACGTAGGAGCTACGCCAGGCTGTGAAGGAAACAAACAGCTCTGCTCCACAACCCGAGGACCCAGAACGGTCCCTCGATCCGGACTCCCAAGAAGATTCGGACTTATGTGTGGAGTTAATTGATGGAGTATTTCATCAATTGAGCAAGGACAACTCCTTAGTGGCCATCACGGCCGACTATCCCGGACTACTTCCAGCCTCAAAGGTAACTAAGACCGAAGTCCCAGTATTCTCATGCTTTATCTTGCACGCCGTAAACTAATAGTGTTTCGCAGGGTAAATCCCTGAGGCGGAAGGCCGAGCCCATGGTGGGCAGCCAACAAGGGCCGCTGAAGCCAGGCGGGCCAAAAAGAAGTGCGGACTAGATCGAGATTCCGGCGCAACGGTACGGCGTGCGAATTTAACGCCTAGGGTTTATGCCCTTGAGTCTTACTAATGCACATGATTTTCTTAGAAAGAAGAGAGCCCGCCGGACTATGTCTGCCGGCCAAGGTTCAAGGCCGGGTCCGGAAGCAGAGACGGATACGAGGCGCGCCTCGGGCTCTCCTCCGACAGAGGACGCCGACGGGCTATCTGCCACCAATTCAGAGGTGGAGAGCGCCCTAAACCACAGGCGTCGCCGGACTGTTCTTCGTGACGCGTGTTTTTCCCTAGAGGCGTTGGACGCCTTTAATACAGGAGATGCGTATCTCCGTGCTGCTCAAAATGGTCTAGCCAGAGCCACGGAGCAGTATGTAAAAGACATACAGGTGAGTAGAATTGAAGGTTATATATGTCAGTAGCCCCCGAGACTTGAAACAGTGAAGATAACTGTTTGAAGGATCATGTGCTATGCAGTGTATTACAAAGAAGAATACACAACTGTCCCAGGAGCTTGAAGAGTGCAAGGCCCAGCTCGAGGCCGCACTGGCCACTTCAGAAAATGCCAAGGGGACGCCCGCAGGTAATATATGCTTCGAAAGATAATTCCGTTTTGAAATGCGGCAGGTGTGCAACCCTGACGATAATAATGCAGATGGAGCCGGAGTAAATCCGGACAAGCAACAACTCCTACACCAACTAAAGGCTGGCGAGAGCGTGCTGACGAGGGTGAGGCAAGAGAAGAACAAGCTTCAAGACGCCAATACCCAGCTGGGCGAGGAACTGAAAGATGTTCCTATTCAGCTGTCTTCTGCCGTGAAGGAGAATCGACGACTTCGACGCGGCATTTTTAGTAAGTGCTTGAACGAATCTTCGAAAAAAGAATTCGGCGAGGAAGTCCATTGACATAGCTATGTCTGTAGGTCTGCTGACAGGTCGTCCTGCGGAGGAAATGCCCGGTTCAACGGGAGACCTTCTTCCCGAGCTGTTGCAACTACACGAACGAGTTCGGCAGGCAATGCAAAGCGTCATCCAGGCTATGTGGCCGTCCCTCTCCGTGCCCGAAGGCCTTGAGGAGCTTACAAAGAAGCTGGAGGGAGTGCGGCAGCGCTTCTGGTTGTGGAAGATATCGGCTTGCCGTCAAGGTGCCAGGGAGGCCTGGGCCATGGTGAAGACTCGGTACACGAAGGCTGACCCAAACCACATGGCCGAGGTCGGCCCTATAGGTCCGGACGGAAAGGAGATCCCAGTCAGCTTCACATATGGCCAGGTGGAGCTGGCTGCAAAATATTCCCAACAGGACTGTAAATTAGACTGCATGTTGGATGGTATTGAAGAAGAATATGCCGAGTCGGATTGACACTGTAATTTAAAATGACATAAAAATGCCTTCTAGCCGGATTGTAGATCGTTTGTTATTGCGGACCTTTTCGCTTCGACCTCTGGACCCTATAGTCCGGAGTGTGTCCGAATACCCTCCCGATTATGTAAGAACCGGGGCATGCATGGAGACAAGGCGTAGGGGTCATAAGTGCTTTCGCAGACAAGTGCCCAACTAGTTATGTTATATTACATAGTTAGTAAGAAACATCTTCCAGGGAGAATAGTTCCATTAGGGGTTCCTTTCCCTGGGAGGCATGCCCTAAAGTGCATGTCCGAACTGCCAGAAAGGGCAGAAAAGCATCTGGGGGCAGATGAATAAATACGGAAGATCATATTTTAGTTCACCGACCGAATATTCCCTTAAGAACGCTAGCTTTCGGCTTCACCCAGTCTAAGGTACACATCCGGCTGACCCGGCAGTAACAATCACAGAGGTGCTCCCTTTACCACCTAGCCGAACGAACGGGGATGTAGGGGTAAGTACAGGAGCCAGGCAACCTAGCTTGGCCAAAACTTAAGTCATATCGATGCATATAATGGTGTATAAAAGGTTCATGCGGAAGTGTCACACATGTTTTGGGCATGAGGCCCGTTTTATATAAACTTCTTGGTAAAGAAGCCCCCAAGTATTATGAGCGCGGGTAGCGCGTCGGGTATGTGCGAGCAATGCACAGGCAAGCCCCTAAGGGCTTTGGAGAAGAAAAAGGGTAGGGAGAAGGAACAAAATCCCGGACAGCCAATAAAAAATAAAAATAAAAATTAAACAAAGGGACAGAGGAAGGAAACGAATGCGGAGTCCGGCGCTAGGCATAGAATCTTCGTAGGCGTGCTGCGTTCCATGGGTTCGGCTCGAGTCGGTTATCCGATGCGTTTCGCAGACGGTACGCTCCGCCGGTCAGTACTTGGTCGATTATGAAGGGCCCCTCCCATTTGGGCTTTAATTTATCCTTTTTCTTGTCCGGCAGGCGTAGAACTAGTTTGCCAACGTTATAGGTTTTGGCACGTACTTCTCTGCTTTGGTATCTTCGAGCCTGCTGTTGATAGAATGCGGAACGAGCTTTTGCCACGTCGTGCTCCTCTTCCAATGCGTCCAAGCTATCCTGCCGATCGAGCTCGACTTCTCTTTCTTCGTACATGCGCACTCGAGGTGAGTCATGGATTATGTCGCATGGCAGTACTGCCTCTGCGCCGTATACCATAAAAAATGGTGTGAATTCGGTAGTGCGATTCGTCATGGTCCGCAGCCCCCAGAGTACGGAGTCAAGCTCCTCTACCCAGTGCGTGTTAGATTCCTTGAGGGGTCGCACTAGTCTGGGTTTGATGCCGCTCATAATGAGGCCATTGGCCCGTTCGACTTGACCGTTAGTTTGAGGGTGATAGACTGAATAATGAGACCATAATGAGACCATTGGTCGCGTAGTCTAGCTTGATGCCCATGTTTTTGCACCAAAGTTTGACTTCTTCGGCCGTGAAGTTTGTGCCGTTGTCGGTTATGATGTTGTGGGGGACGCCGTAACGGTGTACGACCCTGGATATGAAGTCTATCACTGGTCCGGATTCGGCCGTCTTTACAGGCTTGGCTTCTATCCATTTGGTGAATTTGTCCGCCATGACCAGTAGATATTTTTGCTTGTGGGTTCCTCCTTTAAGGGGTCCGACCATGTCAAGCCCCCAGACTGCAAAAGGCCAGGTAATGGGTATATTTTGTAGGGCGGTAGGCGGCATGTGGCTTTGGTTGGCGAATAACTGGCAACCAACACATCGTTGCACTAAGTCCTGAGCGTCTGCCCGGGCCGTTGGCCAATAAAATCCGGTACGGAAGGCCTTGCTTACAAGGGCCCGGGCTGCGGCGTGGTGCCCGCCGAGTCCGGCATGAATTTCAGCCAAAAGGTCTCGCCCTTCCTCTTTGGAGATACACCTTTGAAGGACTCCGGTTGTGCTTTTCTTGTAAAGCTCTCCCTCGTGGACTTTGTAGGCTTTAGATCGCCGCACTATGCAGCGGGCCTTGTTTGGGTCCTCGGGAAGTTCCTGCCTAGTTAGGTAGGCTAGGAATGGTTCTGTCCAAGGGGCAATGACTGCCATTATTGCGTGGGCTGACGGCGTTATTTCGTTGGCGGAGCCCCCAACTGTGTCAGAATGTTCGGTGAGGGGCAGTGTGGTTGTGTCCGGGCTATTGTTTCCGGATTCTCCTTCCCATGATACAGATGGATTGAACAACCTCTCTAGGAAGATGTTGGGAGGGACGGCCTCGCGCTTGGCGCCAATGCGTGCCAACACGTCTGCTGCTTGGTTATTTTCCCGGGCTATGTGATGAAATTCGAGCCCCTCAAACCGAGCTGACATCCTTAAGATGGCGTTGCGGTAAGCTGCCATTTTCGGATCCTTGGTGTCGAAGTCTCCATTTATTTGGGATATTGCGAGGTTTGAATCCCCGCGGACCTCTAGGCCCTGAATGCCCATGGAGATTGCCATCCGGAGACCATGTAAAAGGGCCTCGTATTCGGGTGCGTTGTTGGAATCCGTGTACATTATCTGAAGTACGTATTGGACTGTATCTCTGGTTGGGGACGTCAGAACGACGCCAGCCCCCAGGCCAGCCAACATTTTGGAGCCGTCGAAGTGCATGATCCAGTTGGCGTATGCGCCATACTCTTTAGGGAGTTCGGCTTCAGTCCATTCGGCAATGAAGTCGGCCAAAACCTGCGACTTAATAGCTCGCCTTGGCTTGTAAGTTATGTCGAATGGGAGGAGCTCGATGGCCCATTTGGCAATCCGGCCCGTTGCGTCGCGGTTGTTTATAATATCATTAAGGGGTACTTCGGATGCCACTGTTATTGAGCACTCTTGAAAGTAGTGTCGCAGCTTCCGG
The DNA here is from genome assembly GCF_002162155.2 of Triticum dicoccoides. Classification (NCBI taxonomy): domain Eukaryota; kingdom Viridiplantae; phylum Streptophyta; class Magnoliopsida; order Poales; family Poaceae; genus Triticum; species Triticum dicoccoides. The sequence goes on from NC_041385.1 coordinate 763,833,007, forward strand.
GATGCCATGAACACCGCGTACGCTATCTTTTGATAATGCGGGTACCGTGACTTGCATGGAGTTAGTATAGTGGACACGTAGTACACTGGTTTTTGGAGGGGGAACTTGTGTCCGTCCGCTTCTCGTTCGACGACGAGCACCGCGCTTACAACTTGATGGGTTGCCGCGATGTATAATAGCATTGGTTCGCCCGTGTTGGGCTCGGCCAGGACCAGATTTTGTTGCCAGTATGGCTTTTATTTCTTCAATTCCGGCCATGGCGGCATCCGTCCACTCGAAGTGTTCGGTGCACCACAGGAGGCGATAGAGGGGTAATGCCTTTTCTCGTAAGCAGGAGATAAAGCGGCTTATAGTCGCCACGCATCCTGTCAATTTTTGTATTTGTTTGAGGTCCTTTGGGGTATCCAATTGTGACAGAGCTCAGATCTTGGCTGGGTTTGCTTCAATTCCTCTACCGGATACGATGAAGCCCAAGAGCTTTCCGGCTGGTACGCCGAAAACGCATTTTTCCGGGTTGAGCTTAATGTCATATGTTCGGAGATTGTCGAACGTGAGCCTCAAGTCGTCTACTAGAGTATCGACGTGTTTTTTTTGACGACCACGTCATCTACGTATGCTTCAACTGTTTTGCCGATCTGGTTGGCCAGACATGTCTGAACCGGCGTTTTTGAGCCCGAAGGGCATCGTGTTGAAGCAGAATGGGCCGTATGGGGTGATGAATGCCGTTGCGGCTTGGTGTGACTCTGCCATCTTGATTTGGTGGTAGCCAGAGTAAGCATCGACGAAACACAATGAGTCGTGTCCTGCGGTGGCGTCGATGATTTGATCAATTCGGGGGAGTGGGAAAGGGTCCTTTGGACAAGCCTTATTTAGGTCTTTGAAATCAACACATAGGCGCCAAGATTTGTCCTTCTTTGGTACCATCACTAGGTTTGCTAGCCAGTCCGGATGTTTTATGTCTCTGATGAATCCGTCTTCCAGTAGTTTTGCTAGCTCCTCTCCCATGGCTTGTCTCTTGGGTTCGGAAAAATGCCGTAGAGTCTGCTTGATGGGTTTAAACGCTTTTAGAATGTTCAGGCTGTGCTCAGCCAGCCTGCGTCGGATTCTTGGCATATCTGAGGGGTGCCAGGCGAGAATGTCCCGATTTTCTCGCAGGAAGTCTCTGAGTGCGGCGTCTACATCGGGTTTTAGTTGTGCCCCGATGGAGGCCGTTTTTGTAGGGTCCGTTGGATGGACTTGGAATTTGACTATTTCGTCTGCTAGTTTGAAAGAGGTGGACTTGGATCTCTTGTCTAGTATCACATCATCCCTGTCCACCGTGGAGCGCAATGCAGTTAGTTCCTCGGCCGCTAGGGCCTCGGATAATGCCTCCAGGGCCAGTGCGGCTGTCTTGTTTTCGGCGCGGAGCACTATGTATGGATCACTTGCGAGAGTGATGATTCCGGTGGGTCCAGGCATTTTGAGCTTCATGTACCCGTAATGGTGTATGGCTTGGAAAATTGTAAATGCTTCTCGCCCTAGCAGAGCGTGGTATCCGCTGCTGAACGGGGCCACTTGAAACGTGACCTCCTCGGATCTGTAATTATCCGCGTGCCGAACACCACATCCAGTGTGATTTTTCCTGAACAGCATGCTTCCTGGCTTGGAATTATTCCTCTAAAGGTTGTGTTGCTTCGCTCAATGCGGCTCCAGTCAATTTCCATTTTTCGCAGGGTTTCCTCGAAGATGAGGTTGAGTCCGCTGCCACCGTCCATGAGTACCTTTGTAAGTCGGAAGCCGTCCACTATCGGACTGAGGACCAACGCGGCTGGTGCTCGGGCTGTCCGGAATTTAGGTTCGTCACTGGCATTAAAGGTAATAGCCGTGTCACTCCATGGGTTTATTGTTGCTACTTGGTAGGCCTCGGCAAGGTTGCGGAGAGTTTGTTTCCTCGCATTGTTTGATGTGAAGGTCTCAAAGACTGTCGACACCGTACTGGGGAGGTATTCTTCTTGTGCTGGAGTTAGAAGCTCCTCGCCACTTCGGCCCACCTGCCGGAGTATCCAACATGCTCGAAGGTTGTGAGTTGGTGTGGCTTCCCCTGAATTATGAATTTTACAGGGTCCATTGAGCCATCCCTCCAGTACGGTCCCGTACCCTATAGAGGGTTTTTGTTTTTTGATGTTTGGCTCAGATGCCTGGCGATAATGCGCCCTTTTGTTTTGGACTCGTGTTGTATTCGGGGCCGGATTGTCCCAGAATTTATCTTCGGTTTTCCGAACGCTTTCAGTCGCACAGTACTTTCGTACTATGGATGTCAAGTCGGCGAATCGTGTAATTTCGCGGCGACTTATGGCGTTGAGGATTCTGATGTCCGTGTAGTTGTTACAGAAGAGTGAAATTGCTTCTTTCTCGCGGCAGTCCTTTATCCTGTTCATAACCAGGAGGAATCTGGCCCAGTAGTGGTGTACTGTTTCCGCGGGCTCTTGCCGTATTTGGGATAGATCCCGCATAGTTGGGTGGGTGGGTGGATTTAAATCTGGAACCTTGCCCGATGTAAGATTCAGGGGCCATGAGGTTTCCAAATTCGGAAGCTTGTTTTCTTGGACATTATTCAATGAATCAGGCCTGCTGCCTGACTTTAGGTTCAGGGTTTGGGTGACATCCTCCCCTCCGCCGGTGTCCGACTTGGAGGGATCGGGAATCCGGACACATCTGGACCTTAGGGCAGGCGAAGACTCGCTGCATTGTTCTTCCACCACTTCGACGTGATGGGTGACCTGGGGAGAGTCGATCTCTCTCTGATCGGGTTTAAGCCCAATCTGGCCGTAATCTGTAGCGAGTCCCAGGGCCGCAATGCGATCCAAGAGCTCGTTCAGGGAGAGGAGCTCCATCAGATCTAACTGCTCGGCAAGCTCCGAGCTGATGTGAAGATTCCTTTTGATGGCCCGAGAGGTCATTGTCGGCGTGGCGGCCGAACAGGCGGTCATCAAAAACCCGCCTAGCCGGAGAGTTTGGCCGACAACCAAAGCTCCTTTAGCAACGGCGCTGTCTTTAAAGACAGGATGCGGCATCCTTCCTGACGGTGACGACACAGAGGAACTCTCAATGAAAGCACCAATGTCGGTGTCAAAACCGGCGGATCTCGGGTAGGGAGTCCCGAACTGTGCGTCTAGGCGGATGGTAATAGGATACAAGGGACACGATGTTTTTACCCAGGTTCGGGCCCTCTCGATGGAGGTAAAACCCTACTCCTGCTTGATTAATATTGATGATATGGGTAGTACAAGAGTAGATCTACCACGAGATCGGAGTAGCTAAACCCTAGAAGCTAGCCTATGGTATGATTATTGTTCGTCCTATGGACTAAAACTCTCCGGTTTATATAGACACCGGAGAGGGCTAGGGTTACACAGAGTCGGTTACAATGGGAGGAGATCTTCATATCGTATCGCCAAGCTTGCCTTCCACGCCAAGGAAAGTCCCATCCAGAACGGGACGGAGTCTTCAATCTGGTATCTTCATAGTCTGGGAGTCCGGCCAAAGGTCTTAGTCCAGCCATCCGGACACCCCCTAATCCAGGACTCCCTCAAACACGCTTTTACAAAGCAATCTTTCTTAGCACGCAACCTAGCGGTTCTTTCTTTGCACTCATCAATGGAAATTCTCATAGCTTTGAGAGACTCATTGATATCATGCTTAGGTGGAATAGATCTAAGTTTCAGAGAATCAACATCAAGCAAAAGCTTATCGATGTTCCTAGCCAAATCATTAACTTTAAGCAATTTTTCTTCAAGCAAAGTATTAAAATTCTTTTGAGAGATCATAAATTCTTTAACGCTATTCTCAAAATTAGAGGGCATCTTATTAAAATTTCCATAAGAGTTGTTGTGGGAATTACCATAATTATTAGAGGAATTACTAGGGAACGATATAGGATTAAAGTTTCCTCTGTAAGCATTGTTACCAAAATTATTCCTACCAACAAAATTCACATCCAAAGATTCATTATTATTCTCAATCAAGGTAGACAAAGGCATATCATTGGGATAAATATGAGCACTCTTAGTAGCAAACAATTTCATAAGTTCATCCATCTTTCCACTCAAAACATTAATTTCTTCTATAACATGCACTTTTTTACTAGTAGATCTTTCAGTGTGCCATCGAGAATAATTAGCCATAATGTTATCAAGAAGTTTAGTAGCTTCTCCTAAGGTGATTTCCATAAAAGTTCCTCCCGCGGCCGAATCTAAAAGATTTCTAGAAGCAAAATTCAATCCGGCATAATTTTTTTGTATGATCATCCATAAGTTGAAACCATGAGTAGGGCAATTGCGAAACATTAATTTCATTCTTTCCCAAGATTGGGCAACATGCTCATGATCAAGTTGTTTAAAATTCATAATATCATTCCTAAGAGAGATGATCTTAGCGGGAGGAAAATACTTAGAGATAAAAGCATCTTTGCACTTATTCCATGAATCAATACTATTCTTAGGCAAAGACGAAAACCAAGTTTTAGCACGATCTCTAAGTGAAAACAGAAATAACTTCAATTTAACAATATCATTATCCGTATCTTTCTTATTTTGCATATCACACAAATCAATAAAGTTGTTTAGATGAGTAGCGGCATCTTCACTAGGAAGGCCGGAGAATTGATCTTTCATAACAAGATTTAGCAAAGCGGCATTGATTTCACAAGATTCAACATCATTAGCAGGAGCAATCGAAGTGCTAAGGAAATCATTATCATTGGTAATGGAAGAATTACACATTTTGGTATTATCTTGCACCATCGTGACAAGCAAAACAACACACAAGCAAACAAAAAGGCAAGCGAAAGAGAGAGGAGATTGGGAAAGAGAGGGCGAATAAAACGGCAAGGGTGAAGTGGGGGAGAGGAAAATGAGAGGCAAATGGCAAATAATGTAATGCGAGGGAGATAAGTTTGTGATGGGTACTTGGTTTGTCTTGACTTGAGTGAAGACCTCCCCGGCAACGGCGCCAGAAATCGTTCTTGCCACGTCTTGAGCTTGCGTTGGTTCTCCTTGAAGAGGAAAGGGTGGTGCAGCAAAGTAGCATAAGTATTTCCCTCAGTTTTTGAGAACCAAGGTATCAATCCAGTAGGAGGCTCCTCAGAAGTCCCACGCACCTACACAAACAAACAAGAACCTTGCAACCAACACATTAAAGGGGTTGTCAATCCCTTCACGGCCACTTGCAAAAGTGAGATCTGATAGAGATAATATGATAAGATAAATATTTTTGGTATTTTTATGATATAGATTGGAAAGTAAAAGATGCAAATAAAAGTAGATGGAAAACTTATATGATAAAAGATAGACCCGGGGGCCATAGGTTTCACTAGTGGCTTCTCTCAAGATAGCATAAATATTACGGTGGGTGAACAAATTACTGTCGAGCAATTGATAGAAAAGCGCATAGTTATGAGATTATCTAGGCATGATCATGTATATAGGCATCACGTCCGTGACAAGTAGATCGAAACGATTCTGCATCTACTACTATTACTCCACACATCGATCGACTCCTGCCTGCATCTAGAGTATTAAGTTCATGAAGAACAGAGTAACACATTAAGAAAGATGACATGATGTAGAGGGATAAACTACTGCAATATGATATAAACCCCATCTTTTTATCCTCGATGGCAACAATACAATACGTGCCTTGCTGCCCCTGCTGTCACTGGGAAAGGACACCGCAAGATTGAACCCAAAGCTAAGAACTTCTCCCATTGCAAGAAAGATCAATCTAGTAGGCCAAACCAAACTGATAATTCGAAGAGACTTGCAAAGATAACTTAATCACACATAAAAGAATTCAGAGGAGATTCAAATATTTCTCATAGATAAACTTGATCATAAACCCACAATTCATCGGATCTCGACAAACACACCGCAAAAAGAGTTACATCGAATAGATCTCCAAGAAGATCGAGGAGAACATGGTATTGAGATTGAAAGAGAGAGAAGAAGCCATCTAGCTAATAACTATGGACCCAAAGGTCTGTGGTAAACTACTCACAACTCATAGAAGAGGCCTTGGAGATGATGTAGAGGCCCTCCAAGGTCGATTCCCCCTCCGGCGGAGTGTCGACGAAGGCTCCAAGATGGGATCTCGTGGATACAGAAGATTGCAGCGGTGGAAATAGTTTTTCGTGGTGCTCTTCGATGGTTTCAGGGTACGGGAGTATATATAGGAGAAAGAAGTAGGTCGGCGGACGCTCGAGGGGCCCACGAGGGTGGGGGCGCGCCCACCCCCAGGGGGCGCACCGGGCACCCTCGTGGATGCCTCGGTTGTTGCTTGACGTCCACTCCAAGTCTCCAGGTTTGCATTTGTTCCAAAAAGATCGCTCCCGAAGGTTTCATCCCGTTTGGACTCTGTTAGATATTCCTTTTCTTCGAAACACTAAAATAGAAAAAAACAATTCGGGTTGGGCCTCCAGTTAGTAGGTTAGTCCCAAAAATGATATAAAAGTGTAAAGTAAAGCCCATAAACATCCAAAACAGGTAATATAATAGCATGGAACAATCAAAAATTATAGACACGTTGGAGACATATCAGATATATGCTAACTTTCCCGACAAAATCATCCATCCAGACTTTGTTCGAAGTAAGTTTTCTTTTCAACTATCTGCATGTTGACTTACCCAACAATGTCAAATGAATTGTGTAGTATTTAAGCTACCAACTGTTATTCCCTTTTCTTACTATATTCCTACCTAATAACTTCTAGTTACCAATAAACTTTTCTGTTGCCCTGTTTTAACTAAATACTCCCTGTACTCCCATTTCTATCAGAAAGTGCCACTGACAAGGAGACTCCTGAGGTGGAGAACGGGGCTGCCAACAAGCGGAGGTGGGATGAGCTAGAACTGCAAGCGACTCCAGCAGGCCTAGACTTCATCAGCAGCCTCCCCGATGATATGTTGACAGTCATCATCTCCCTCCTCCCAATTAAATATGGGGCACGGACAACCGTCCTTTCCCGGCGTTGGCTCCCCCTATGGAACTCCAGCTCTCTCGACCTCATCGACACCCACGAGCTCTGCCATGGCTATCGCAAAAGCTTGAATGTGTTCTCCAAGATCCTCGGCAATCACCTTGGCCCAACCAGAGGCCTTGGAATGGGCAAGTTCCGTTCCAACGGCAAGGACCGAGCAAAGCTTGACGACTGGTTCTGATCCCCCGCCCTAGATCATCCCGAGGAGCTCACTTTTGATGATGGACATATGCGGTCTCTACCAACGTCTGCACTCTGCCTCGCTCCCACACTGCGCGTCGCCAAGTTAAGGAACTGCCACGCCCCCTTAATGACGCGCCCGCTCGTTGTCGTCTGCCTCTCAAACGGTGACATGGAGCGCCTGCTCCGTGGATGTACTGCACTCGAGTACCTTCGTCTTCAGGTGATCAATGGGTTGAGTACCTTCCACATCACCTCCATGACTCTCCGGACTATTTATATGTGTTGCTAGTGCGGTAGGAAGACATCACAAGATGTGTACCATGGTATGGTCATTGAGGACACACCTACACTTGAGAGATTACTTATAGTTGATCAAGAAGGCCCAACAAGAATCAATGTCATTTCTGTGCCAAAATTGACAGTGGTGGGATACTCATCTGACAAATACTCCGAACTTGTTATTGGATCCACACCCGTTTAGGTACAACAGCCGCCTTCTACCTCTCCTTCTACAAATTAACATTATTTCTAATTTTGAAGATGTTTGTTCGCCTGTCATTCAGAAAATGATTCCGACAAGCTTGACCTTGAAACTGCACACAGTGAAGGTCTTGGCACTAGAATCTATCGGCCCCAACCTGGAGCAAGTTGTCAGTTTCCTGAGATGCTTTCTGTGCTTGGAGAAGCTATATATCGAGGTGATGTTCCTTTCCTGTTAAATGTTAACCATAAGGGAGTTCAATTTGTGACACCTTTTTCCAAGTTTAAAATAACAATATACTACGATTCTGAAGCATTCTTTTGGAGGATTTCAGTACATACATGTTCCACGCCCCCATATTGGTTGCTTGATCCATATGGTTACAATCAATAAGCATTTCTCCTTTGGATTCATCTATACTAGTTTTCTTAGGGAACTTTTCATCCACTCCAACCTCTTGTGAAGAAGTCTACATTTTTCTAGAATGTAATCAAATGCCCATGTTAATCATGTCAGATCGAAGATGGCATGCTAGTGCATTTTACAAATCCTACAAACCAAATAGGCCTGTAGTAATGTTCAAAACTGCATGTAGGCACTAACACGTTTTCTTCTTTTGCAGATAAGATTAGGCCAAGTCGCGGATAATGTGATACAATCTAACAATCACGTCAAATGCCTAGATCTGCATCTCTCAGAAATTACTTTGAACTCCTACCGAGGGACCTTACCGGAGATTATATTCGCCAGGTTCTTTGTTCTCAGAGCAGGGGTGCTGAAGGAAATGAGGTTTGCCCTACATTTATTTCACAAAAATGAATGGTTTGTTCATCAGCGCCGGCGCTTGTGGCAGAATGGAATAGGCTCCAAAAATGCTGAATTTCATTTTGGAACTTCAGATGACAGAGTAATCGTAAGTCATCATGTCAGCCCCATACATGGTTTCTCAGTGGCTGACCCCTTTGCAAAAATTATGTGGTTTCAAAACCAGACTTAGAAGTGGTAATATTAGTTTGAACCTCTCTGATATCCATGTTCAGCGGATTAGCGCAAGCGTTTGCAGCTGATGAGATGAATTTCATTTCTAATATCAGTTTGAACCTTGTAATCTTCGAATTTGAGCCATATAACTCTAGAATATGAACCTTGTAATATTTCGAGCTTTTGTGGTAGAATTGTTGAAATGGCATCGTATGAGACTCGTATATTGGTAGCACTATTTTGACCTTAATATGCAATGGTCTTAGATTTTATTAACCATTCTCGTGTCTGTTTACCTTGTCGATCTCACAGCACATGATCTGTATAGGTAACTCGACTGCGATCTTCGACAGTATTGCACATAGCTGGTTTCTTCCACCGTGTGCCCCGTAGAGCGCAGAGTTAATTATCGCACTCGAGTGTCCATCATCACCCTTTTATGTAACTTTGACCTTATCACCCATGGGTAAACTTATGACCGATGTCATTCCACACACTTCATTTTTACAAAGCTTTTTGCCAATAAACGCCCATGATTTGTCCCTCTTCTAGCCGACGCGTGGCCAACCTAGCCGGGCGGGAACCTTACGCGGTAAACTGCACAGTAGCGCGGGAACAGGCTCAGCAGCGATACATTTGGCGCCTCTTCGAGCCCACGCTTGCGGTGCGGTGTTATCAAGCGTGCATTGGAATCCTCCGCTATGAACTTCGTGACAAGACATGACGATTACAGGCCGACCGACCCCCATTTGTTACAGTGGCCAACCTTTCGATCGCGCCCTACCATTGCAAGAAGCACACCCACCACGAGAAATTCTTAGAGGGTATACTACGCGGCTCCCATGGTGCTCCGAGCGGCTGCCGACGATGAGCAACAGTTCACCATGCGTGCCGTGGTGGACACCCACAGAAGGTTCATGGACCTCTTGGTGGTGTACACCAAGAACCCGGTCTGGGTGGAGCACTCCATCCGCATCATGGAGCTGTTGCTTGTCGAGGAGAAGTACAAGGTGGTCGGGTTCGACCTCAAGTACACCCGCGCTTGTGCCGAGTCTCGTCCCAAGGTCGCCATTGCCCAGATGTGCGTGCCCCACCACGTCCTCGTCTACCACTACTACCTGGCCACAAGGCCTTGCGAGCGTTTTGCCAGGTTTGTCAACAACCCCCACTACATGTTCGCTATGGTGGACATCACCAACGATGTATAGGAGCTCAAGAATTTGCGCATTGCCTGCCAGAATCTTGTCGACATCCAGGGCCAATACAAGATCTGGGGCAGCAAGGAGCATGAGAAGGTCTCACTAGTTCACCTCGCCGAGGCCATCATCGACCCCTACTACAGAGACATGAAGGATTCGTGCAACAAGGACACGCGTGCCTGGCACTCGGCCTAGATGGAGAAACTTGACAAAGCTCACGTCGTGTACGCCAATGAGGCGTACACGAGCTATGACATGTACAGGCGGATCGTCGACTTGAGGAAGTGCCTCCTTCCCCAAAACGGCCAGGGATCCAGCTAGAAGTAGAGCAATGGCAAGCGTCGTCGTAACAATAAGTAGATGATTAGATCCTCGTTTCTCCTACTTTAGTATGCATGTAATTGGTTACTTTGGTGTGTAGAAATGTTATGTGTGTACTCACTTGTGTAATTGTATGCTTAATTTGGTTATGCAATGATGTATTTTTAAGTATATAACTATATATGTTGATGCTCTGTAGACAGAGCGTAGATGTTGTGCGGACAAAGAGAACCACCTCGCACACGGACTAAACAATGGAATCCGTCGGTGATGTTTTCATCAATCACTCACAATTGTATACCAGCAATCGTTTGCTCACAACACGCATGGCTTGTTGGCAGTAATCATCTGTGTTGTTATCGGTCTTCGCACACATTTTTGATTACAGACCTATTTGCCGCATATCACACACATCTTGGTAAGTTGAACCATTTTTGTTCTCATGTCTCAATGCAAACAGTTCATCCGAGTGAACCGCATGCCTTATATCGCACACACCTTGATCTGGCTGACCATTTCTTTTGTCTTGCCTAATCACAAATAGTTAATCTGAGTGAACCGTATGATGTATATCACACACACACCTTCAACTGGCTGCCCGTTTCTTTTGTTCCACCTCATCGCAAACAGTTAATTGAGCTGAACCGTACGCCCTGCATTGCACACGCAACTAAAATCTGAATTGTGTTTGATGCATCCTCCATCGCAAATGTTTTGCACCTTTTTTGACAGTTTTTACACCACCATTTGCGACTATGGCATCGCACACAGTTTCGTCAAAGGGTCTCTGATCGTAGTGTCGCGTTAGCAGCATCCTGTAGTAGTGAGCCTACCACCGGAGCCCATGGTGGTAGGGTTCTGATCCCTGTCCCTTTCCCTTTCTTTTTAGACCTTTTCCTTTCCATTTCTTACAAACTTCTTTGAACTAAGCAGCATCCACAAATGACATCTAAAAATGATCGAGTAGCAAAGACATACATAACTTAGCATGGTTCATTACATCCACAAATGACACTTGTTCAAATGACTTAAAACATCTAGCGATTCGAATGACATGAGTTCAAACTAGAAGCTCAAGCTCGAGCATACATTTTCTACAACGAAAAAAAGATCTAAAACATATAAGACGTTCAATTGGTGAGTCATGATCAGGATTAGGCTTCAGTTGAAAATCCGAGGATCCCGCCCAATTCTCCAACACACCTTTCGTTTTGACAAACTAGGCCCATCGAGCACGCCTTTCCAGAATCTCTGACATGCCTTGTGTGATTGCCCATCCAATGACCAGTCCCGGTTTTCTCAAGTCCAGCTCGCGGAATTCTTCTTTGCTCACAGAGAACCCGATCTCCGTTGCCAAAGATTGTCTGCAAGCATATTCCATCTCATGCAACTCATTAAGTATCTTCTTTTTTTCTTTCACAAGCCTCCGAAAAACTTTTTTCTCCTTAAGATCAGAAGGTTCCTCCATAAAAGGATAGTTGTTGAAATCCATCATGGCAGCATTTACCTCATCATTGCTCTTGAACCATGCTTCAAGCTCCCTCTTGATACCAAGTTGTCGCTGTCGGTGTCAAAACCAGCGGATCTCAGGTAGGGGGTCCCAAACTATGCGTTTAAGGCTAATGGTAACAGGAGGCAGGGGACACGATGTTTTACCCAGGTTCGGGCCCTCTCAATGGAGGTAAAACCCTACTTCCTTCTTGATTGATCTTGATGATATGAGTATTACAAGAGTTGATCTACCACAAGATCGTAGAGGCTAAACCCTAGAAGCTATCCTATGATGATTATGATTGATCCCTCTACAGACTAAACCCTTCGGTTTATATAGACACCGGAGGAGGCTAGGGTTACTCAGAGTCGGTTACAAAGAAGGAGATCTAATATCTGAATCGCCAAGCTTGTCTTCCATGCAAAGGTGAGTCCCATCCGGACACGGGACGGAGTCTTGAGTCTTGTATCTTCGTGGTCCAATAGTCCGGCCAAAGTATATAGTCCGGCTGTCTGGATACCCCCTAATCCAGGACTCCCTCAGTAGCCACTGAACCAGGCTTCAATGACGATGAGTCTGGAGTGCAGTTTGTCTTCGGCATTGCAAGGCGGGTTCCATCTCCGAATACTCCAAAGCAGATTAAGGATTGTGTCCGGCACTGTGAAATAATTTTTGCACACCACCCTAGAGAGCATAACACTTTACAAATCTGATCTGCTGACAAATTTTTCACGGTGTGCCCCTATGTCGCGGCCTGGCTCAATACGAACCGTTTTTTCTCGGCCTACCTCGACACGCGTTGTGAGGCGGTTTTATTGGCATGCCTTGTCAAAGCAGAGATCGTGTTCCCCTTATTGCGGGATCCTCCATCAATACGGGCGTGGGCAACCCCATGATGTCTGTTGGTATGACTCCATGTTTTTAGGCAAGTCCCAAGCGGTTTACGCTGAGGACGCTTGATATTCACCCCCTTTATAGAGGGGCCGAGGCCTATCCCTCTTTCCTACCACGCTTGCACCCTTCCGCATCTCGAGTTCCAACACCCGAAGCCCAAGCTTAGGCACTCTGGATCTTCAATCATGTCCGGATCCAACCTTCAAGGCCAGTGGATGGCCTCCTCTGTCACAGAGGAGGACATTGCGAAGCTTAGGGAGGTCAGATATCTGACCGCCGACATCAAGCACAGGCTTCCTGCCCCAGGGTAGGTCATCCCTACTCCCGAGCCCAACGAGAGCGTTGTATTTGTTTCTCACTTTCTCCACGGCTTAGGCTTCACCCTTGATCCCTTTGTGAGAGGGCTCACATTCTATTACGGCCTAGATTTCCATGATCTAGCTCCGGACTCCATCAATCACATCTCATCGTTCATTGTTGTGTGCGAAGCCTTCCTCCACATCACCCCACACTTCAGCTTCTGGCTCAAGACCTTCAATGTGAAGCCGAAGATGATTGAGGGGCAACACGCAGAGTGTGGTGCTGCAATAAGCTGTAACACCGACAACCCATGGCCAGAGGGCTTCTTCCCGGAGGTGTCCGATCTATGGCAGCGGAGGTGGTTTTATGTCACGGATCCTAGAGGCACAAAGTGGGTGGCTGCCCTCGACTTCCGTTCGGGCCCTCTGCCTCAACTGGCGTCATGGACCAATGTGGGACTGGATTGGGGCCCTGCTAATGATGTACCAACATTACAGAGCCGCATTCGGGAGCTCTTGAGAGGGACATTAGTCTTACCAGCGTAATTCAGGTAATGCTAGTCCGACGGATCTTGCCGTGCAAACGTCGGCCTCTTCGGATGTGGGAGTTCAACCCCGAAGGTCCGCGGACTATTCTGCACTTCTTCGGCATGACGCTCGAAGGTATGTGTAAGTTATTATTTGGACCACAAGTAAAGTGTCCGGACAACACCGATGATGCGGGTCTGAGCTGCAACCGCCCAGATACCCAAGTAAGTAACCCAGAAACCGAACACTTCGTTTATATTTATCATAACATTGTTCTGAAAACCATCCGCGGCCAGGAATGGCTCAGCAAGGCGGAGAGAATCAGGTGTCCGGCACCGCTTCTCGAAGGCTCGCCTAGTCCTGCCATAGCCAGGGTGCTTAGTCATGTGCTAAATCAAGTGCCCTCAGAGAAAGGCGAAGGGAAGAACAGAGAAGCAGAGCTTCACACATTGCACATCCAAACCGGGGGAATTACTACCTCCACAAAGGAGGATAGTCGGGGAGGGGAATCTACGGTCTCCTCCCCCCGTGGGGAGAAGAGGGTCGCCTCCGAAGACTTGGAGACGGAGGTGCCTAGACAAGGGAAGAAAACTTCACTAGGGGGCCCTCACTGCGCCATGCCCGCAAACGGGCCAGCCCTCAGCCGAGCTGTAAGTTAATCGTAAATACAAAGCTACTGCTTCCTCTTCCGAGAACAATAACTAGGATCCATTCTTTGCAGTCTGGCTAGCAGCTCTTCTCGACAGAGTTTGTCTTCTGGGGATCTTCTTCCGGAGATTATAGAGAGTGAACCCCCACCTGCCTCTCCGCCTCATGGGGCGGGCGACCCCGAGGTGTCGTCATGGAGGAATCCAGATTTGCCGAGGCCAGAAGCTAATACTTCGGTCGCCCTGAGCCTGGAGCGTTCGGCTCCCACGGGGGGCGATAAGAAGGGTCCGGCACAATTCGGTGACCGGCCAGACATGCTGACGTGCCTTCTGGAGCAAGCTGCTCTCTCAGAGGATCACCATTCATTAATGAGCATGGTGCTTGAGAAGATTTCATCCGCCACAAGCGGGTTGAACGAAGCTTTTTACGAGCCTGCTCAAAGGCTTTGAGGTATAAAATTCATAATTTTTGGTTGTGGCGCACGCGCTAGGTGTGCTCCGTATAGATAGTAGCCCCTGAGACTCTGGTTGCCAGCCCTAGGCGGCAAATGGAGGATCACATTGTTAAGTAATGATCGCACTGAATTCATGCGCAGGTGGCTAAGGGTCCGACGGCCGACTAGTCCGTTGAAGTCGCCGAACTGAGGCGACAGATTGAAATTGTGGATGCCGACATCACACTTGTGGACGAGCGGCTTAACGAGTCACAAAGTATGTGCTCTGCTTTGCTTATTTTTATAGGAAATATTTAAGAGTAGTAGAATGTTTTGACTGTAGGCGGAGCTGCTGCAGTGGAGGCCCTGAGGGCGGAGCTTTCCCTAGCCAAGGAGCAAGCCCGGGCCAGCAATGTGGCTGCCCTAAAGGCGGCCGAAGAGTTGAGAGCCGAACAGGCTGCTCGTCGCTGAAGCGAAGATAAAATAGCTGAGATGGCTGTGGAGCTGAAAAACGTCGCCGGCCGGTATGAGCTCCTTGAGAGAGAGAATCAGGCGAAGTAGGCTGACCTGAAGAAGGCCCTTGATGCGGCCAAGGAGACGCGTTCCGAAATTAGGGATGCGCGGGAGGAGCTTCGACAGGCCGGAGAAATCGCGGCTGGAAGCCCCTATTTGTTGCGGATGAAGTTCTTAGATCCAAAGTACGCTCCTCTGGATCGGCGTTGGAGCCCTGCAGACGCTTATGCGGATCTGGCAAAGAGTATGGCTGATGCGGCCAAGGTTTTCGAGGATCAAAAAGATAGTGAAGTAGAAAGGTTGTTCTGGTCGCAATTCAGTGCTCCAATGCGCCCGTTGCCATTGAGTGAAAGGATGGCCGCTGTGGCCGAGCTCCATAGGTTGTCCGGCCTTGCAATGAGGTCTGTAATAGACCATCTATGACCGAAAGGGCCGAAGCCGGATAGTTATTTTGGTTTAGTGCAACAATTCCTTGGCGCTGTTTCATGAATCGATGCCATGAAGAGGTCAGCATGCATAGAGGGTGCGCGGATGGCTCTTGCTCATGTTAAAACATATTGGGCAGATATGGAGGCCACCATCATTGCAACCCAGAGTCCGGCGGGAAGCCAGGATCCGGCGAGCATTACTTGGAGCAGGTAACAGAAGGTGCTCGTTTAATAGAGGCTCAGTGCTTGAAGAATGTCATGTTCGAGTGACAAATCATTTCATTGTAAAAACAATTCCATTTGAATTATGGAAGCTATGTTTATACTTTTTGCCTAAAAGTGTTATTGTGCCTCCTGTGCGGCCGTTTGACGTATATGTATAATCTAAAAGTTAGCAGTCGTTGGCTTCAGCCCCCAGGCATATAATGCGGGGGTGTTCGCAAAAATATGCGTAATCACACTTGATCCAACGTCTTGGTCCATTAAGGAGGTGGTCGCACGCCAAACTAGGCAACCGGACTATATAGCTTTAACACTTTCACTTAGCCATAGGAGTTTGACGGTGGGGCTACTATGTAGCCCCTGGTACCTTTGCGTGCATCCGGATACGGGCGCGTGTGTACATGACCGGGAAACGGTCCTTCGTTAATGCGGAGGAATCCTAAAGATTCCGACGAGTCCTCGAGTGGTTGACCAGTCTCTCGCTATATCATGACAGTCAATTTTCGGCTTTTTCTACTAAGGTGCTCGTCCAAAATAACCAGGGCACAATCGCAGTAGTTCTCCTTTGGCCACCTTAGCCAATAGAAATGGAACGTAAGGCAGCAAACCCAGGAGCCGGGCAAACCCAACATTTCACCAAAGACATGATTCGGAGCTGATGCATATAAGGCCAAACTCGCGACGCCAAACACTCCTGAAGGTATTCAGACTTTATAACATATGTTGGGATGAGTAACGCCCTTTCTTATGAACCCTATAGTTCCAGGTACGTGCATTGTTCTGTCGTGGCGAAATGCCAATAACGCCAGTATCCCCTGTGGGTATACTGAGTTCCCATGGGATGTTAAGCAACAAGAGACAATAAAGAAGGTTTACACAGGGGCTTAATCTAAAGAGAAACCTTTGAGCAGGGCCCTGCTGCACGTCTGTGCCTTTGTATCTGTTGTGCCGTGTCCTGGGAGGGTATCGCATGAATTGTGTCTGTAAAAAGGAAAACTCATGTAAAAGAGTATGACGTAATCGTGCAAAGAGTTGGTTGTTATCAGTGGATAATAGAAGTGTAAGACATTGGCCTGTTAATAAGGTCAAGCCAAAAGGTGGGATTTATTGAATATCTGTAGCCCCTAGTGTCCTCTATGGGATTACATGTGTAGCACCCAGCTCAGGTTTATCTAGGCTGTTACCGATGGTGGTTTGCCGGACTCATCTAACCGTGTCCATGGTCCTAACGACCGATCATGCGTTCTGATATTAGAGGCCGCTTAGTGTTCGGCTGCTAGAGCCGCCGCATACTCTTCTGCACGTAAGGAGCGCTCTGTATTTCTGTTAACGGTGATAACGCCACGTGGGCCGGGCATCTTGAGTTTAAGGTAGGCATAGTGCGGTACTGCATTGAAGCGGGCGAAGGCTGCTCTCCCGAGCAATGCATGATAACCACTTTGGAGGGGAGCGATGGTTAAGAGTAGTTCTTCGCTTCTAAAGTTGTCTGGAGAACTGAATGTCACCTCTAACACGAGGGAGCCCCTGCAGCGGGCCTCAACGCCTGGTATCACCCCTTCAAAGGTGGTGTTACTTTGGATGATTCTGGATGGGTCTATCCCCATCCTGCGGACAGTGTCCTGGTATATTAGATTGAGACTACTGCCGCCGTCCATGAGGACACGAGTGAGATGGTATCCGTCGATTATTGGGTCGAGCACCAAGGCAGCCGATCCTCTGTGCCGCATACTAGTCGGGTAGTCCCTATGATCAAAGGTGATCGGGCAGGCCGACCAAGGGTTGAGTTCGAGGGCAACGGGTTCTACAGCGTATGCGTCTCTGAGGGCGTGTTTGCGCCTTCTCTTGGGTGTGTGAGTCGCGTAGATCATGTTTACTGTTTTTACCTCTGCTGGGAAATTTTTCTGTCCCCCAGTGTTCGGCTGGCGAGGCTCATCCTCATCTTCGTTTGGTGTTTCCCTTCCCTTGTATTCGGCATTTAACTTGCCAGCCTGCTTAAAGACCCAGCAATCTCTGTGAGTGTGGTTCGCAGGTTTTTCAGTGGTGCCATGAATTTGGCACAGTCTGTCCAGGACTTTGTTCAAGCCGGACGATCCCTCTTTGCTACCTTTAAATGGCTTCTTTTGTTGATCGGGTCGAGAGCCCTTGAATCCGATGTTGACCGCTGTGTTGTCCGGACTTTCTTCTTTGTTTCGACGCTTGTTTTTATTGCACCATGGCTTCCCGTTGCCATCCCTGATTTCGGATGTGCCTGGGTCGCTGGTGCCTCTACGGGCCAACCAGTTGTCTTCACCCGCGCAAAAGCGGGTCATAAGGCTTGTTAAGGCTGCCATTTTCCTCGGCTTTTCTTGGCCGAGGTGTCTGGCGAGCCACTCATCCCAGATACTGTGCTTGAAGGCCGCTAGGGCTTCGGCATCCGGACAATCGACAAGTTGATTCTTCTTAGTGAGGAATCTGTTCCAAAGCTTGCGGGCGGACTCTCCGGCTGTTGAATTATGTGACTTAAATCGTTAGCGTCCGGAGGTCGGACATAGGTTCCTTGAAAATTGGCCCTGAAAGCGTCCTCAAGTTCCTCCCAACTTCCGATTGAATTTTCGGGGAGGCTTTTCAACCAGTGTCGAGCTGGTCCCTTCAACTTGAGGGGAAGGTATTTGATGGCGTGGAGGTCGTCCCCACGAGCCATGTGTATATGAAGGATAAAATCCTCAATCTTGACCCCGGGGTCTGTCGTTCCATCATATGCCTCTATGTTCACGGGTTTAAAACCCTGTTGGAATTCGTGGTCCAGTACCTCTTCGGTGAAGCACAGAGGATGACCAGCCCCTCTGTATCTAGACATGTTGTGGCATGCTATCGACTATTGTTGTGTCCGGTGTTGATTCCGAACTGGTATTCGATCAGTCTGTTCGTTTTGGTGACCATAATCCTGCACCAGAGCGTGTCCTCTAGATCCATAGATGGACCTCGTCGCGCTGGCCTTTTTGTCCAGGAGCTCACGTAAATCATGTGCGGCGTCAGTAGCTTCCCTGTTGTGGTCATGGAGTGGTTGGTCCGGCCTACTGGTCGTATTGTTCTTCGTCGGAATGGCCTCATCGTCGAATTCTGGTAGCAGCTTGCGCTTTGGATAGCTCTTTGTGTGGCGATCGTTGCCATATTTTTCTTCAGTGTCTAGCACTTTATTCCATCTGCGATTTAGCGTTTCCTGCGCGGCCTTAAGCCTTTGCTTCTGCTTCTTTATACTTCTCGCAGTCGCCATAAGCCTTCTGTGGAGGTTATCTCGTTCCAAACGTTTTTCCGGGATGATGAATGCATCGTCGTTCGGACTGTGCTCCTCTCCTGAGGCAGGTTGATGAGTTCGGCCCTCGGGATCGCTGTGATTGGGCGTCTGCTTCGGGCTGTGTTCAGCGTGACCTGGCTCATCTTGCTCCATCGCTGGGTCCATATGGTTGTTGTTGCCTTTGGAGTTGACTGGTGTGTCGATCTTTCTAGCGTTGTTATCGCTATTTTTATTGTGGCTGGACTTAGAGCGGTGTCTGCGCTGTTGTTTTCCCTTTTGTCCGGGGGTTTTATCCTCCGTTGTGTCTTTTTTGTCGCCATCGTCCTCCTTAGGCGTGTCCACCATGTATATATCGTATGATGAGGTGGCAGTCCAGCGCCCCGTGGGTGGTGGTTCCAAATCGTCCATTGTGCCAATGTCCATACCGTCGGTGTCATCGGAGTCGAAGTCAAGCATGTCTGTTACATCATCGATAGTGGCTATGAAGTGGGTGGTGGGTGGGAAACGAATTTCTTCGTCGCCTTCTTCCCCCTCGAGCCGGACAAAGTTCGTCCAAGAGTCTCCTAACAAAGAGAAAGTTCTTAATGATTTCAGCATGTCGCCAAAGGGCGAGGGCTGGAAGATATCCGCAACGGTGAACTCCATTACCAGAGCCCAACTAGATTCGATGGGCTTGGGGGCACGCGGTCTGGAACCTACAGCCGGACACATGTCCGAGGGTCCGATGACGCAGGCTTCCTTGGGGGTGGAGTCTGTGTTCGGCTCTACCACCGATGAGTGTGCGGCCTCCGGGGCAGGGTCCATCCACCCAACCTCGGACGACGCGATCTGCCCAGGATTTAGGTCTGGAGCTCCTGCAGGTCTGACAGCAGGTCTTAGCCATGCTCGTCGTGACTGTTCGGCGCTCCTGGCGTAGGACCGAATCCGTCGAAGATCAAGTCTCCGCGGATATCGGCCGTTTAGTTCAAGTTTCCGAACCTGACCTGATGGCCAGGGGCGTAGCTGTTGATCTGCTCCAGATGGCCAAGTGAATTGGCCCGTAGTACGAAGCCACCGAACACGAAGATCCGTCCGGGGAGAAAAGTCTCACCCTGGACCGCGTTATTGTTGATGATTGAAGGAGCCATCGAGCCTTGCAGCGACGACACAGAGGAACTCTCAATGGAAGCACCAATGTCGGTGTCAAAACCGGCGGATCTCGGGTAGGCGGTCCCGAACTGTGCGTCTAAGGCTAATGGTAACAGGAGGAAGGGGACACGATGTTTTACCCAGGTTCGGGCCCTCTCGATGGACGTAAAACCCTACTTCTTGCTTGATTGATCTTGATGATATGAGTATTACAAGAGTTGATCTACCACGAGATCGTAGATGCTAAACCCTAGAAGCTAACCTATGATGAGTATGATTGATCCCTCTACAGACTAAACCCTCCGGTTTATATAGACACCGGAGGAGGCTAGGGTTACACAGAGTCGGTTACAAAGAAGGAGATCTAATATCCGAATCACCAAGCTTGTCTTCCACACAAAGGAGAGTTCCATCCGGACACGGGACGAAGTCTTGAGTCTTGTATCTTCATGGTCCAATAGTCCGACCAAAGTATATAGTCCGGCTATCCGGATACCCCCTAATCTAGGACTCCCTCAGTCGCTCCACTACAATCTTCTAAGACGCTAACGCCAAACTCATAGATGCAATATCACAACACTTCTCATATGCTATCTTCATCTCTGGGGTCCTGTTTTCATACATGAAATGGAACAAACCAAAACGCAAATCAAATGATACAATACAAACACAAAGCATAACTTATTTAGAATGGCCTAGGTTACATAATGTTCTCACTCGTTCAAATGACATAGGTTACATTAATGATAAGGGTACATGCCATTACAGTCCAAATGACACCACAACATCATGTGTGTCAACCCCCTCTATTAGTCCATCAACAAGACATCTTTGTCGCACGGCCCCGGGTTGCAACAAATGACATCATTTCTTTCACGGACCCAAGCCCAACGAGATGCCTGACTAGGTATCGCCGATGATGGTTGCCTAACTAGCCAGTCAATGATCTAGCCAGGGTTATTAAAGTCCATCTCATTCACTTCATCTCTTGTTCCACACAATGCAATTTACCTTGCAAGAGTGCGTCTATGAATTTTCTCTTTCTTCTTGAGATTGCTTATGTTTTTCTCTTTAGCTTGGTATAACTTAACTTTGTCATCGTCACATTTCGACACATAATACTTTGAAAAATCTCTAGAAGCCGCATTCAATGCATCGACGGCTTTGACCCACAAGTCCATCTTTTCCTCAATGACCACACGTTCACGCTTCACCGCCGCCTCCGCAGAAGTCTCTACAAAGATGATCGATCCCATCCTACAAGTCGAGAGATTACTATAACGGTCATCCAAGGCAAAAATCCTAACCGTCTCTTGACAAAAACTATAACCCTAGGACTAGATCAAGCTATAACGTTCGTGATATAGGCATTTACTTAAGCATAACCTTAACCCTAACCATAACCTTAACCCTAACCATATCATTAAACCTAACCCCAACAAAACCCTAAATGATATTTCTTACTACCCAAACAATGCTAGTCACACAATACATTATCAGCACAAACATTACCCTAAATGCATCATATACATTGATTTCACCACAACAAAACCATGAACTAGGGTTTCCAACAAAATGAGCAAAATTCATGATTTCAACCAACCAAATGAAGGGGCCGGGGATGGGAGAGGTACCTTGGGTGAGCAAATGCCCACGATCCACGGGACAAATCTCAAGAAATGGAGGGGGATCTAGTGGGTGATATGGTGGAGGAGAAGAGGGGAGAGAGATTGAGCTCGAAAGAGGAATAGGGTGAATGAGTGGGTGGGCGAGCACAGCTACCACCCCTCACAGCCTTATCTAGGACCCTACCGCTAGACAACCCGACGGTAGGTCGCAAGAGGTTACCACCAGGGTCAGCGGCGGTAGGTCCCTTCACCACATGTCTACGGCCGTTAACTGACAGACGCCGTCAGGGAACCTACCGCCAGGAGGGGCGGCGGTAGCCTGTAGATCGCAACCTTCAGGGCCTCCGGCGGTAGCAAAAGGGTCAAATCTCGAAAATTTTCCAGACCGAAGTTAGATCCTTCTAAACTACACAAAAAGGGTCAAAACACAAAAATTTGCCCCGACGGGATGTTGGGGACACGTTTCTCCCGACCATGCCTGCTCTCTCGGGCCACGTGAGCCACGCTCGACCGCACGAGCGGCCGACCGGGCAACCGCACGCCTGGCCCACCTGGCGTCTTGGGTGCGTCCAGTGGCACAGATCCCGCGGGCGATACGCCTGATGCCCGCATGAATACCGTAGTGGATCTGCCTGAACCGTCTGATCCCGAGGGCTGCGGATTTTCTGTGGCCGCTGTTACATGTTCGGATCCCTGCATAAAATCATAGGAAGTTTCACATGTTTTCTCATCGTTTGCGGCTGGTTCCTGCACATTTTCAGCAAAGTTTTCATCAAAGACATCAGGAATTGACATGCGGTCACCTTGGTCTCCTACATCCCCTCGAAGAAAATTGGTCTAAGGTAGAAGAACAAGTACTTTGCGAATTTGAGCACCGGCATTTGGATGAAGCTTGGATAAAGGAAAAATGTGTTCATCAAAAACAACATCTCTGAAAATGTAAACACGACCATAAGCAACATCTAGGCACTTATACCCTTTCTAGAGATTGCTACAACCCAAAAAACACATTGTTTGGAGCGGAATTCGAGCTTATTCTGGACGCAAATTTGGCCACACGACACAACCAAAGATTCGGAGAAAATTCTAACTGGGTTTAGTGCCAAACAAATGTTCAAGAGGAGTTTGATTATTGATGACACGACTAGGAACACGATCAATTAGATAGACCACAGTGAGGAAAGCTTCATCCCAAAATTTCAAGGGCATCCCACGTAGTCGATCTACCAAGGATCAAGCAATCACACAAGCACAACAACAATATTTGTTAACGAGGTTCACCAATATGGCTACATCCCCAGGGCCAAACTACGGGTGCTCCTTCCCATGGCGCTGCTACAATACCGCACACCGGCCGCCCAGGCACCAGCACAGGCCGCCGACCCCCCGCGTGCCTGTGCTATTATGTTGGCATAGATTACATCGTGTGTCTACCCTCTCATTATATAAGAGGCCTAGGATACAAGTGTCCTACTAGGACACGACTCCATACCCTGTCTACACACAGTCCAAATTCAAGTCCAACTATTACCTACCATGTACAATAATATTCGACACAACTCTAACAAACTCCACCTTAACGAATATTCTCAACCATCTTGAATTCATCCATGCGTCAAACATCCATGTACATTGGACTCGAGATTATACCATGAGCACCGCTTCTACTCTCAGACTCCACGTGACTCCACTTGCAATTGTAGTCCCTTCTTGTCTCCTTCACAATCAACACTCGAGCAAAATGAAGTTCCTCAGTACTCTAATTTGCGCTCCCAAATTCCAGAGTATCAGTTCCATGTCATCACACATCAACCACTGATCTGCGTGAAAGTGAACAACTCACATATTAGACGTCACATATAAGAGTTACAACATCACCGCTTTTTTTCTCCAATACGCCTGGGAGCGTATCTTTGCATTCATAGATAGGGTGAGAAGTACAAGGTTTGGGACCTCCAGCACGTACACAAGAGAGGCATACTAGAGGCCCTCGCGAGCAGGAGAGTGGGGTTGCTCAGCCCCAATACAACACTTTCTACATTACATCAAGTATTGATTGGATCCCTTTGGCGCCGGCCTTCGCCCAGGCGCGTATGTCATCTTGGATGCAGAAGAACAAGAAGCTCGTGGAGGGTTTTCGTTGGTCGAAGATGCATGCGTTGCAGTGCTTCCAGATTGCCAAAGCTACCAAGGGGACAATCGACGCAAGTGCCTTGCGGAGCGAGGGGGTGTGGAGTTGGTCGCGGTCCTCCATCAATCATAGAGAACATCGCCGCTTTTTCTTGACCGTGTATCTGAAACATGATGGAATTTCACCGTCACTCTTTGTCACCCTGAGTCAAATTCATAGTTGTCTCACCCTTTTTTCGGATAGTCACTGACATGTTCCATAGCTATAACGCGCTGCCTCCTTCTGTACTTGCCATCCACACTTTCCCATGTGCACTAAATATCACAGAATACACGACCATGTAATCTCTCAGCTTTTAACAATTTTAGGCTTTCCGTCATTTTCACAGATTCTCTATGGTCAACTCATGTTCATCAACTAGCACCGATAGACACTGTCACCAACTTGAATCTGGTACTCATCAACACTGCTTCATCATCCCTGCACACTTTTTCTGACCACATGTCTCACCATGAGTTCCTTGTTCTGTCGTTGTGTCCCGTGCTTACCGCACGCCTCACCGCTATCACCGCGTTGAGTCTCTGCTATCCTGGTCGAGTTTTCTGGGTAGCTAGCCCAAACTTCCTCAACCTCCACTGTAGAGAATCATTGATCATCACCAACCGATGCCGAGTATCACATCTCCATCAGACCACTAGGCCCCAGTCTATCCACGTGTCTCTCGCTCTCCCACGGAAATAGGCTTTGATTCTTCGACATATTACACCGTAGCCCCTTCATCAACACAGAGTGAAGTCTCCTGCTAGACTTCAGCTCCACCTTAAACATGACTCCATGTAGCCGTGCCATCCTACCCCGCGCCCTGTCAACTTCAAGCTCTCTCATGTGTGCACTGCCTTGAATCAACCCTGCGCCATAGTCTTGTCGAAGCCGCACAAGCCCTCAGGCCTACACCATATGTTTTTACGCCCCAGAAGTCGGCCACCATCAGCATCATGCTCCTATGTCATCGTCGCTGAAATCACCGCCATCTTCTGCTTTGACCAACATCCATGTCGGTCCATCAAACTGTCCAGTCCGACCCAACAGAAAGTATTCGACCACAACCATGCTCCACTCTGCGTCGTGTGAGCTCGCACATCTCTATGCATTACGTAACGCCCTGTGTATGCGTGATCCTGCCGTGATGCACTTCATACTTCTTCAAGCCTTATGCGCCAGTCCTTGCCATAGATACTCGAAGCCCCTCATCATACTGGACCCAAAGGAAAAAAAAATCCATGCAATACTTGACCACGCTAGATCCCTTCTCTGCACAATTCCTTCTTCTTGTCTTTCCATGAATTAGCTTCTCCACGTATCAGCAAGTCCCCTTTTTCCAAAGAAATCTCGCACTAGTTCCTCCACAACATTTTTTAGTGTCACTAGTATTTATTCAACTAAAACAGAAGTTTGGATACAACTAATATTCGAAGTATGTAAAAGCCACATATGGCGCCCCACATCTAGTGACAAAGCCGCTCTAGCTATATTGTGTGCATCGAGATTACATTCTCTGCCTTCGTGGTCCAGATGGACCTCTTCGAATTCCTTCATTTTCTCTTTAATGTCATTGATCACCATAGCATTTGACCCTCTAAATTCCGACTTCAGATGATTGATTGTCGCTAAACAGTCCATCGTAATATGGAGCTTCTTGATGTACAGATCCTCAGCCAAGGCAAAGGCCTCCCGTACAACCATTGCTTCCAGGCTTTCTGGTAATCTCATACCTTCAAAAATCACGGCAGAAGAGCCAATGTACGTGCCGCTATAGTCTCTGCACATGGTGGCCAATGCCCCTCTATTTCCATTCTTTGAAACCGCCGTATCAACCTGAAACTTCTAAAAGTTCTCTTTTGGTGGTTTCCACTTTGATGATCTCCAAACAGGGGCTGAGTTCCAATTCTTAGTCTGACAAGGAATGAGTGTAAGATCATCAACGTATTTTCTGATAAAGCTGAACGTGGAAAGTGGAGACTGAAACTCGTTCCCTCATGGATCTCTCGCCTTCTTGCCCAGCAGATCGACCACAACGTCACCAACACCTTGATGAATTCATCCTCCCGAATAGATTCCTTCAAAGTCAGGCCACACACACTGCACCCTTGGCATCGCGCAACAGCAACCCTGCCCGGGCCATGGGCTGCCCGACCTGGCTCCCGCCAGCAAGCAGATAACAGCCATGGGCCAGCGAAGGACCCAACCTTGGCCTCCAGGGCCTTGACCGCCCTACCAGCCTCCAGGGCCTGGTGCCATGGACCACATCGCGTCCGTCTCACACGTAGCCGCAATCGCATCGTCCACGTTTACGTCGCATTGCACGCGCCGATGCCTAGCGGTTCCACTTCTACCGCCGCTTCTGATTACGATCGATCTAGATCAATCCAATCTGCCCATGAAGGACCTGGCACCAACGCCTCGCTGCTCCTGATCCGGATCTTGTACTCACCGACTTCTGCTTGCTTTAGAAAATTCGACCGATCGTCCTGGCTTTCCCGTCGACTACCACAAGATTACTCCCGATCACCTGACACACCATGGATCGAACTAATTTCTTTCGCAGCCTTCGGCATCATGACCAACGATCGCAACCTCAAATCGAATCTTGCTCTGATACCACTTGTTAGAATAAATCCAAGGCGCGTAGTCGATCTACCGAGGACCAACCAATCACACAAGCACGGCATCAAGATTTGTTAACGAGGTTCACCGATATGTCTACATCCCGGGACCTGACTAGGAGCGCTCCTCCCCATGACACTGCTACAATACCGCACACCGGCCGCTCGGGCACTGACACACACTGCCGACTCCTTGTGTACCTGTGCTATTATGTTGGCATAGGTTACAGCATGTGCCTACCCTCTCATTATATAAGAGGCATATGATACAAGTATCCTAGTAGGACACGACTTCATACGCTGTCTACACATAGTCCAAATTCAAGTCCAACTGTAACCTACCTTGTACAATAGTATTTGACACAACTCTAAAAGAGGGCTTTGCCGGCTGCTGCAAGTTCGTCCGCGAGCCCCTTGACCTTAGTGAAGTAGGCTGCAGTAGAGAGGTCCCCCTTGCACGAGTTTTCGATCTGGGCGGGAAGTTGAATTTCCCTTGCCCGGGACTGAGTGGAGAAGCTCTGGAGGAGGGCCGTCCAGACACCAGCGGCGGTGGTGAAGTTGCTGACCTGAAGGAGCACGTCGCGATAGAGAGTGGCCAGCAAGGTGAGAACCTGCTGGTCCTGGGTGACCCACACGATGTGCGTGGGATTCAACATCTCCATGACCTCCTTCGTCCTGGAGACGTCCTTCTCGGAGTAGAGGACGGCGTGAGGTTCCTTAGTGCTGCCATCAAGCCACTCATATGCGTGGGAGTACTTGAGCCTTTCAAACCAAAAAATTCTTCCTGGTGAGCTTCTCGGAGATGGTGTGGCCGAGGGCAGCGAGGGAGGTAGCGGTAGCCATGGTGAGAGAGGAGGAGGAGCTAGACATCAACTAGATTAGATGGAAGAGAGGCTCTGTTACCATGTGAAAACAAAGGATGGAAGCGTATGCTTAGCAGGGATGTGGTACATTTGATATATAGGCAAAGTCTGATAGATTACATCGGTGGTTGAGGTCCTGGATTGATCTACAAGTTAGGAAGCTAACAACCTAGGATACGTCTAAATCTCAGGACCTCAATATTGCTACAACCCAACACACATACACGCTACATATTCGGTTTATATCATACTGATACAACACAATGTTTAACAGAAGGGATATGCATCTGATTATTCAGACGAATGATCATTCAGAATTCACAACTTTCAAGCAGGCTATTGACATGCGGCCCGATGAGCCGGACCGTGTCTGTGTGTGTGTGTTGTACGGTTCAGAGAGAAGGGGGAGTCTATTTCTTCTGTTCTTCTGTTTTCTTCCTGGAGACACTTTGGTAACAAACAACGTGAGACCTTTTGACCATTTATGTCGTAGTATGTTTCAAAGAAGCAGCCGGCTAGGGTCGACCTGGGCAGCCTCTTGGTGTGGTCAGGGTGGGAGGAGATCACGCCACCGCCTAGACACGCACTTTCCAGCAGCAGGTGAACTTGTAGCTTTATGTATTAGGGCTAATAGCACACAACTTAGGATTTAACACATATTTAGGATCTTGATCTTATGATTATAACACCTTAAACGTGGAAAGGAAGCTAGTACTGACCAGAATCAGCATGGGCCATGAGGGATAGACCCATGGCCCTAGGCTTGAAGATGGGCAGCAGGAATGCCGCAGTTGTGCAGGAGCAGGGGCGCGCGCAGGGTGCCACCGGCACTACTCTTGTGGTAGTGGCGGTGGTAGACGGCCTTCTGAATTCCCTACCGTTCTTTTAGGACCGATTTATAGGAGTTGGGGTTTAACTCGTACATATATTTGCTTGCCTCATTGGGGCACGATCTCCTGCTTTATATATGTGGCACTAGGAAGACCAGGGACTAAAACCAATTTTTTTTGAGGGACTGAAACCAAAGTTAGTTATGAGTGCCTAGGATGAAAGCACGGTCGTGAGGGGAGGAGACTTTATCTCCCCTATTTTCTCTCTGTTAAACGTCCTAAAATCAATTCTAACACTCCCCTTGATCCTAAAGTTAATAAGCATCATAAGTCCACTCTCAATAGAACCAAAGTACTCCCTCCGGTCCTTTTTACTCCGCGTATAGATTTGGGTCAAGTCAAACTTTACAAAGTTTGATCAAATATATATTAAAAAGTATCAACATCTACCATACTGAATATATATTCCATGAAACTACATTTTGTAATGAATCTAACAATATTGATTTGGCATTGTAAATGTTGATATTTTCTTCTATAAGTTTGGTCAAAGTAGAGATGTTTTGACTTAAGATAAAACTTATATGCAGACTAAAATGGACCGGAGGGAGTAGTGAACTGAGCGTAGTTGTGATGATTAGGTTTCTTATGGTAGAAGCAACCCATCTGGGTTCAAGTCCAAGACATGCCACATGCTCGCATTTTCCAGGATTTATTCGATACTTTTCGGCTATGCTTGTTTGGTGAGAGAAGACGTTCCTATCAACTACGAGGGCGGCGGTGACTTCACTAATCTCAAAATGTTGTGCCAGCTCAGTATCTCGAAGGTCCTTATAGGGGTAGGGTGTGCGTGCGTGCGTTCATATGAGTGTGTCTCATCTACGCCGGCTCGTTCTCTTCCTCCTGTCCTCCTGTCATGATTATGGCCTATAAGGAGTGTTTGGAATCCACCTCAACTTCTTTTGACATTATTCGTTGGAGGCAGTGTGCTGGCGGTCCGGCTATCCAAAATGGTTTCATTCCGAACAACGGTTGAAGGTGCGGTTTGGACATCAATTGCAATCTTTATTTTCAGTTTTGGAACTGGGTTATAGTTTTTATTTTCTTTGGTCCTTTGGTGCTACAATTTTTATTTTCTCGAGTCCTTTTGTGAGCACCTGTTCGCTCTGGTCAGGACCCTTCTATCTTAAAAATAGAAGTGTGGCGGAACAACTTCAGTTCCATGATCGCGCTTCATAATACTCATCATAACACCCATGTAAACTTTGTTCAGATTATTTCTTAATGATGGCAAAGATACAGTTTGTTCAAATAATTTTCTTACCAACATTATTGCCAAGAGGAGAGCCAGTGGTGTGCACAAATAAGACTCACATGGACTCAGTCATCAGCACAAGGTTAGCAACAAACCCTGCAAACCGGGTGTAGCAAACAGTACCGAGTGTCGACACGGCCAGGCACGACCATTTTGTGCCCAGAGCTTCTTTCCCACTCACTCTTTCTAACCAAGAGCACAAAATTCCCCACCGGGTGGCAGAAAGTTCGACCATAATATCAACAGAAGAGTTAACAGAACACACCATCACTCGCTAGAATTCATTCATCATGAAGTTTCAACATTAACGCGTCAATCCAAACAAGTCAACCACGAGACTGGAATATTTGTCAGTTCCAACATGCAAAGTTTGATAAAAGAGGCTCATAGTCTACCCAGCCAGCCAACAGGATGGCCAAGTAACCATGGATTTGAGTCCAATCGAGAAAAAAGGTTCCACAATATAGTACATGTTAAACCTTCTATTTACATTACCATATCACACTAGCTCTATGCAGTGGCTAGCGGCGGTGATCTTTCTAGCAGGAATGGCGGGGTGCCTGTTCCTACATGAGGGATCAACGCGGGTGTCTCCCTCAATAAAGTTAATTGCAAGGAACTACCACACTTCGGCACGTCGTAACGAATCAGTACCATTAGTCACATTTTTTGCAGTTCAGTGCTAACTCTAAGCCTAAGTTTGCAAAACGGTCTGACAGCCGTATAAGCACGTATTGACCGTGTATCTGACTGATCGGGCCCACACGTCAGGTCACACGGTGGCGTACCTGCGCACGCCTCGCCGCTGACTCGGGCCCACCCGGCTCGGTCGTTGTTTGTGGCTCAGTCGGGTCGAACCCGAACGTGACGAACCCTATCTTTCATCTCCCCTCTCCCTCCTCTCCCTCTCACCTCTTTGGCGATGGTGGCGGCAACTCCTTGCAGCGGTGACGGTGCGGGCGGGTACGGAGACCTTCGCGGCCTCGGGAGTGATGACCATGTAGGTCTGGACGACAGTGGCTCCAGTTCGTACTACTCCAGCACCGCGGATGAGGACTAGGAGGAGGAGGCGGCGCTGTCCATGGAGGACAGGGTGAGGCTAGCAGAGATTTGGGTGGCCAACCCTACCAGTAGCCATCACTGGACCAGTGGAGCTGGTGGCGGCGTGTTGTAAGTGCCTCTCTTCTCTCCTTCTTTCTGCCTATTTCAAAACTAGGGGCTAGGGTTAGTTGCTCATGATAGTTTAAACTTTTGTTGTCAATTGTAGTTTGGATGATGATGTTTGGGATGTTCGGATTCACTTTGATGCACAATATAATTTGGATAGGAAGATATGCAACTCATATGTGACTTTTCTAAACCTAAATGCACTGATACAAACACAAGGTTTTTCTTTCTCAGATGAACTGTACCACATGAAGAAATTTGGCATAGGAGAGGAGAGAGAGAGCATGGGCTAGAACTGATTGACACAAACATCAAACTGCAGCAACTAAAGAAGGAATATGAGCATAGTTTAGTTCTGAATTTGCTAGTGAGGGCAACAACACCTTTTGTATGTCAAATAGAAGAAGATTCAGTGAGATCAAATTTCAGTAATGTCTGTCAGAGAGAAGAAGATTTAGCAACTATATTGTATGAACCAGTTGTTGTGTATGATCTCAGTGAGCCTGCAGTTCTTGTTGTTGATGAAGGTGTTGTTTTTCATAGTCAGTATAGCAGTAGTCCTACTCAACCTACTACTGTGTGCACACAAGAGAGCAGAAACTTTAGAAAGGACAAGCTCAAAGCTATAATGGAGGAAGAGCCAGTGTTAGAGGAGGCACATAATAGTAGTGATGACTCTGAGGCTGCATATGACAGTGATAACAATCCTTTGTGCATGCATAAGTACAGGATTTTTGAAGACACGGACATAATAGAGGGGAATATATTAGCAGAGCAAGAAGATGAAGATCAAGATGAAGATTCAGAAGAGGAACAAGTACATTATGAGGGTGACACTAAGGTTGAGGATTTGTCCGA
This sequence comes from Triticum dicoccoides, assembly GCF_002162155.2. Lineage (NCBI taxonomy): Eukaryota > Viridiplantae > Streptophyta > Magnoliopsida > Poales > Poaceae > Triticum > Triticum dicoccoides. The sequence continues at coordinate 763,864,498 of NC_041385.1, forward strand.
GATGGAGGAGGAGGAGCAGGAGCAGGAGAAGGAGGAAGAGGTTAATGTTGTTGCAAGCACTACTAGGGAAAAGCTTATAGGCAGACGCTTACTAGTAGCGCTGGTTTATACCCCTCGCTACTGCTACTTACTAGTAGCGCGGGTTTTTACCCCTCGCTACTACTAAGTTGATAGTGGTGGCGCGGGTTTTTAACCCTTGCTACTACTAAGCGGTCTCTACCGTGCCCCCAGGACATGCCATAGTAGTAGCGAGGGGTATAAACTCGCGCTACTACTAAGTTGATAGTAGTAGCGCGGGTTTTAACCCTCGCTGCTACTAAGTACGAGGTAGGTGAAGTCCTCATATCCTCGTCCAAATCCCTCCTCTCTCCCTCACTCTCCCCCCTCTCTCCATAGGCTCTCCTATGGTGCTCCTACCCAAGCACACCTTCTCCCCCATGGCACCCAACGAGTTCACCTCCCTGCGTTGCTGGCGACTAGGAGCTCGCTCGTCTTCCCCCTCGCCTCTATGCCACCACGACGGAGCACCTCACCACCGGCGACCATCCCCGCTGCTGTTGGGGAACATAGTAATTTCAAAAAAAATCCTATGCACATGCAAGATCATGGTGATGCATAGCAACGAGAGGGGAGAGTGTCGTCCACGTACCCTCGTAGACTGTAAGCGGAAGCGTTATGTCAACACGGTTGATGTAGTCGTACGTCTTCACGGTCGACCGATCCAAGTACTGAACATACGGCACCTCCGCGATCTGCACATGTTCAGCTCGGTGACGTCCCATGAACTCACGATCCAGTAGAGCTTCGAAGGAGAGTTCTGTCAGCACGACGGCGTGATGACGGTGTTGATGAAGCTACCGACGCAGGGCTTCGCCTAAGCACCACTACGATATGACCGAGGTGGATTATGGTGGAGGGGGGCACCGCACACGGCTAAAGATCAATGATCAACTTGTGTGTTGGGGTGCACCCCCACCCCCGTATATAAAGGAGCTAGGGGGAGGCGGCCGGCCAAGGAGGAGGGCGCGCCAAGGGCGGGAGTAGGACTCCTCCTTTCCTAGTTGGAGTAGGAGAAGGGGGAAGGGAAGGAGACAGGAGGAAGGAAAGGGGGGCGCCCCCCCTCCCTCCTTGTCCAATTCAGACTAGAAGGGGAGGGGGCGTGCGGCCTGCCTTGGCCGCCCCTCCTCTTCTCCACTAAGGCCCAATAGGCCCATTACACTCCCCGGGGGGTTCCGGTAACCCCCCGATACTCCGTTATATGCCCGAACATGCCCAGAACACTTCCAAAGTCCAAACATAGCCATCCAATATATCGATCTTTATGTCTCGACCATTTCGAGACTCCCCATCATGTCCGTGATCATATCCGGGACTCTGAACTATCTTCGGTACATCAAAACACATAAACTCATAATACCGATCATCACCGAACGTTAAGCGTGCGGACCCTACGGGTTCAAGAACTATGTAGACATGACCGGGACACGTCTCCGGTCAATAACCAATAGCGGAACCTGGATGCTCATGTTGGCTCCTACATATTCTACAAAGATCTTTATCGGTCAAATCGCATAACAACATACGTTGTTCCCTTTGTCATCCGTATGTTACTTGCTCGAGATTCAATCGTCGGTATCTCAATACCTAGCCCAGTATCGTTACCGGCAAGTCTCTTTACTCATTCTATAATGCATCATCCCGCAACTAACTTATTAATCACATTGCTTGCAAGGCTTATAGTGATGTGCATTACTGAGAGGGCCTGGAGATACCTCTCCGACAATCAGAGTGACAAATCCTAATCTCGATCTATGCCAACTCAACAAGTACCATCAGAAACACCTGTAGAGCCCCTTTATAATCACCAAGTTATGGTGTGATGTTTGGTAGCACACAAAGTGTTCCTCTGGTAATCGGCAGTTGCATAATCTCATAGTCATAGGAACATGTATAAGTCATGAAGAAAGAAATAGTAGTAAACTAAAACGATCAAGTGCTAAGCTAACTGAATGGGTCAAGTCAATCAAATTATTCTCCTAATGATGTGACCCCGTTTATCAAATGACAACTCATGTCTATGGTTAGGAAACCTTAACCATCTTTGATCAACGAGCTAGTCAAGTAGAGGCATACTAGTGATACTTTATTGTCTATGTATTCACACATGTATTATGTTTCCGGTTAATACAATTCTAGCATGAATAATAAACATTTATCATGCAATAAGGAAATAAATAATAACTTTATTATTGCCTCTAGGGCATATTTCCTTCAGCCTCCCACTTGCACTAGAGTCAATAATCTAGATTACATAGTAATGATTCTAACACCCAAGGAGTCTTGGTGCTGATCATGTTTTGCTCGTGAGAGAGGCTTAGTCAACGGGTCTGCAACATTCAGATCCGTATGTATCTTGCTAATCTCTATGTCTCCCACCTGGACTTGGTCACGGATGGAATTGAAGCGTCTCTTGATGTGTTTGGTTCTCTTGTGAAATCTGGATTCCTTTGCCAAGGCAATTGCACCAGTATTGTCACAAAAGATTTTCATTGGACCCGATGCACTAGGTATGACACCTAGATCGGATATGAACTCCTTCATCCAGACTCCTTCATTTGCTGCTTCCGAAGCAGCTATATACTCCGCTTCACACGTAGATCCCGCCACGACCCTTTGTTTAGAACTGCACCAACTGACAACTCCACCATTTAATATAAACATGTATTCGGTTTGCGATTTAGAATTGCCCGGATCAGTGTCAAAGCTTGCATCGACATAACCATTTATGACGAGCTCTTTGTCACCCCTATAAACGAGAAACATATCCTTAGTCCTTTTCAGGTATTTTAGGATATTCTTGACCATTGTCCAGTGATCCACTCCTTGATTACTTTGGTACCTCCCTGCTAAACTAATAGCAAGGCACACATCAGGTCTGGTACACAGCATTGCATACATGATAGAGCCTATGGCTGAAGCAAAGGGAACATTTTTCATTTTCTCTCTATCTTGAGCAGTGGTCGGGCATTGAGTCTGACTCAACTTCACACCTTGTAACACAGGCAAGAACCCTTTCTTTGCTTGATCCATTTTGAACTTTTTCAAAACTTTGTCAAGGTATGTGCTTTGTGAAAGTCCAATTAAGTGTCTTGATCTATCTCTATAGATCTTGATGCCCTATATGTAAGCAGCTTCACCGAGGTCTTTCATTGAAAAACTCTTATTCAAGTATCCTTTTATGCTATCTAGAAATTCTATATCATTTCCAATCAACAATATGTCATCCACATATAGTATTATAAATGCTATAGAGCTCCCACTCACTTTCTTGTAAATATAGGCTTCTCCAAAAGTCTGTATAAAACCATATGTTTTGATCACACTATCAAAATGTTTATTCCACTCCGAGAGGCTTGCACCAGTCCATAAATGGATCGCCAGAGCTTGCACACTCTGTTAGCACCTTTCAGATCAACAAAACCTTCGGGTTGCATCATATACAAGTCTTTTTCCAGAAATCCATTCAGGAATGCAGTTTTGACATCCATTTGCCAAATTTCATATTCATAAAATGCGGCAATTGCTAACATGATTCGGACAGACTTAAGTGTGACAGCCTGGTTTTTTGCCCTCTTCTCTTGCCTGTTTCAGTTGGTTTGAATTTGAAACTTGGAGTTTTGAATCTCTTCATATGGACTTAAACACTTGGGTACCCCTTGCCTTTCACCCAAGTGCCTCATTTCCCTCTCTAACTATCATTCCCTCTCTGGTTCAACTCAAAATAATATTTGGAATATTTTTCTTTAATGAAAATTATTCATTTTCCTCTCTTAAACCCTAGCTAGCTCAATGTGCTCCAAGGCAACCCCAATTTTTCTTTGAACCCTAGGGCACCTTTGTGAGAAAAAATATTTCATCACTTTTTGGAATATTTTGGCCATAGAAAATATTTTCTGTTCTGGACAGAAATGGTAGTTTCTACAGCAACTACCATTTTACTTGCTCCATTGTAGCTAGTTTCTCTTGTGCATTATCACCTTAGTAGATGATTGCTAGCCTCCAAAGCCCAGCCCTCAACTCCCAGTGGTTTGACCATAGTAAGCTCTCAATGTTACTATCCAGAAACTTAGATGGAGTGTAAAATCATTTCTACTGCACCTGAGACCAAACCCAAGCATGGTAACCTTCAAACCTACCACGAACAACAAGCCAGACATGAACTTTGGACTTAGGTCGGCTTGAGTGCAAAGTCCACGTGGTGACTGCGTTCATCCAGGCGTGCTGCCATGCAGCCGACGCGCTCTGATTGCCGCCAAGTGCTCTGTTGCGCGCGTGCTCGCTTCCCCGCTTGCCTGAGCGTGCCAAGCCATGCCACAATCTTCGTCCTAGCTCTCTTAACTCCCCCCAGGCACTCGCCGATGCCCGAGCTCACCGCAGCGAGCACGGGCACGGTCCGGCCAATGCAACAGTGGGCGGCGCATTGTGCTTGTCGCCTTCCTCTCGCCCATGTGCTCGTCCCCGTTCGCCAATAGTCCCCGTGTGAGCTACGTCTTCTTATCCCCCTCTCACTGACGCTATTCGTCGTCGGGCGCCATGGCCAGGTGTCCAACGGCGGAGCCCGGACCCCCCCCCCCTTGACGCTCGGCTATAAATAGGGCCATCCCCAACC
>NC_041385.1:763869775-763891009 GCF_002162155.2 Triticum dicoccoides
CCATCCCCAACCTCCTCGAGCACCATCCACCACTCCCACACACTCCACAATCGTGTAGAAAGCCATAGCCCGGCCGGGCAGGCCGCGGGCCGCTGTCCCCGAGCTCGAGCTTGCCGGCGATCCCCTCGAGTTGTCTCCGTAGCTCCAGTCCCTCCCAGTCCTGGGCAACCCTTCCAGGGCCTCCGCTACTCTCCGGTGGTGCCGTTCCGCCTGGTTGGAGCCCCTGGAGTCGCCTCTGGTCGCCGTCGTCTTCGTCTCCAGCGACCTCCGCTCTCTGCCTCCGCTGGAGAGGCTGATTCTGACGCCGTCCGACCACCCCTAGCTACTCTACGGATATGGGCAGGTGCACCTCTGTCTCCTCTCTCGATCCCTCCCTCTCATTTTGGCCAAGGAGCCCTCATCGCCGACGTGCGCTCCGGCGAAGCCGCGCCGTCCTCTGTTTCCCTCTGCCCCTCCACCTCACCTGACTAGCGGGGCCCGCTAGTCAGCCACTCAGTACGTGCGTGAAGCGGTACGAGTGGTGGCGCCCCGAGGCTTTTATGCCTTCGACATCACCCCCCCCCCAGTCTGTTTTTATTTAAATTCAAATATTAATTTATCCAGAGAACTTCAAACAGCCACAACTTTTTAACCATAAGTCCAAATGAATTGATTCTTTTTGCATTGTGTTCTTTGTACAGAAATCTAGCAGCTCACCAAAGATGAGATTTTTCCATGTTGTCTAGATTTTCTGGTGAATTTCAGAAGGGTTCTTGATATTTTCTTTTTGTGTTTTTAATTATTTTTAGAGGGTGAGGCTTGTCTTGAGGATCACCAGGAGGCTTGTGAACCTCATCTGCACTAAGGCAAGCCACAACAGCATTTTCATGGTGCCATTACAATATTTGTGATTTTCTGACTTGGACAAATGATTTAATCCATGCATTTAAATCATTGTTATGATATTTATATTCTGTTAGTTGCTTGTTGTGGTTAATATGCTTAATCTATAGAAGGTTTGAAGTTAACTTAGTTGGTAAAGAAACTAGGATTTATTTTTGAGTGAGGAAAGAATAATATGGCCATGGATATAAATAATTAGTGGAGTTATTTTCTTGCATGAGTAAAAATGGTAAAATTTGCTAGAAAATATTCTATTTAAAGTGAGGTTTAATCTTGCCCAGAGAAGTGTCATGAGTTGTTGATGTTGATGCTTAGTGTGGATATAGTTGACTCGGTCATTTCTATTGATATGTGATGCATATGTTAGTGTTGCATGTCATGGCATTATGACACCGGTTATTTTCACTTTAAGTTGAACCTGATAATAACACAACTTGAATATATTGTTGATCGGGTCATGGTGCCGCTGAATCGAGTTTTTTCCAGTGCAACCACATTTGCCTTTATGGGAAGGCCTTTATTCGGTCCGTTGTCATGCCTCTGGTCGGTGCCTCCAACTAGGGAAGATTATGGGCGTGCGGTACCCTGGCCCGGTAAGCAGACATAACCTTGTGTGCCCGTTGTTGAGTTTATGGTACCGGGTCCCCGTGTGGGATCGTTTATGTGTTGGCCACGATGGTGGTCGTTGTGTCTTTGGTAGACACGAGGCCACCCAGGACTAGCCCGATGGGGAGTGAGTCGGAGTGGCCGGGAGAGTGTAATGGCAATGGAGAGGTTTCATCGGAATGTCATTGGTCCACCCGAATGGGAGTGCGAGGCCATGGGTTCCGTGGTGTGGGTATAGTGCACTACCTCTGCAAAGTGTATTAATCTATCGATAGCCGAGAGTCCACGATTGCAGACACGCTCGAAAGTAGGTCACACCATGGGTCGACGTTTAAATAAATCTTGCACACTAAGTGATGAACTTTGCACTGTTGATGATGGCGGGAAGGCCATCTTGTTGTTTAGACCAATTATTGGTCGTGGTTGTGATCGCCGGATGGATCACCGTTTAAGATTAAATATTGGTCATGGTTGTGATCGACGGAAGGATCATCGTTTAAGATCAAATACTGGTCATGGTTGTGATGGCCAAAATGATCATGAGGTGTCTCTATCTAATACCTTGAGTTTGGTACGTTTGTGATCCAAGAGCGATCGCGGTTGGTAAGCTAGTCCGAGGTACTTTTATCACAAGAGCATGATCACAGCACATTGGATATGTTGTTGCATTATTATAAATTGGTTAATTATCATGATATTGTTTGTCATTATGTTTATGCTTGTTGTGAGCTTGCAAGTACATTCAATGTACTGACCTGGCGTGTCATGCCAGATTTCAGGAAAGTCTCATTGGAAAGGAGTGCTATCCGAGTCTAGATCGTGTCCACATTGGTGTCCCTGTGCTATGGAGTTCCACTACGACGTTGTTCCGCTGCCGCGTAGTTTATATGATCGAGGCCCCTTTATGTTCACTAAATAATGTACATATTGTTCAGCCGCACCGTGTGTGCTGCTTGGCCTCACCATCTGTTGTAATATAAACTTTGATCTGCTAGCATCAATAAAGCGGTTGCTTTCTGTACCAAGATGTTGTGTGTTGCCAGAAGACAAGGTCTCTTGGCTGGCAATGCATGGTAAACCGGTTGCTCTAAGCCGGGGTGCCACAACGCTTGGTATCAGAGCCGCGCTGATTGTAGGCCACGCTAGACTACGACAAGTTAACTGGACGTTAGATACGAGTTTTAGTTGAGTGCCAGTAGCATTTGTAGCTGGTTGTTGCATTGTATGACCTATTTTATTTTTATGCTAACCTACTAATGGTTGTGAGTGTAGGTGGCTCCGGTGCCGTATCCGTGCCAGTTGCAGCTGATGTCGTACACGTCATCGCATCTCCTTCGTAACGTGTGGCGTTGGCTGTACCCCCTCGGTGACGACCCAGCCTATCGTGTGTACCGGGAGCGTCTAGCAGACTCAGTGTATGAGTATCACGCAGTGGTCACTCTACACACCAGTTCCGATTTGAGCACTTACACTCGTGCCTCTCTGAGCGGTTACGCTTCTGCTGCTTCTCAGGTTGTCTAGTTTTTTGCATTCGAGGTCCTTGTCAAGCTTCGTTACAACAAGGTCCGGATGCAGAACCACCCAGGTTTCTACTACTATCCTTCTCTGCATGATAATGGTCGTGTCCATTTCCCTGTCATTGATTCGGAGTCTGATAGTGTTGCTAGCCACCTTTCTCGTTATATCACTGCTAGCTATCTTATAATCCACGAGCTGGCTCGAGAGCTGGCTCGTGCCCGTACTACTTTAGCCTCTACTAGATCTGTCACTACTCCAGCATCTGTGGGATTTACTCCTTATATTCTGGCCAGTTCTAGTTCCCCTGTTTCACCCGTTACTCCTCCGAGTAGCTCGGGCACCACGACCGTGAGTCCTCTCAGTGCTCCTACTGAGTGGGTTTCACTTCTCGCTACTCCTGCAGCCCCGATGCTTCACCCTACACCTGCCCCAGAGGGAGAGCCCTCGAGGAAGCATCGTCGTGTTACCTTTAACCCGGAGGTCTCAGTTAACCTCGTCAGTTCAGGATCGAAGTCCGCTTCAGGAGAGGACCCCGTAGCACCTGTAGAGCAGTAGAGCTTCTGAGTATTCACAATCGTCAGGATGGTGTACGAGTGTAGCTGTACGAGTCATGAGGTTTCATTTCATGTATGAGAGTAGTTGAACTTGGCATGTTGTTATATTCCATGTATGAGTCTATGTATAATTATGTTGGAACTCTATTATATTCGCCGTATTTCCTTCGTCATTTCGGTTTTTCTCGGGCTTTTGTTGCTAGCTTTCCCCAATTTATTTTGAATTTTTCTCATCTCGGTTGCGTTGCCTTGGGAAAAATCACAATAGGATGACGCGGGGAGGCAGCAGTAGCAACGTTCGTGAGGGTTCTCCTGTTCGCCGTTCCGCGCGACAGGCAGGACACTCCCCCGAGCCGTACGTTCCACCACCGCCTCCACCGCCGAATCCGCCCTCTACTGAGCAAATTCTGCGTATGTTTGAGGAAAGATGGAATAATCATCTGATTGAAATATTAAGAATGGAAGTCAGAACGGTTATCATTCCAAGGTGTCAGATTTTCAAAGGACCAAACCTCCCAGTTTCAGTCAGGTTATTGACCCCTTGGATGCAGACGATTGGTTGCGAACTATTGAGAAGAAGCTTGAGATTGCTCATACTGAAGGAGATAAGGTTCCATTTGCAACTCATTATCTTGAAGGCGTTGTTGCCATATGGTGGGAAAATGAAAAGGCCATGTGGCCTGCTGATGAAGAAATCACCTAGTCAAAATTCAAGGATCATTTCCGGAAATATCATATCCCTACTGGAATTTTGAAGGCTAAACAACATGAATTTCTCGCGCTCCTCCAAGGAAATCAGTCTGTGGGTGAATATTTGCAAAAATTCAACCATCTGTCACGTTACTCCCTATATGATGTCGCCACTAAAGAAACAAAGATTGATAGATTTCTTGGTGGATTAAACCCACAACTCCTGTGTACTCTCAGTATGTTTGATTTTCCAGATTTCCAAACTCTGGTGAACAAAGCTTTCATTGCTGAAAGGGAGCACGAGCTTGTATCGGATAATAGGTTTGCTAACAACGATCACAAGCGCAAGTTTGAGCCAAGAAAGGAAGGGCAACCAGTGCAAAAGGCTCGTACCTGACAGAAGACTCAGGTGGAATACAAGCCCAATTGGCAACAAAATGTTAACAAGACCACCACTCAAGTCAAGAATGTCGTGACCAACCCAGAGCAAGAGGAGCGTCAGCTCAACAATTCTTGCTTCAGTTGTGGGCAAACCAGACATTATGCCAGACAGTGTCCCAAGAACAACAACGCAAATGCTCTATTCATACCACAAGTCAATTTTATGGAGTCATGCCCGAACCAGCAAAACATCACTGGGCACGTGCATCACCTCTCCACCGATGAAGCCCAAGAGAACCCCGAAGTCGTCATTGGTATGTTTTCTATTAATAACATACCTACAATGATTATATTTGACTCTGGGCTTCCCACTATTTTATTTCTCGGAATTTTGTTGCCCAAAACAAATTTCCTTGTTCGCTTTTGGGCAAGAATATGCTGGTACAAACCCCGGGATCCTTAATTAGAAGCAATCTGGTCTGCCGTAATCTGGAAGTCAATATTAACGGAGTCTGTTTTCCAACTTCTTTGATAATTATTGAGTCTGCAAAGTTGGATGTTATCTTGGGTATGAATTGGCTGACTCAATACCAAGTATGCATAAATTGTGCGACCCGAGAAGTCACTTTGACCAGTCAGAAGGGGCAGACTACCAAATTCTATGCTCATAGAAGCATACCCAAGAAAGAAATGGTCTTCGCCGTTGTGGCTGACTTGGAATTAATTCATGTGGTCAGTGAGTTTCCTGATGTGTTCCCAGAAGAACTGCCAGGCATGCCACCAGATCGAGAGCTTGAGTTTGCACTAGATCTTGTGCCTGGAACCGCCCCGTTATACAAGAAGTATTACCGGATGCCCTCATCGGAATTAGTGGAGCTAAAGAAACATCTTGATGAAATGCTCCAGAAAGGATATATCCATCCCAGTTCTTCACCATGGGGATCACCTGCTATCTTCGTGGACAAAAAGGATGGCAGCCTCCGCATGTGTGTGGATTACTGTCAGCTGAATGATGTCACAATCAAAAATAAATATCCACTACCAAGTGTCGGGGGTTGGATACGACATATGCCAAAGGATGGCTTATCATGGTGGGAGCGAGTAGAACGTCGCCGGTGCCTGGAAGCGGGATGAGGCGAAGACATGCACGCCGGCGGAACTTACCCAGCTCCAGGTCTCTCCTAGGAGATAACACCCCTACTGCTGCTCTGCGGGGTCTCCGCATGATCATTAAGGCAAAGTGACTACAATGGTGCTCCTGGAGCTGTTTCGGGAGGCAGGAGAGGGCAAGGCTAGCTCTCTCCTCCCTGTGCTATATGGTCTGTCTCTATCTAGGTCCGAACCCTTTGCATGGGTGCCCCGGGGGGTTTATATAGGCCTACCCCCCGGGGGTACAATAGTTATCCGGCTGGGCGCGGGTCCCAGCCGTCTGTCTCTCAGGCCGCCGTCCTCCCCGCCGGCTTCTGGGGCCCGCTGACTGGCGGGTCCCGTGGACAGGCTTGATACTGTAGCGGCACTCCTGATGACGCGGGCTCGGTCATTGGGTCGTGACAACAGTGCCGCCATCTATCGGGCGATCACTGTCGCCATTCCCCATCCTATCTGGTTAATGGCTCGTGGGGCCCTGGGGAGGAGTCGGCCGACTCCAAGGAGGCCGACTCCCACAGGTCCGTCTTCAGGGCGCTCAGGCCGCCTTCGGCCCACCTGCTGACAGGCGGCCCCGCCGCCTTCGGGTCGTACAAGCCGGCATCATGGGCACAGTGCGTCGCACACTGTGGCTGAGGTCAGGGCAGGCATGGCAATAGTGCCGCGCCTCGCCAGAGATCTTCCAGCGATACGGCTCACTGTAGCCATGCCGGCCCTTCGTAAGCAGGGGGAACGGCCACGCCGTGACCGTACCCCACATCGTACTTCGAGATGAGGGAGGAGTCATGGGCCGACTCTCCATAGTCGGCCTCTCTGGAGGTCGCCAGCTCGGAGTCGGCTTATCTCGGAGTCGCCTTCTTGGACTCGGCTTGTCTTGGAATCGCTCCTGGGACTCGGCTTGAGGGGCGCGGCCTGCCCCGATGTCTTGAAAGGTCCTGGGACTCGGGTTAGCCTACCCGTGGCCCAATACTCCGACAGTAGTCCCCGAAGCTGGTGAAGCCCTGCGGACGTTGCATTGTGGGGCTTCAACAGTTTCAACCTTCTAGGAGCGGACTCTGGAACTCGGTTGCCGTCTTCCCTTGGGCCGACTGTCGAGAGTCGGATGTTTAGCAAAGAGCCGCAGCTCGAAAGTCACGGCGGGAAACCAGGCGGCGTGCCTGATACGCTTCCCCGCAGCCATCAGGGCGGTCCTATCGCATGGCGCCACGTGGAGAGGGCAGTCTGCCTGCCCACGCGCGCGACGGGACGGGCCGTCAGGTAGGGCCCACCACTACCGCGCCTTGGCATACAAACGGATCCGTTGCGGCCGTGGACGGTTGGTTTTCCCATGTTGTTACTGCGCGCAGTAACTTCGTGGGGTAAATCATGGGGCGGTGTGGGGCATCATGCGCAGTTAATCCCACACCCGCCCCCTCGGCTTCTCAGCCCATAGGGCTATAAGTAGGCGGGGGGAGCGGAGCGGCACAGCACGCGCGCCCTTCTTCCCCGCTCCCCCGCCTCATCTTGCCTTCTCTCTCTCCTGCCTCCGTCGTTGAGCAAGAGCACTCCACACCACGGCGATGAGCTCTTCCTCCGCCGCGGCTCCCGCCGTGCGCTCAAGCGTCTGGGACGGCTCGGAGGTAGAAGAGGAACACATCGAGTTCCTTCGCCGGACATGCCGTCTCCCCAGCACGGACCTCGTGCGCGCCCGCGCCGCGCCGGAGGGAGAGATCCGGCCGGCGCCGGAGGAGGGCGAGCGGGTCATCTTTCACTCGCACCTCATGCGCGGCCTGGGGCTGCCGGTGAGCGGCTTCTTCCGCTCGTTCTTGGAGTTCCATAGCCTTCAACCGCACCACCTCACTCCGAATATGGTGGTATTGCTCTCCGCCTTCGCCACTCTGTGCGAAGGTTTCCTCGGCGTTCTCCCCACCATCGAGTTGTGGGGAGAATTCTTCTCTTCTAAGCTCGGCACGCACGTCGCCGGTGTGCCGGCTCAGTGCGGCGCCTACATCATGGTGCGGTGCTCGACGGCCGACAACCCCTTTCCTCCCATTACGCTAATCAAGTCGGTGAAGATGTGGCAGCGCTCATACTTCTACGTGAAGAACCTCGCCTCCGACGGCGACTGGGTCAACCTGCCACCTTACAACGCCGCCCCCCTAACTGGGAGGCTCCCCAGCTGGTCTCACCGAGTCAAGACGCTGACTCCCGCCGGAGCCGCCGCAGTAGCGCGACTCTGAGTCTTGACGCAGTCGGAGGGTCTTGCCTGGGCCGACTTGCTGGCCGCCTTCGTGGCGCGCCGAGTTCTCCCGCTCCAAGGCCGGCCTCACCTGATCTGTCAGATGAGCGGCCTCCGAGACCCGAGTCGGATGAGCACCAAGGAGATGCCCCGCGCGGAGGTGGAAAACATGGTGAATCATATCGCGAACTGCGAGTTCGGGGAGGACTGGCAGTTCGGCAAGGAGCCGTACTCGCGCGACAACCCCCCACCAGTGGTAAGTCGCGTCCCTCCATTGTTTTGTCTTCTTTGCGGCCAACTCCGGCTTCTGACTCTTGTCGGTTTCTTTTGAGCTAGAATCCCCTTATGCAGCCTGCAGCCGGTGCCACGAGACAACCCCGCGAGTATGCTCCCGATCGTGCGGACAGCGACATCGACGACCCCGACTTGGGGGCTGCGGTGATGGAAGCCGACGCCGAAGGCGGGGGAGAAGGAGCAGAAGGCGACTTCAGGCCCTCGGCCACCTTCGCCGACTGGCCTGACAACAACGCCGAAGGGGAAGTCGCTCCGCGCCACCAGCCGAGGGTCGGCTCGTCAGGCGTCGGCTCCTTCACCGGCCTGGCCGGCCAAGGCGGCGCGAAGAGGCGTCACGCTGGGCCGAGTGCGCCCGGTGGCAAATTGAAGAAGTTCAAGGGGGCGGCCGCCGCGACCAAACGGGAGGAGGCGGCCGCGAAGACCAATCGCTTCCGAATGGAAGTGAGAAGGCCGCCGCTAGTGTCTGCGTAAGTCTTTACGCTTTTTTATTTTCCTTCATTGAATCTTGTCCGAGTCTTCTTTTATACTCCCTCCATCCTTCTTCAGGGCCCCTATTTCCCTTGAGAGAGTCGCCGTCCCCTCCGTCATGGGGTCGGCAGAGACGTCCGCCAATACTCGGCGGGCTGACCCCGCCGCCGACCTCCGGGAGGCGACGGAGCAAAATGCGCCGGAGAAGCGCGAGGAGGAGGAGGCCGAACGTCTGGAGAAGGCGGAGGCCGACAGGGCGGCCGCCTCCGCCCAGAAGAAGATGGAGGATGCCGAAGCCGCCCTCGCGGCGAGACGGCATGCCGAGGAGGCGGCGCGTCGCCGATCGGCGATGCTCGTCCCCCCACTGTCATCTGCACCGCCGCCTCCGGAGTTCACGGGGCAGACCAGAGAGGCCGGCACCGAGAACCCCGTCGTGGAGAAGGAGAGCAGCGAGGCTTCCATGTCGGACACTCTCGTGCCGCCACCGCCGCCTCCGCCGCTGTCTAGGAGACCGCACGGCAAACAGCCGGTGGGTCCGTTGGAGCCGCCGGTCACGGACGAGGCCGAGGCGCGGCTGCTTCTCCAAGTCGCCTCGCCGGTGCGCCGCCGTCTTGAGAGGGCGACCTCGGTGCCGCGACCTCGGGAGACCGGCGCCGCCAGCTCGGCAACCTTAGACGCCGAGGCCACAAGCGCCGCGCCCACCGGGTGGTTGCATTGAGGCGGCACCGGGCCGCTGAATCAAGCGCTTCTGGACGTTCAGGCGAAGCTGCGCGCTGAAGGCGACGCCCTTCAAACTTGCACCAGGGCGCATCTGGCAGCGCGGATGGCCGTCCGAGTATGTTTCCTTCTTCTTTTTAATTCTTGTTTTTCTCTGTGGGGGCGCGCCAGCGCACCCACTGGGTGTAGTCCCCGAGTTCTGAGCCGGCTGCTGAGCAGGCGGTTCGGAACTCCCTTTGGTGAGTTCCAAATACTAACTTTGTCTTCAATGACTTATTGAAGGAGTATCACAACCTCCGCGCCACTGCCTTCAACCGCAATGTTGAGGAGTTGAGCAAGTGGGCTGCCGACTTGTTGGAAAGCCAGAGTAAGTTCTTCTTCTTCGCGGGGCTCGCTGGCGCACCCGCGGGCTGTAGTCCCCGAGATTCGGGCCGACTGCTGAGCAGTCGGGCCGGATCTTCCCGGCGATCTTCTTTGCTGACGACTTATTTGTCTCTTCTTTCGCTCTTCAGGAGCCAACGCCATTCTTCAGGAGCAGCTGGGCGAGGCCAATACCGCCCGGCGTGCCAAGGAGGAGGAGTGTAGCAAGCTTGTCCCAGAGCGCGACCTGCTGGCGGCGCAGCTGGCCGAGCAGAAGGAGCTGCTCAAGAAGGCGCAGGACGAGGCCGAGAAGAAGGAGGCCGCTCTCCTGGCCGAGTTCAAGAGTGAGCGCTCCTCCTGGACTGACAGGGAGGCGATGTTGACCTCCGTCTTCCACAAGATCGAGGATATCGTTGAAGGTAAGTTTCTTTCATTTCTTTGGGCTTCTGACTATGTGTCAGGCCAACTTCTGATTTTTCGACTTGCTTCTTTTTTGTCTTGGCAGACTTCTTCCCTGGTCACTCGCAGGCAGTCCCTCTGGCCATCGAGGCTGCTCGTGAGGCACGAAGGGCAAACGGTGAGGAGATCGCCGCTAATGCCCCCCGAACCATTGATGAGCAGCTTCTGAGCATTGAAGCCTGTCTTTGTCCAGCTCACCGGCTGGTGCGCCGGCTTCAGCGTGCCGGCGCCCAAGCGGTTGCCGCCCTGTGGCCAGGCACGTCGGCTTTGCGCACCGCCAGCCGAACTGCCGACTGGCTGGAGGTCGCTGTCGGCCGTCTTGAGGCCTGGAAGGGCTCCTCGGCCCGGGCCAGAGCGCGCCGGGCCTTGGAGTTCGTCAAGGTGTGGTATCCAGGGCTGGACCTGGACCGTCTAGCCGCGTTCCGGTCAGAAGCCCAGGCCGAGCTGGAGGCCGTGGAGGGCGCCCTTATCGAGCGTCCGACGGCCATCGCCGAGTACACGGACACCAGTGTCTTCGTCCCCGAGCGGGCTGAAGGCGGCGAGGAAGTGCCGCCAGAGTGGTTCGGCATGAACCCGAAGTATGGCGAGGACTCGGCGGAGGTGATCGACTCCAGCACCGAGGAGGAGGACGAGGTGGAGGACGAAGGCGAGGCAGAGGTGCCAGAAGACGGAGTAGGCGGCCAGCCTCAGCTCGACCACGCCTCCAGCAACGAGCCGCGTCGAGAGAAGGCGACTGCTGCCGGAGGCGATCAAACCGAGACCGCCCAGCCGACTGCCTCGGTGCCTGACACCGCCGTCTCCTCCGATCCTCCGATCCCACATGCCGCCTCCTAGACTGCCTTTTTCGCCTCTGCTTGTCTGTCTTAGTAATCTTTTGAAAACTTTGTTAGATTCGAACAATTCCACCCGCGGGGTGTATCTTGAACTTCTATTCGAAGATTCGGCCAAGGGCCTATGTAAATATTTATCCGATTTCTGTCTTTCCTTGCTTGCTGCTCTTTAGGCTTTTCCCTTTGCCGCCTTCCTTTAGTCGATGCCTTGCCAGTCGGACAGCCGCTCTGTGGACTGTCGCTGGGTCAAGTGCTTGGCTACTTCGGGAAGGCAAGTACTTGGCCATTTAGAGTTTCTTTAGCAAGTCGGATAAAAAGCGGCAGGCCGACTACCCAAGAGTCGGCCATCCTTGATAGAGGCTAATAAAGATGGCGAGCCGGCTACTCATGAGTCGGCTTTCTGCTTCAGAAATGCTGGAGGCCGTCTTACGCTATGTTCGTGCTTTAGGCCCTTAGCCATTTTTCGTGTGGGCGCCCGTTCTTCCTCACTCCTGCCCACCTCATAGTCGCTCTGCGAGCTGGGGCTTTGCCAGGAGGCGGATTGGGCACCACGCACTACTTGTCTGACTGTGGGAAGCTCCTCATAGCGCAAGGCGGTGAGTCCCCGGGCCGACTAGTCTGGCCCGGTGCCAAGCGGCTTGTAATGAAAGTAATGTACTCGAAGGCATAATTCTTATCATACAGATAACAAAAAAGGGCAGTTCCCGAGCTCGTCTCAGCGGGCCCAAAGTCATAGTGCTTTAATACAAAGGGGTAGTGTGATACATACTGCATCAACTGTAAAATCTTCGAAGAAGATTTGCATTCCATGGGCGCTCTGTTTCTTTGCCGGAGTCATCCCTTTTGCGTGCTCGGGGCTTCTGAGCGTCGATCAGGTAGTAGGCGTCGTTCCCTAGCACCTTGCTGATGATAAAGGGGCCTTCCCAAGGTGCCGACAGCTTGTGCTGGCCGGCTATTCGCTGGATCAGCCGGAGCACAAGGTCTCCTTCTTGGAAAGATCTTGGCCTGACCTTCCTGTTGTAGTATCGATGCAGACTCTGCTGGTAGATGCTGGACCGGCTGAGTGCCAACAGCCGGCCCTCTTCCAGCAGATCGACGCCGTCTTGACGTGCTTCTTCTGCTTCTTCCTCGGTGTACATGGTGACTCGCGGGGAGTCGAACTCTATGTCCGTTGGGATGATGGCTTCGGCACCATAGACGAGGAAGAAGGGTGTGAAGCCAGTTTACTTGTTTGGAGTCGTGCGCAGACTCCAGAGGACGGCTGGCAGCTCCTCAAGCCAATAGCCGGCAGATCACTCCAGCGGTACGACGAGTCGAGGCTTGATGCCGGATAAGATGAGGCCATTTGCTCGCTCCAGCTGGACGTTTGACTGCGGATGGGCAATGGACGCTAAGTCCAGTCGGATGCCCTGTGTCGCGCAGAAACGGGCCAAGGCGCCTTTGGCAAAATTCGTGCCATTGTCAGTGATGATGTTGTGTGGGATGCCGTACCGAGTTGTGATGTCAGCGATGAAGGTCACTACAGTCGGACCATTCAACTTCTTGATGGGTTTCACCTCCACCCACTTGGTGAACTTGTCCACTGCGACAAGTAGGTGAGTCAAGCCACCTCGTGCCGTCTTGAATGGTCCCACCATGTCCAGGCCCCAGACTGCAAAGGGCCAGGCGATGGGGATAGTCTTGAGCGCGGAAGCTGGCTGAAGTGGCTTGGAACGGAAAATCTGGCACCCCTTGCACTTTTGGACTAACTCTTTGGCCTCTTCCAGGGCGGTTGGCCAGAAGAAACCGTGCCGGAAGGCTTTGGCGACGAGTGCCCTGGAGGCCGTGTGGTGACCGCACTCGCCTTCATGGATGTCTCTGAGGATTGCTTGGCCTTGTTCTGCCTCGACGCAGCGTTGGAAGACACCGGTAACGCTGCGCCTGACCAGCTCTCTGTTGACTATGGTGTAGGCTGCTGCTCGGCGTTGCACTTGTCGAGCCAAGATTTCATCGGTTGGCAGCTCTCTGTTTACTGAGAACCTGAGGATGGGCTGGGCCCATGAAGGTGCTGCTATTTCTTCAACTGCCACTAGTGCGACTTGGACAAGGGCGGCCGGGCTGGGAGGCGGCGGGTTGGAGTCCGCAACCGCTTGCTGATTTGACAAAGTCCCGGGGCCGACTGGAGCAGTCTCCGGGCCGAGCTCTGGAGTCTTCGATCTTGCCACTGCAGTCCCCGGGCCGGGTTTTGAAGTCCCCGGGCCGGCTTCGACTGTGTGTTTCTTGGAGTCGGATCCGTCTTCCTCAGGTGGAGCCGGCACAAAGATTGAATCTGATTCTGGTGACGGCTTGATAGAAGGCTTGAGGAGGCGCCGGAGGGCGACGCCAGATGGTATTGCCTGGCGGGTGGAGCCGATTCGTGCCAAGGCGTCTGCTTGGTCGTTGTCGTTCCTTGGCACGTGGAGGAACTTGCACCCCTCGAAGTATCCGCTGAGTTGCTGGACGAGGAAACGGTAGCTCGCCATATTTGCCTCCTTGGCGTCCCAATCGCCGGATGATTGCTGGACCACCAAGTCAGAGTCGCCATAACACAGGATCCGGCGAATGCCGAGTTCTTTGGCAAGCCGGAGCCCGTGGATGAGCGCCTCATACTCGGCCACGTTGTTGGAGGCGGCGAAGTGGATCTGCAACGCATATCTGAGCTTGTCGCCCTTGGGGGAAGTGAGGACGACGCCGGCTCCCAAGCCGGTGCGCATCTTGGAGCCGTCGAAGTGCATCCGCCAATGGGTGGAGTCGGGCGTTGGCGGCAGATACTCGGTCTCGGCCTAGTCGACGAGGAATTCAGCCAGTGCTTGCTGATGGGGTCATGTACCTAGGGTAGGGCCACAGACCTGATCTAAGTACCCTGCCCAAGGACACCCTTAGAAGAGGTCACCTTCCAGTCGACCAACAAGAGACACACTCGACTGCCTTGAAGGACTCGACCACGAA
This sequence comes from Triticum dicoccoides, assembly GCF_002162155.2. Taxonomy (NCBI): domain Eukaryota; kingdom Viridiplantae; phylum Streptophyta; class Magnoliopsida; order Poales; family Poaceae; genus Triticum; species Triticum dicoccoides. Next base: position 763,883,866 of record NC_041385.1, read on the forward strand.
GACTCACTCGACCACCAGAAGGTCAAGAGGCACTCTGCACTGCAACGGCCTGTAATTAAGTAGACTTTATGATAGTAAAGACACTTTATGTGGGGCGTTACCAGTAACGCCCCGGACTTAACTCACCTTAAACCCTCTCCTACGTGGACTGGCTGGGGTCCTGGCGCACTCTATATAAGCCACCCCCCTCCACAGGCAGAAGGGTTCGGCACCCTGTAACTCATATACATATAATCCACTCGACCGCCTCCGGGCTCCGAGACGTAGGGCTTTTACTTCCTCCGAGAAGGGCCTGAACTCGTACATCTCTTGCGTTTACAACCTCTCCATAGCTAGGACCTTGCCTCTCCATACCTACCCCCCCACTCTACTGTCAGGCTTAGAACCACGAAGTTGGCGTCCACCGTGGGGCAGGTGTTTTAGCAATTTTGTGGAGAAGTTGCGATTCTTCCGAGTACTTTCATCATGGTGGCTGCTGGAGTTTTGGTCGAGGGTCGAGAGATCCGTCTCGGCGCTCTCACCTTCATCGCCGACGACTCCGCCTGGCTCCAGGAGGCTCCACTCGACGTTGATGCGCTCCCCGTCCGCGGTGCAACACATTTTCACGCATGTGTCCGCGGCGTTTTGCTGCGGCAACCGTCGACCCCGTATTGGTCGACATCCCCATCGACCACCCTCTCGGTCTCCCGTCAGCGCAAGCGCTCGGGCCGGTCGAGGATTCAGCGGTGGGTGAGGCACGCGGTGGCTCGCCAGACGGCCACCACCCAAGTTGCGGCAATCGAGCCCGACGAATCTCTCTACGGCCTGTTCGATCTGTCGACTGGCTCTGTAGAGACCGCATCCGAGTGTGATAGCAGTGATCCAGCGGCGGAAATTCTGATGGTCGACGGGCCCCGCAGTCCCCCTGGCTTCGCCCGTGATGGTGGAGCAGGCGACGGAGGCGACCCCGCACGAGACCACGAAGAGTACCAGCCCGAGCCACTCGACTCTCTGCAAAGAGAAGAACTTCGCCGCAGGAACGTGGATGTCCTGCCTACTCCCATCGCAGGAGAAACCCCCGAGGCTCGCGCCTTGGAGGAGGTACGTTTGGCCAATTTGGCCGAACGCACTCGACTGGAGAATCTTCAGCGAGCACTCGACGAGCGCGCGCGGCAACGAATTCCCGACACAAGTCGACATCAACTCTTCCCGCCGACTCAGGTATATCGAACCCCAATCCAGAATTTAGCAGCTGCAACCCGTGTAGCAGAGTCCATCCAACCCTCTCAGTCGGAAGCTGGCAGAGGCTTGATGCAGATCAAGGATCTGCTCCGGGCAGCAGGAGATCAGAATTCGGCCGTGTCGCAGTCGCGCAACAGAATTCACAGTCGATCCGTCGCTGCGAATACGGTTCAGTCGGCTCACAGCCCCAGATCGCCTCCGCGGCGTGAAGGGCGCGAGAATCGGCGAGACCAATATGGTGACCGACTCGACCGAGATGATAGGCGTCGAGTGCCCAATTCCCCTCCGAGGGGTGGGTCTTACGCTCCTCGGCAGCAAGATGACAGACGTCAGCTCAGTGCGGGGCGAAGAGTTCCAGTCGACCCCAGAGAACCAGGCTTCGATGCGCGGTCCATTATCGTGCAAGGTCTGGTCGACCGGAACAGAGCCCATCGAGGTGGACTCGACAGAGATGCGCCCACAAGCAGTCGAGTCCATGTTTCTGGTCCTGAATGTTTCAGCAGAGCTATCAGAGCCGCAGTTATCCCTCCCCATTTCAGGTTGGCGACAGGAGTCAGCAAGTTCACTGGTGAGTCTAAGCCTGAAACTTGGCTTGAGGACTACCGAGTGGCGGTTCAGATTGGTGGTGGGAACGACGAGGTGGCCATGAAGCATTTGCCCCTCATGCTGGAAGGTTCTGCCAGGGCATGGTTGACTCAATTACCTCCTAGCAGCATTTACACTTGGGAAGTTCTGTCCCGAGTGTTCATCAGAACGTTTGAAGGAACTTGCAAGCGACCGGCTGGACTGACGGAGTTGCAAGTCTGTGTGCAGAAGACCAATGAGACTCTCAGAGAGTATATTCAGAGATGGATCACTTTGCACCATACTGTGGAGAATGTGTCTGATCATCAGGCAGTCTGCGCCTTTAAAGATGGCGTCAAGAACAGAGAATTGAGCTTGAAGTTTGGTCGAACCGGTGACATGACCTTGAGTCGGATGATGGAGATTGCTACCAAGTACGCCAACGGCGAAGAAGAAGACCGACTCCGAAGCGGCAAGCACAAGCCGAGTCAGTCGGAAAAGGGAAACACCAGTCGGAAACAGAAGCGGAAGGCTGAACCGGCAGCTCCTGGAGAGGCTCTGGCCGTGACTCAGGGAAAGTTTAAAGGGAAACCAAAAGGATCCTGGAACCCTAAGAAGGTAAAGGATAAAGAAGGGAACGACGTGATGGATATGCCGTGTCACATCCACACGAAGAAAGACGAAGAGGGGAATATCATCTACCCGAAGCACACCACTCGCCAATGTCGACTCCTGATCCAGCAGTTTCAGGGGAAACAGTCTAATAACAAGGAGAAGGAGTCGGACAAGGTCGAAGACATGGAGGACAGTGAGGAAGGATATCCCCATATCAACTCTACTCTAATGATCTTTGCAGATGTGGAGAGCAAGAGTCGATTGAAAGTTATTAACCGTGAGGTGAACATTGTTGCCCCAGCAAAAGCAAACTATCTGAAATGGTCCCAAACACCCATCACCTTCGACCAATCTGATCACCCGACTCATATTGCCACCCCTGGGAGGCAAGCTTTGGTGGTCGATCCAGTTGTTGAAGGCACTCGACTGACAAAAGTGCTTATGGACGGTGGTAGTGGGTTGAATTTGCTGTATGCAGACACACTGAAAGGAATGGGCATTCCGATGTCCCGACTGAGCACCAGTAACATGAGCTTTCATGGAGTTATACCAGGAAAGAAAGCCGAGTCACTCGGCCAAATAGCTCTGGACGTGGTGTTTGGCGATTCGAAACATTTTCGCAAAGAGAAGTTGACGTTCGAGGTCGTGGATTTTCAGAGTGCATATCATGCCATTTTGGGGAGACCAGCTTATGCACGGTTCATGGCTCGACCATGTTACGTGTACCTCAAATTGAAGATGCCCGGCCCCAAAGGAGTGATCACTGTCACCGGTGATCAGAAAAAGGCAGAAGAGTGCTTCCAGAAAGGCTCAAAGATTGCTGATTCCCAGGTGACAGCGGTCGAGTTTGAAGAATACAAGCAAAACGCAGATCCGAGTGACTTGCTGCGATCCAAGAAACCCGCCACGGAGTCTGCATTTCAGTCGTCCGGTGAGACGAAGCCTGTTCACATTCACCCGACCAACCCCGATGCAGCTCCGACCCGCATCTCCACAACACTCGACCCAAAATAGGAAGAAGCGCTCATCCAGTTCCTCCGTGAGAACTGGGACATTTTTGCATGGAAGCCCGCTGACATGCCAGGTGTTCCCAGGGGACTGGCTGAGCATCGCCTAAGAGTCGACTCATCTGCAAAACCAGTTAAAGAGCATCTTCGGTGGTCCGCCGTCCAGAAGAGAAAAGCCATTGGTGAGGAAGTGGCTCGACTGTTGGCGGCAGGATTTATCCGAGGGATATACCACTCCGAGTGGCTCGCTAATGTCGTCATGGTTCCTAAGAAAGACAAATCACTCCGAATGTGCATTGATTTCAAGCACATCAACCAGGCCTGCCCGAAAGATCATTTTCCTCTCCCTCGCATAGATCAAATTGTTGACTCGACCGCGGGATGCGAGAGACTGTCTTTTCTAGACGCTTACTCCGGGTACCACCAGATCCGTCTGTACGGACCCGACGAGGTAAAAACAGCTTTCATCACTCCATTCGGGTGCTTCTGCTATATCACCATGCCATTCGGCCTCAAGAATGCCGGAGCCACATTTATGCGAATGATTCAGAAGTGTCTACTCACTCAAATCAGTCGAAATGTGGAAGCGTATATGGATGATATCGTTGTCAAGTCACGAAAAGGTTCCGACCTGCTCGCTGATCTCGCCGAAACATTTGCCAACCTCAGAAGGTATGATATCAAGCTCAATCCATCAAAGTGCACATTTGGAGTTCCTGGTGGCAAGTTACTCGGTTTTCTCGTTTCCGAACGAGGAATCGACGCTAATCCAGAGAAGATCGGCACTATTCTCCGAATGAAACGCCCTGTGCGAGTGCACGATGTCCAGAAGCTTACTGGATGCTTGGCCGCATTAAGTCGATTCATCTCACGACTCGGTGAAAAGGCATTGCCTCTTTACCGACTGATGAAGAAGGCAGACAAGTTCGAGTGGACTCCAGAAGCTGATGCAGCGTTTGCCGAGCTAAAAGCTCTGCTCTCCACCCAGCCGGTGCTTGCTGCTCCAATCAGCAAAGAGCCTCTGTTGCTCTATATCGCAGCCACAGGACAAGTCGTCAGTACTGTGCTGACGGTCGAGCGGGAAGAAGAAGGAAAAGCTCTCAAAGTTCAGCGCCCAGTGTATTATTTGTCTGAAGTCTTGACTCCATCCAAGCAGAGATATCCTCATTATCAGAAGCTTGTGTATGGAATATACATGACCACAAAGAAGGTTGCTCATTATTTCTCTGATCATTCCATCACAGTCGTCAGCGACGCTCCACTATCAGAGATTTTGCACAACAGAGATGCAACTGGTCGAGTGGCCAAATGGGCGATTGAACTTCTTCCCCTTGATATCAAGTTTGAGGCAAAGAAAGCCATTAAGTCCCAGGCAATAGCAGATTTCCTCGCCGAGTGGATTGAACAGCAGCAGCCGACTGAAGTTCACTCGGAGCATTGGACCATGTTCTTTGATGGCTCTAAGATGCTGAATGGTTCCGGTGCTGGGGTTGTCCTGGTTTCCCCCAGAGGAGATAAGCTCAGATATGTGCTCCAGATTCACTTTGATTCCTCCAACAATGAGGTAGAATATGAGGCCCTCTTATATGGGTTGCGCATGGCCATTTCACTCGGCGTCCGTCGCCTGATGGTCTATGGCGACTCAGATTTAGTGGTCAATCAAGTGATGAAGGAGTGGGACGTGAGAAGCCCAGCCATGACTGGATACTGCAGTGCAGTGAGGAAGCTGGAAAAGAAGTTCGAGGGGTTGGAGCTCCATCATATACCCCGACTGAAAAATCAAGCAGCTGATGATCTAGCAAAGATAGGTTCCAAGAGAGAAGCCATTCCGAGTGGTGTGTTCTTGGAGCATGTACACACTCCGTCAGTCAAAGAAGATCCTTTCACCGAAGAAGCTCCACAGCCCAAGAGTGCCACAGATCCAACTGAGGTTGAAGTCCCAGAAGTGGTCGACTTGGTCATGGAGATCTTGGTGGTCATTCCCGATTGGACAGTTCCATATATCGCGTATATCCTGAGAAAAGAGCTCCCGGAGGATGAGGAAGAGGCTCGACAAATCGTCCGCCGATCTAAGGCCTTTAGCGTAATCAAAGGACAGTTATACAGAGAAAGTGCGACTGGAGTCGGTCAGAAGTGCATAACGCCGGAAGAAGGTCGAATCATCCTTAATGATATTCACTCGGGGACCTGTGGTCATCACGCGTCCTCTCGGACCATCATGGCCAAAGCATACCGAGCCGGATTTTACTGGCCAAAGGCGAATGAGATGGCAAAGGAGATAGTGGATAAGTGCGAGGGATGTCAGTTTTACTCGAATATGTCGCACAAGCCTGCATCAGCCCTGAAGACCATTCCACTCGTCTGGCTTTTCGCAGTATGGGGGTTGGACATGGTCGGTCCTTTGAGAACAGGGCGAAGTGGCTTCACGCATGTACTGGTGGAAGTCGACAAGTTCACCAAGTGGATTGAGGCTAAACCAATCAAGAACCTTGACGCCGGTACTGCTGTTAGCTTCATCAGGGAACTAATATTCAGATATGGAGTCCCGCACAGCATCATTACGGATAATGGGTCGAACTTTGACTCGGAGGAATTCAGAGATTTCTGTAACTCTCAAGGCACACGGGTCGACTACGCTTCAGTCGCCCATCCGCAGTCGAATGGACAAGCAGAGCGAGCCAATGGCCTGATTCTCAAGGGATTGAAACCCCGACTGATGCGTGATCTCAAGCATGCAGCTGGAGCTTGGGTCGACGAACTTCCTTCAGTGCTTTGTGGACTGCGGACCACACCTAATCGGTCGACCGGAAGAACTCCATTCTTCTTGGTCTACGGAGCTGAAGGAGTCTTGCCGAGTGATCTTCTCCACAATGCTCCTCGAGTTGAAATCTACAACGAAGCAGAAGCTGAACAAGCGTGGCAGGACGCAGTCGACCTTTTAGAGGAAGAAAGGGAGATGGCTCTGATCCGGTCGACCATCTACCAACAAGATTTGCGTCGTTTCCACGCCAGAAATGTGAGAGGTCGAGCCTTCCAGGAAGGAGATTTGGTTCTCCGAGTGGATCAGCACAAACCACACAAGCTTGCTCCTTCTTGGGAAGGTCCCTTCATCGTCACCAAGGTTCTCCACAACGGGGCGTACCGTCTTTACAACGTCGAGCATAATATCGACGAGCCCCGAGCTTGGAACGCGGAACTACTCCGCCCATTTTACACTTAAGTTTTATCACTCGGATGAGTTGCAATAAAGTACTTCTGTAGTTCATGGACCTCAAAATAATAGTGTCATAGATCCTCCATAATTTTGGTCACTTTTCATTTTGTCTAATAAAATTCCCCCTCAGTGGGTGACTTAGCCGCGAATCCGTTCCGCCTAAGTTTGTAAAAAATCCTACCGAGTGGTGAGCCAGACTCCCACTCGGAGGCTTAGCTGCGAATCCGTTTCGCCTAAGTTATAAAAATCCTACCGAGTGAAGAGCAAACCTCTCACTCGGGGGCTTAGCTGCAGTCCAAGTACTCGCCTAAGTAATCAAAAATCCTACCGAGTGAAGAGCAAACCTCTCACTCGGGGGCTTAGCTGCAGTCCAAGTACTCGCCTAAGTTATAAAAATCCTACCGAGGGGTAAGCCAGACTTCCACTCGGAGGCTTAGCTGCAGTCCAAGTACTCGCCTAAGTAATCAAAAATCCTACCGAGTGAAAAGCAAACCTCTCACTCGGGGGCTTAGCTGTAGTCCAA
>NC_041385.1:763891666-763919063 GCF_002162155.2 Triticum dicoccoides
ACTCGCCTAAGTTATAAAAATCCTACCGAGTGGTAAGCCAGACTTCCACTCGGAGGCTTAGCTGCAGTCCAAGTACTCGCCTAAGTTATAAAAATCCTACCGAGTGGTAAGCCAGACCTCTCACTCGGGGGCTTAGCTGCAGTCCAAGTACTCGCCTAAGTTATAAAAATCCTGCCGAGTGGTAAGCCAGACTTCCACTCGGGGGCTTAGCTGCAGCCCAGCGCTCACCTAAGTGGACTAAGGAATAAGTCGATTGCAGTAAGCGCCCTGCTTTGAACCTGCAAAAGACATTTCGAGCCAAAAGCAATCATATTCAAACGACAAATTCAAGTTCGGATCGATACCTAAAGGAACCGAAAGTGCTCGGGTGCTAAGCCCGTTAAGGTTTATCGGTTACAACTCCACTCGGCATACCGAAGCAAATTTAAAGCGTACTCCACTCGGCATACCGAGGCAAATTTAAAGCGTCGAGCTTAGAAGAAGTTTTTTACCCCTCCTCTGGAGGGCTGGAAGGTGCAACGAACTCATCAAGATCAATTCCATCTGCGATCCGAGTGGCAGCCGCAAGGAAAGTTTCCATAAAGGACCTGAAGTCGTGTTTCTTGGTGTTGGCCACCCGGAGGGCCGCCAGCTTCTCTTCTCGCGCATCTTTGCAGTGGACTCGGGCCAGACACAGAGCAACATCTGCACCGCACTGAGCCGAGGACTTCTTCCACTCCTGCACTCGACCAGGGATCGTGTTCAAGCGAGCCATCAGCGACTCAAGGTCATTTTGAAGTGTCTCCCCGGGCCAGAGCGTCGAGTCGATGCGAGATGTGGTGACCTTCAGCCTTGCAAGATAGTCCACGGCAGCTGCAACACGGGACTCCAGTCGGAAAACATTCATGGCAATTTCGTCGTTCACCGGAGAATTGACGGGGTCGAGGTTTGGTTCCAGCCGGCTAGTTTCTTCTTCAAAGTTTTGACAAAATTCTGCAAGGACGATCACCGAGTCAAGGCGATGGTCGAATGGAAAAACCACGAGTGGAAATGATTGCCGAGCATAGAGGTTTACCTTCAAGCATAAGAAACAGCTTCTTGGCAAGACCACTCAGGAAGGCCTCCAGATCATTTTTCTTCCCAGTCAACTTACTGACTTGGTCGGTCAGGGCAGTTTTATCAGTTTTCAGTCGACTGACTTCCTTGTTGACGATCCCAAGAGCAGCTTTCAGATTGGTATTGTCTTGTTCAAGCTTGGTGACTGAAGCTAACTTCTCGTCAGCAAGCTTGATCTTCTTAGCTAGTTCAAGGTCTTTTTTCTGTTGGGCCTCCCTTACCTTACCTGCAAGTTACAGCAAGATCAGATTTTGAAACAAACAAAGGGAAAAATCAGTCGTCAAGGTCTCACCAAACATACCTTCGGTCTCCTCCTTTGCCTTCGTCAGTTTCTCCTGAACCAGCTTCAAATTCAGCTCGAGCTGAACGTGCTTGTTTTCCAGCTCAGAGTAGCGAGCCACAAGATCACAGGAGTTCTGCGAAGAACCAATCGACTAAATGTCAAATATAATTCACTTCCGAGTGAAAAAGGAAAAATCACACGTTTCTAAGACTACAGCCGAATACAAGCATTCGACCGTAGTCTCGGGGACTACACCCAGTGGGTGCACTCAGCGTGCCCCCACTAATCCTATCGAAGATAGAGTCGACCAGTCGACCTCAAAAAAAAAGAAAAAAAGAGAGAGAGATGTATTCTTTAAGACTGTAATCGACTGCAAGCAGTCGACCACAGTCTCGGGGACTACACCCAGTGGGTGCACTCAGCGTGCCCCCACCGGTTTGCGAAATCCATTCGACATAGTCGAATGACGGAAAGACTGAAATTATAAAGCCTAAGGCCGACTGCCAGCAGTCGACCTTAGCCTTGGGGACTACACCCAGTGGGTGCACTCAGCGTGCCCCCACTAATCCTATTGAAGACAGAGTCGACCAGTCGACCGGCTTTCGAAATCCATTCGCCATAGTCGAATGACAGAAAGACTGAAATTATAAAGCCTAAGGCCGACTGCCAGCAGTCGACCTTAGCCTTGGGGACTACACCCAGCGGGTGCACTCAGCCTGCCCCCGCTAACACGGAGTCTAAATCGACACACCCAGTGGGTGACTACCGTAGATGTTGGAAAGAAAAGTTTTTGATAGCATATCCTAACAGAACAGACGATGGTCGACTGACCTGAACATTGCTTTGAAGGGCGGAACTGGCGTCGTAAGCTGCCTGGCTCGCATCCCGGATGGTCCTCAACTGCTCCATCATGATCCCTGCCTGGCGTATCGCCTCCTTCGCAGCGCTAGCTTGGTCCTCTGGGACGTGGTGCGTCGTTAAGAGGGAGGGCTGCTGAGCACTCGTCAGTGGATCTGCGAAGGACACAGTGTGTCAAGTGGTGTTCTCCTCCTCCGCAACCAGAGTCTCAGGCGCCGTCACATCCTGGGGCACCCTGCTGGCAGACGTTTTCCTACTCCTTCTGTGCTTCAACGGTTCCTCATCTTCATCATCATCTGGGAGAGTGATAACAACATTTGGTGGAGCTACAGAGAAGAATCAGGATTATAGATCATAAGTCAGTCGACTAAAACGGCGTTAAGAGTATAGTACCTGGTTTTGAGGTTGTTGCGTCCTCCATCTCATGGTCATCAGCCCGGGCTGAGGTCTCGGAAGTAGCAGCACTGCAACTCCAAAGAATCAGTCGACTAACCCCAGCGCCAGCCAGAGATAAAGTTCGTACAAAATAAGAAGACTTAAGCAGTACGATTACCCTGATATGGTGGGGATGGACACCTTCATCTTCGGCAGGAGTTTGGTCGGCTTTGACGGAGCCACCCTGGGCTGCTTCGACGCCTTTTCAGTCGGCGCCGGAGAGGTGGTCCGAGGGCGCTTAGTCGACTGAGCAACGGTCGCAACCCCCTTGCCACGTTCAGTCGCAGGGTCGTGGACAAGCTTCGACCTCCTTTCCGAGCGCGGTGGTACGACCTCCTCCTCCTCTGCTTCCTCGTCTTCAGCATCATCTTCATCACCGTCATCGTCGTCATCGTCATCATCATCCTCAGCAACGTCCGAGTCCCACTCCTCCTCCTGGCTCTCGCCCCCACTCGCCTCACCCTCCTCAGTCGAAGCCTGTGCTCCGAGGGCCTGATAGACATCAAGACAAAGATCAATCGACCGATTGGCAGAATAAACAGAAATGAATATGACAAGAACACAGTAGAGAGCAGAGCAGGCATACCTTGTTTGGATCACTGTGGTGGTCGAGTGGAGGAATCCTTCTGGCTCCGCGTGGGTTATCCTTGTTTCCGGTAACGGCGGCCATCCACCTTTCCAGAGTGACATCGTCGACTGCTTCTGGATGGACCCGAGTCTCGTCCTCAGTCCCACAGTACAACCACATGCAGTGGCTCCGGAACTGAAGGGGCTGGATACGACGCCTAAGGAAAACCTCCAGGAGATCCATGCCCGTCACTCCCTCCCGAACCAACTGTACTACGCGCTCCATCAACATCTTCACGTCAGCTTTCTCCTCCGGAATCAACTTCAGAGAGGAGGGCTTGTTCACTCGGTCCATGGTAAACTGAGGGAGTCCACTCGACTGCCCCGGCGTCGACTGATCCTGGCAGTAGAACCAGGTCGACTGCCAGCCTCTGACTGACTCGGGAAAAGTCATGGCTGGGAAGGTGCTCTTATTCCTCACCTGGATCCCCAGGCCCCCACACATTTGGACAACTCGGGTCCTTTCGTCGCATGGGCTCGCCTTCTTCATGGTCTGAGAGCGACACGTGAATATATGCTTGAACAAGCCCCAGTGCGGTCGACAGCCCAGAAAACCCTCACACATGGACACGAATGCGGCAAGATAGGCGATAGAATTTGGGGTAAAGTGATGGAGTTGCGCTCCAAAGAAGTTCAAGAAACCTCGAAAGAAAATACTCGGCGGCAAAGAAAATCCACGGTCGACATGGGTAGCCAGGAGCACGCACTCACCCTCTTCTGGCTGGGGTTGCCACTCCTTCCCCGGAAGCCTCGCAGCTCCATGAGGGATCAGGCCCTCGTTGGCCATGTCGAGGAGATCTTTCTCCGTGATGGTCGACTGGATCCAATCTCCTTGGACCCAGCCCTTCGGCAGGCGGGATCTAGAAGAAGACCCGCCGCGGCTGGTGGATCTCCCCTTCGCCTTCTCCGTCGCCGACGCCTTCTTCGCGCGTTCCAGCGCCGCCGTCTTCTCCTTGGCCATGGTTGCCGGTGAGACGCGCGAGGAGAAGTTGTGCGGAGGCGAGAGCGAGCGCGCTGGACGGAGACGAAGGGAGCAGAGAAAGAGAATGCTGAGGCACTGTACAAAAAACCCTCGCCGGGTGTATTTATAAGGTCCCTTTCGAGTGGATGACAGGTGGGCCCGGTCGATCTAATCATATCCAGGAACAGTTATGCAGGCGGGATACGTGGCGAAGAAAGCGGCGCGGGGATCGAGGCGTCTATGTCCCGTCCCATCCGAACGCCGCGGTCCGCTCCGCTTCGCGCGCTTCCCCAAATTTCGCATCCCGCGGAATCCGTGAACGGCAGATCGGTCTGTCAGACGCGGGATTTCCTGCGATCCGTCGCTCGGAAATCGTCGAAGCCCGAAAGATCACTCGACGAAAGAAGAGAATGGATCGAGTCGACTGAAGACAAGTTGCTCACTACCAACGAAGAGATTCTTTGGTCCAGAACAACGCACGACCAGTGTGCAAAAGTTAATCGGAAACAACATCAACTCCTTCCTCACTCGAAGCCTCAATCCATTCGGGGGCTAATGATGGGGTCATGTACCTAGGGTAGGGCCACAGACCTGATCTAAGTACTCTGCCCAAGGACACCCTTAGAAGAGGTCACCTTCCAGTCGACCAACGAGAGACACACTCGACTGCCTTGAAGGACTCGACCACGAAGACTCACTCGACCACCAGAAGGTCAAGAGGCACTCTGCACTGCAACGGCCTGTAATTAAGTAGACTTTATGATAGTAAAGACACTTTATGTGGGGCGTTACCAGTAACGCCCCGGACTTAACTCACCTTAAACCCTCTCCTACGTGGACTGGCTGGCGCACTCTATATAAGCCACCCCCCTCCACAGGCAGAAGGGTTCGGCACCCTGTAACTCATATACATATAATCCACTCGACCGCCTCCGGGCTCCGAGACGTAGGGCTTTTACTTCCTCCGAGAAGGGCCTGAACTCGTACATCTCTTGCGTTTACAACCTCTCCATAGCTAGGACCTTGCCTCGCCATACCTACCCCCCACTCTACTGTCAGGCTTAGAACCACGACACGACTTGATGGCGGTGCGGGGCTCGTAGTAGATGGTGTAGGGGGCCAGGTCGATGGCCCATTTGGCCACTCGGCCAGAAGCATCTCGGCTTCCGATGATCTCGGCCAGTGGAGCTGTGCAGACCACAGTGATTGGATGCTCCTAGAAGTAAGGCTTCAATTTCTTGGCGGCAAAATGCACGCCGTAGCACATCTTCTGGTAATGGGGTTAGTTCTGCTTGGAGGCCGACAGTACCTCGCTCAAGTAATATACCGGTCTCTGGACAGGCAGCGCCTTGCCTTCCTCCTTGCGCTCAACTACAATGACTGTGCTGACTACTCGGCTGGTGGTGGCAATGTATAGGAGCATGGGCTCTTTGGGAGTCAGAGCCGCCAGCACAGGGGGAGTAGTCAACATCTTTTTTAGTTGGAGAAAAGCCTCGTCCGCCTTGGGAGTCCACTCAAAGAAGGTCGTCTTCTTCATGAGCTGATACAAGGGGAGAGCCTTCTCGCCCAGCCGACTGATGAATCGGCTGATGGATGCCAAACAGCCGGTGAACTTCTGCACATCTAACAGTCGTCTGGGTGCTTCCATCCTCTCGATGGCCTTGATCTTCACAGGATTGCACTCTATGCCGCGTTCGAAGACCAGGAAACCGAGGAGCTGGCCGGCTGGTACAACAAAAACGCACTTCTCTGGGTTGAGCTTGATCTGGAATCGGTGCAGATTCTCAAATGTTTCCTTGAGGTCCTCCAGCAAGGTTCCACGCTTCTCCGTCTTCGCCACTACATCATCCACATAGACGTGGGCATTTTTGCCAAGTTGCTTCAGGAGGCACTTCTGCATGCAACGCTGAAAGGTGGCGCCGGCGTTTCTTAAGCCGAACGTCATGGTCAGGTAGCAGAAGGCTCCAAATGGCGTGATGAAGGCGGTCTTCAGTCTGTCAGTCGGGTTCAGCTTGATCTGGTGATATCCTGAATATGCGTCTAGGAAACTCAACAACTCGCATCCGGCTGTGGAGTCTATCACCTGATCGATTCTCGGCAGAGCAAATGGGTCCTTGGGGCAAGCTTTGTTGAGGCTCGTGTAATCAATGCACATCCGCCACTGCTTGTTCTTCTTCAGCACCAGTACTGGGTTTGCCAGCCACTCTGGAAAAAACACTTCCATGATGAAGCCGGCTGCCAGGAGCCGGGCTATTTCTTCTCCAACAACTCTTCTTTTTTCTTCTGACAGGCGGCGCAAGGGCTGCCTGACGGGCTTCATATCAGATCGGACGTGTAATTTGTGCTCGGCGAATTCCGTCGGGACACCGGGCATGTCCTTGGGGGACCATGCAAAGATGTCGCGATTCTCATGGAGGAGATTGGCGAGCTCGCCTTCCTATTTGCTGTCAAGGCCTGTGCACATGATAGTGTATCTCCCCGGGTGCTCCGAGTCCAACGGTATCTTCTTTCTTTCTTTGGCCGGCTTGAATGATCCTTCTGCTTCCGACTCCTTGGGGTCAGGCGATAACTCGGGCTGCTTGCCGGCCATCGCCACGACCCGATCAAGAAGTCGTTTCTCAGCCGCGATCACCAAGGACTCGGCCAGCCGACTGCTTTCGACCGCGCAAGCAGACGACTTCCTGTAGTCGCCGGACACGGTTAGGATTCCCTTGGAACTCGGCATCTTCATCTTGAGGTAGGCGTAGTGGGGGACCACCATGAACTTGGCCAAGGCGGGTCGGCCAAGCAATGCATGATATGGGCTTTCAAGGTCCACCACCTCAAACCAAATTGGCTCTTGGCGGAAATGATCCTTGTCTCCGAAGAGGACATCTATCAGGATCTTGCCGATTGGTGAGCAGGAAAGGCCAGGGACGATTCCGTGGAACACAGTCCGGCTGCTCTGAAGCTGTCTTCGCTTGATTCCTAATTTTTCCATTGTATCCTTGTACAGGATGTTGATACTGCTGCCTCCGTCTATCAGTACTCGCGAGAAGCGAGCGGCCCGCCTATATGTGCTGAGTGTGGCGCCTAAGACCAAGGCATAGGAGCCTGGACTCGGCATCACCTCTAGGTGATCAGCTCTACTCCAACTGATAGGCTTTTCGGACCAATGCATGAACTCTGGCGTACTTGACGCAACCGCATTCACTTCTTGCTGCTATTGGCGCCTGCTGCATCGGTCATCCGCTACACTGGTGAACATCACATAGGATCCGTGCTCATCCGGGAACTCGTCTTGTATCGCGCCGACTGGCCTGACGGCTGGCTACTGGGGCGGCAGTGGAGGAGGCGGCCCAGCAGGAGGGGGAGGGAGCAGGCCGTCCCCCTTGGCGATTCTGGTCAGCCAGTGGCATTTCCTAGTGGTGTGGTTTGACGGCTTCGTGCCGCTGTGGAACTTGTAGGGACCATCTAGAGTCTGCTCGTAGGAGAAAGCCGGCAGCCAGTTGGACTTGCCGCCCTTCTGTCGCTTCGTCGGAGGCGGTCCCTCCAACTGCTGGTCCTCTGCTGTTGCCACTTGCCGACTGCTGGAAGTCGGCTGCGGGGCTTTGCGCTTCTGGTCATTCTGCTGTTGCCGCCGACTGGTGTCTCCAGCTAGAGTTCTTGGAGCCTGAGGGGCGACTTTGCCAGTTGTGCTGACCCGAATCTCCGCCTTCATGGAGGAGTCGGCCATGGCGTACTTGTCTGTTGTGATCAGCAGCTCGTCGAGGGTCTCCGGCTCGTCGCAGAGGAGCTTGTGCTTGAGGAGGGTGCCTTCTCTGCACCCAGCAGTAAAGTACTCGATGGCCTGCACCTCGTGCACGCCCTCGCAGGAGTTCCGGAGTTCGCCCCAGCGCGTGAGGTAGTCGCGAGTAGACTCGTCGGGGCCTTGCACGCACAAGGAGAGTTGGCGCGGCTTGGGAGGTCGCTTGTACGTGCTCGTGAAGTTGCGGACGAAAGCCTCGGTGAAGTCGACCCAGCTGTTGATGTTGCGAGGCTTCAGACTGTTCAACCACGTCCGGGCCGAGCCCTGGAGCATGAGCGGGACGTATCTTACGGCAACACACTTGTTGTCGTTCGCTATGTTGACGGTTGTGGAGTAGTCGATCAGCCAATCTTCCGGCTTCACGGTGCCGGTATATTTGGGCGTGTCTCGGGGGAGCGTGAACCCTTTGGGGAAGGGCTCATCTCGGATGCGGGGTCCAAAGCAGGGGGACCCAACTCGTCTTCTTCTTCCAGCGCCAGGGATCGGTGGAGTCGGTCGATCCGGTGGCGGGCGTCGTTCTCTCTGACTCCCTCTCGGCGGCCGAGGCGGTCACCGAGAGTCGGATGTTCCACGGGCGGCGGGGAGACTCGACTTTCTCTGCGAGGAGGGGGAGGCAGGTATTCGTCCCACCATTCCACCGCTTTGGGGTGGCCGTCTTGGTCGCGCTCGATGGTGATGTGAGTCCGACTGTGGCTGACAGCCGGCTCCTTGTCCTTCTTCCCACAGGCCCCGCCAGTCGGCGTCCGAGACGTCGCACCTTGGTCTCGGCGAGGCGGTGGGTCGTCATTTTGGCACTCCGGCGCCTCGGTGCGGCAGCCGGCATCATTCTGTGCGGCGGCCGCGTCGAGGAGCTGCTGAACTCGCTCCGTCATTACGCGGCGCTCTTCACCTTCGAAGTTGTCGAGCTCGTCTGCCGCCGCCTGGGCGGCAGATATTCTCTATGGGCGTGGCATACACAGGACGATCAGCCCTGAAGAGGTTGGCGATTGCCGCGCCGCGCTGTCAGACCGCGCCTAGGCGGCTAGGCCCAGTCGGAGCCGGCGAGCCGCCTACGGCGCGATCCATCTCGCGTTGGTAGGCTTCTGACAAGCGCCTCATGCTTGCCAGCTTCTTCGCGCCCTCGACGAGCTGAAGGCGGAGCGCCTCCAGCTTCTCGGCGTCGGCGTCTTCCGAAATCGGCGCTGCAAGGCCTCGCAGGGCCGCGTCAAGCGGGTCGTGCGCTCCTTCACCGGAGCACTCGCCGTGCTCGAGGACGAGGACCTCAGTGACGGTGCTTCCGCCTCTCCCCGCGTAGGAGAGCGGCTCGTCGTAGACCACCACGTTGGTGGGGAACGCGTCGAGCGACGCGGTGTCGGAGTCGATCAGCATCAGGTCGATGGATCCTATGGACTCCAGGTCCGCGGCAGGCTCGCCGGCGATGTGGAGTTGGTCGAGGAGGCCCGCGAGGAGGCTCTCGGTGCCGCTCGTGCCTGCGTGGGACGCAGGCTCATCGGAGAGGCGAACCTCGCTGATAAGATCGGCGAGGCAGCTGGCCGCACAGGCGATCTCAGCGCCGTGCAGCGCGTCGGCACAGACGCCATCCGGCGTGCCGGGCTGGCTGTGCTTGCCGGGGAGGAACAGGGTTCCCATCCAGAGTAGATCTCCGGACGACGGTGCACCTCGCCCCATGGTGGGCGCCAAATGTCGGGGGTTGGATACGACATATGCCAAAGGATGGCTTATCATGGTGGGAGCGAGTAGAACGTCGCCGGTGCCTGGAAGCGGGATGAGGCGAAGACATGCACGCCGGCGGAACTTACCCAGCTTCAGGGCTCTCCTAGGAGATAACACCCCTACTGCTGCTCTGCGGGGTCTCCGCATGATCACTAAGGCAAAGTGACTACAATGGTGCTCCTGGAGCTGTTCCGGGAGGCAGGAGAGGGCAAGGCTAGCTCTCTCCTCCCTGTGCTATCTGGTCTGTCTCTATCTAGGTCCGAACCCTTTGCATGGGTGCCCCAGGGGGTTTATATAGGCCTACCCCCTGGGGGTACAATAGTAATCTGACTGGGCGCGGGTCCCAGCCGTCTGTCTCTCAGGCTGCCGTCCTCCCCGCCGGCTTCTGGGGCCCGCCGACTGGCGGGTCCCGCGGACAGGCTTGATACTGTAGCGGCACTCCTGATGACGCGGGCTCGATCATTGGGTCGTGACAACAGTGCCGCCATCTATCGGGCGATCACTGTCACCATTCCCCATCCTATCTGGTTAATGGCTCGTGGGGCCCTGGGGAGGAGTCGGCCGACTCCAAGGAGGCCGACTCCCACAGGTCCGTCTTCGGGGCGCTCAGGCCGCCTTCGGCCCACCCACTGACAGGCGGCCCCGCCGCCTTCGGGTCGTACAGGCCGGCGTCGTGGGCACAGTGCGTCGCGCACTGTGGCTGAGGTCAGGGCAGGCATGGCAACAGTGCCGCGCCTCACCGGAGATCTTCTAGCGATACGGCTCACTGTAGCCATGCCGGCCCTTCGTAAGCAGGGGGAACGGCCATGCCGTGACCGTACCCCACATCGTACTTCGAGATGAGGGAGGAGTCATGGGCCGACTCTCCATAGTCGGCCTCTCTGGAGGTCGCCAGCTTGGAGTCGGCTTATCTCGGAGTAGCCGTCTGGGACTCGGCTTGTCTTGGAGTCGCTCCTGGGACTCGGCTTGAGGGGCGCGGCCTGTCCTGATGTCTTGAAAGGTCCTGGGACTCGGGTTAGCCTACCCGTGGCCCAATACTCCGACACCAAGGTTTGATGACTTGTTTGATCAGCTCAGTGGGCCCAAGGTATTCTCCAAGATTGAGTTGTGGACTAGATATCATCAGCTCAAGATTAAAAAGGAAGATATTCCTAAGACCGCATTCACCACTCGATACCGTCTTTATGAATATACAGTTATGTCCTTTGGTCTCACCAATGCCCCTGCCTTCTTCATGCATATGATGAACAAGGTATTCATGGACTTCCTCGATAAGTTCGTGGTAGTCTTCATCGATGACATACTTATTTACTCGAGAAGTGAAGAAGAGCACAAAGAACACCTCCGAGCAGTGTCACAACGACTCCGTGAACATCAGTTATATGCCAAATTCAGTAAACGTGAGTTTTGGCTCAAGCAAGTTGGATTTCTTGGACATGTGCTATCCACCGAAGGTATAGCCGTTGACCCCGAGCAAAGTAAAGGATGTGCTCGATTGGTTGCCGCCCACAACCGTATCTCAGATCCGAAGTTTTCTTGGATTAGTCGGATATTACCGTCGTTTCATTGAAGGTTTTTCCAAGATTGCTAAACCCATGACGGAGCTGCTCAAAAAGGATAAGAAGATTGAATGGACTGAGGACTATGAGAAAAGCTTCAATGAGCTAAAGATACGGCTGACAACTGCGCCTGTGTTGACTCTTCACGATATCTACCGCAATTTTGATGTGTACTGTGACGCCTCCAGACAAGGACTTGGATGCATACTTATGCAAGACGGCAAGGTAGTAGCCTATGCATCGCGAAAGCTACGACCCCATGAGGGGAATTATCCTACCCATGATTTGGAATTGGCCGCGGTGGTGCATGCTCTAAAAATTTGGAGACACTATCTGTCGTGGAATTGTCACGTCAGATGTCCTCGTGAAAGGACTTAGTTGTGGAGCCATCGGAACTAGGAAGCTTGAAGGGGTTAATCGGGACAAAGGACACGAGAGGGTTTATACTAGTTCGGCCCCTTACGGTGAAGGTAAGGCCTACGTCTAGTTGGGTTGGTATTGATGTTTCGATGACTAGGGAGCGAGATATGCTATGCCTGGCTCTCGATGAGTTGTTTCTTGCCTTAAGCCGCCAGCGGGTCGTCCCCTTATATACACGGGTCGACGCCCTGCGGCTTACAGAGTCCCGGCCGGCTCATAAACAATGTCCGGCTCGGTGACTAGTTAAGTCTACCTTATGATACAAGTAATATTACTACAGCGGGTTATTACAACAGGCCTTAAGTCGCCTGCGGGCCTTAAGCTCTCTATGAACCGCCATCTTCATACTTTGTCTTGGGCTTCTCTCTAGTGAGTCCTCTTTGCGTAACCCGGCCCCTCCTGGGCGGCTTACACAAATAGTTATATCCCCAACATTAGGCCCCAGATTGATTTGAACCAGTTCATGTCAATCTTAAAATACCTTATGAACCGCCCTGCAGTCTTTTGTCTTGCGCGAAGGATTTTAACCCACCGTGATGTCATCATCTAACCCCCGGTTAAATCTCTGTGACGTCATCTTCATTAAAGTTTTATTTTTTTATACCGTCAAATCTTCAACGGATCTTTGTCTTTACTAACCATCCCTAGAATCGAGGTGCCAGAGCCGCTGGATAATGAATGTTATCTCCTCGTTTTTTGCGCCCGCCCGGTCAGTCTTCCCTTATAAATAGAGCGACCTAGGTCTTCCCCAGTTGTCTTCTTCCTCTTGCCTCCTCCCGTGCTCTGCCGCTGCCACCGTCGACCCCCTCGTCGTCACTGACTCAGGCCGCTGCATCGACCTGACTCCAACCAGAGATCGACAGCAAACCTCCGCGGCGCATCCGCATCTGTGAGCCCTTCTCATTTCCTTTCTCAGATCTGCGTTAGGTTCTTTCCGAGTTCGTCGGTGTTCATCACTGCCCGATGCAAACCTTCTCTAGTTCTTTCCTCCAACACCCTGTTTAGACCGTAAAAACTACATAGAACTGCTGCGGTGCTTACTTGTATTGATCTCGCGCAGGAATAGATCTCATTTCCCTTGCGTAGAACCCCTTTTCGAGTATATGAGCTTCTCTGCTTTGTTTTTAGGTCTAGGAAAATTTCTTTCCAGGGAAATATTTTGATCCAGAGAAATAACTGTCCTCTGTGAAACTTGTCTTCATCACCCCGAAAACCTCCTCTCGTAAATGTCCTGAAATACAACTGTCGAGGTATCTGGCTTAAATAGATGATACAGAACCTTGACTGCTCCTCATGACCCGGAATTTTTTTGAATTACACTTGATACTTGTAGCGGCTTAAATATTGTTGCACAGTCATCCTTATATCATTAGGCCCCTCATTAAGCCGCCACTTTAATCAAAATTTTCCTCCCTGGTTAAAATTGAACCGGATCTTCTTGTTTTTCCATAGGCCAATTATTGTGATGGCTTCTAAGGCTACCAAGGCCCCTATAACTTGCAATTGGGTTCCATCCACAGTGACCAATAGCAAACTAGCTGAGTTTGTAAAGTCTGGGCATCTGCCAAAAAAGGACGTCATGTCGTACCGTGCCCCTGACGCGTCTGAAGAAAAACCTCACCCCAAAGTCGGGGAAGTAATAATTTTTACTGATCATATGAGCCGTGGATTTTCTCCTCCCGGCTCAAAATTCTTCAGAGAGGTTTTGAACTTCTTTGACCTTAGACCTCAAGACATCGGACCCAATTCCATGTCAAATATTTGTAATTTTCAAGTCTTCTGCGAGGTGTATCTGGGTGAGGAGCCGAGTCTGCTATTGTTCAGGGAACTTTTTTACATGAACCAGCAAAATGAACGTGCCAACGGGCCCAGTCTTGAGCTTGGCGGCATCTCAATCCAGCGACGGAGAGACTGTCTTTTCCCTTATGCTGAGTTGCCGAGTCACCCCAAATCTTGGAACCAGACGTGGTTCTACTATCAGGACACTTCACCGGCTGATGAAAAACCTCTGCCCGGCTTTCGCGCCCTGCGCCTTGAATCTAATCATCCGCTACCAGACAAGCTGACAACCCTTGAACGCGTGCCTCTTAACTCCACCATCAAGAAGATTAAAGCTCTATTGGGAAATGGTTTAAATGGCATCGATCTGGTCCGGGTCTGGGTCACTTGGCGTATACTTCCATTAAGCCGCCGTCCCGGCTTAATGTGTACTTATACTGGAGAAAATACTGATCCGCAACGCCATAGCCCTGACGACTTACCAGATGACGTGGTGGATGCTACAACCCAGTCACTGCTGAAGGAGGGCACTATGGCGAACAACGCCTTCGGTTTACTTCCATTTTGCAAGAATAACCCGGCCCCTGTGGTAAGTTATCAATCATAACAAATGTTTACGGATATATGATACTTTTCTTGATACTCATAATTCTTTAAATTTTTCCACAGGCTGGTGATGACTTTTGGAAAGCCAAATATGACCATGAAGCTGCCAAACAAGCCAGGACGACCAAGAAAGCTGAAAGGAAAGCCGCCAAAGTAGGAACCTCGAAGAAAAAGAAACCGAGCGCCTCCGACTTACTCAGATTGGAGGATAGCTCTTCGGATGAGGAAGAGGTAATCTTTAAATTTTCTTAAGTCCCTTGTTCTCACCTGTCTGACCTTTTATCCTTTCAGGAGGATACGGGGAACAGTCGAGTAGCTAATGAAGAGGTAACTATAATCTCCTCCGACTCAGAGCCTTTGCCAAAGCGAAAGACCCGAAGGGTGACCCGGAAAGTAAGATTTTCACATGCACTTGCTTATCAAGATCCTCAATTTATTTTGAAGCAACAACAACTTGAGAACCGGAGGCAGACCCGGAACAACAAGGATGCAGAACTCTCCTCCGGCTTACCTGATGTAACCAGGAAACGTCAGACTGAGGTTATCTCCGATTTACGCTCTGTCTTACCTTTAGCAGGCTTAATTCGTCAACCTCTCAATTCATCTGACTCCAATTATCAGGATACCTCTCCTTCTTCTGGTGAATCCATGCAGTCAAATATGCCGACTTTCAAAACTGCTCCTGGGTAATGTGAACTTATGCACTTTTTACCTTACCCGTGCTTGCGTATTCATCCTTCTGCTTTTGTTAACAGTATGCAAGTGAAGCCCAGCAAACGGGCAAAGAAGAATAAGTCGTCCGAAGAACCGGTCGTGGCTGAACCGGTGATTAATGCGTCTGCTCCAGACAGCGCTACCCATCAGCCGCCGCCTGACCCGGCTTCTGATATTCCAGTGCCAACCTCTGATCCACCTACCGAAGACATTCTCCACACAAGTGACCCGGAGACTCCTAGCCCAGTGAAGAGAAATGACCCGGAAGTTGAGATTGTGAAGTCCCAATTTGTTGAACCAGGGCGGCCTACAGTCCTTGCCAAATGTACTGCCAAGGAAGAGTTTGCCCAACGCCGAAAAGCCAAGCAGGACATTACTGATTATACTCACCTAAGCATTGGTGATATAGTCTCAGGCTATCTGAATCAAGTGCATAATAGCCGTGACCTGGAAGTTGACATGGTGAAACAAATACGGCATAAATCTAAGGTATAAACTTATACTTTTATCTGAGCTTTATATATATTGTACCAGCCCCCAAGTCTCTTGCTTATGAACAAATACGTTGTAGACTTAGAAATCTGCTTTTACTTGTTAACTTATCCGGCTTAAAAAGAATGTATTTAACCCGGTATAACATAAGGCCTTTAAATTTGCAATACACATTAGTCCCCAAGTGTCAAGTATCCTTACTTGTAAGGTGCTTGAGACTTAATATGTTTGATCCGGCAGGATAAAGTGAAAATTTCTTTCAGCATACATTAGCCCCCAAGTGCCAAGTATCTTTACTTGTAAAGTGCTTGGGACTTGAATGTTTACCTTACTAGAATCCTTACCATAACCTGGTGTCAATGCAGGCTGCCATAAGTTAATTTGAATCAGAGCTCACTGCCCTGAAGAGTCGTCTGGAAACTCAAGAGCTTGAGACGCAAAAAGCTAACTCCAAATTTGAATTTAGTGTCTCTGAAAATGAGAAACTAAAGAAGAATTTTGAGTCGGAAAAGAAAAGTTGAGCTGATGAAAAGGCTTCCCTGGTGACCCGGGCCGAAACAGCCGAAACATCTCTTGCAGAAGCAACAACCGAGCTGTCCAACTTAAAACAGAAAATATCCCAAATGGCCTCAGCCATCTTTGGTAAGTTATTGTGACACAATTTTAACATGGCAACCGTACAATGACTATTGTAATAATTACTTCCGGCTTACCGTTATGCTTGTGCACATACAGGCTCCAGGAGTGTCAATCTGAAGCAGAACACGCTGATCAAGCTTAAAGCAGTTTACACGTTAGTGGAACAGCTATACTCCGGGACACAACGTGCCCTGGTGGTTGTAGCTTTATCAACTCCACACCCCCGCCTGTTGCAAGATGTTTTGAAGAGCCTTGCCTTTCTACCTCAGCGGATCCAAGACTTAAGGCGTTCATCTTCAAGAGCCGGGGTTGTAGCCGCATTGAGCCGGGCGAAAGCATGGCTCCCAGAACTAGATCCGGCAGACCTTGCTCTTGGATATCCGAGTCTAAAGGAAGATGGCAATGCCTTTGATGATCATGACTTCCACGCCTGTGTTAAATGCATATGTCCGGTGGCCACCCTTATTGGAAACGATACTGACCTCAGCAAGTATGCGTCGACTTATGACAGTAACAACCGGAAAATCCCAAACGCTCCATATGATCAAATCAGCCTGATCCCTCCAATTCGTAAGCATACTTTTGCCCCTGAAGTGGACCCGGCCGGTTTAATAGATGATGAAGCTGAATTTGAAGCTTTGAGCAGCATTGATTGGGCTTCATCAACTTTCCAGGAAACAACAGCCGACGGAGAAGCGGAGAAGGGTAACCCGGAGCCTTCAAGCCCGCCGAAGGAGTGAATCACCAGGTGTTTGGCCAAAATACAATGCTTCATCTATTCAGACTCGGGGAGTCATGTAATAGGGTAGAAGTAACTTCTTAATGCTCATCATGCCTTCGTGCATGCTCTTAACGCTTTTCGTAAGCTACCATGGCTGTATATTTCTGGCTTTTACTTCCTTGGCATGTTAACTTGTGCTTGCCTTATTCTGCAATCCTTGAATGATCTTTCCGGCTCATATAATGCTCCCCCGGTACATAATAACCTGGGGTGATTAAACCGGCAAGATAAAAAACACCTTAAAATGCTTTCCACAAGGTATCATAATAATCAAAATACTTTTACAGGCTGCTGATTCGGATACGATCAGTAAACCGTTCCAAAGGGGTTAAGCTAAGATTCGGATATGATCATATAGCCCCCAGTGGCGTGGCGATGCCAATCAAGTGGGTATCGACAGCTATGTTCTCTTTGGTTTGAATACGACCTATGTTTGAACAGGAAGCCCCCAAGTGACCATAGGATTTGTTTAATGACGTTGATTCGTATACGATCCACGTCAGACCTAAAGGGGTTAAGCTGTGATTCAAATATGATCAGGAAGCCCCCAAGTAGGTTTGGCAAGTATGCCGATCAAGTGGGTATCGACAGTTATGTTCTCTTTGGTTCGGATACGACCTATGTTTGAATAGGAAGCCCCCAAGTGATCATGGCTAGATTCAGATATGATCATAAGCTAGACCAAAGGTAAAAGCGGATTCAGATTTGATCCGGTCCCTATTGGTTGTTTCCACCACCTGTCAAAAAGGACATATACACTTTTTTGAAGGTGAAAAAAGGACAGAGGTCCTGCTTTATTACTTTATATAATATGTACATTGTCAAAAATATATACATCTAAAGAGCTAGTGGCTTAAGTATAATAAGGCCGAAGATGGGCTATATTCCACGGCCGGCAGGTCTCCTCCGATTTACCTGAGTCCTTGTGCTCTCGAATATCAATGAGGTAATATGACCCGTTGTGCAGATTCTTGCTGACCACAAAGGGTCCTTTCCAAGGAGGGGATAGCTTGTGCATATCGATCTGATCCTGGATGAGCCGGAGCACTAAATCGCCTTCCTAGAATGTTTTGCTTCTGACCCGGCGGCTGTGATAACGATGAAGGTCTTGCTGGTAAATCGCCGAGCGGGCTATTGCCAAGTCTCGCTCCTCATCCAACAAGTCAAGAGCCTCCTGTCGAGCCTTCTCATTATCAGCCTCAACGTAAGCCGCCACACGGGGTGAATCGTGTCGGATATCACTTGGCAGAACTGCATCTGCTCCATAAACCATGAAGAAAGGCATGTAACCCATTGATCTGTTAGGCATGGTGTTGATGCTCCACAGCACAGAGGGCAACTCTTCCACCCAGCAACCTGGAGTTCGCTGTAAGGGGACCAAGAGTCGTGCTTTGATACCCCTTAAAATCTCCCGATTAGCTCGCTCTGCTTGACCATTGGACTGAGGATGAGCAACAGCTGAAACGTCAAGCCGAATATGTTCCCGTTGACAGAATTCTTCCATGGCACCCTTGGAGAGATTAGTGCCATTATCAATTATGATGCTATGTGGAAAACCAAAATGAAAGATCACCTTTTTGATGAACTGCACCGCTGTGGCCGCATCACACTAACTGATCGGCTCTGGCTCAATCCACTTTGTAAACTTATCCACTGCCACCAGGAGGTGCGTTTTTTATCTTTAGACCTTTTGAAAGGTCCCACCATGTCAAGCCCCCAGACTACGAACGGCCAAGTAATTGGAATCATCCTCAACTCCTGAGTCGGCACATGAGCTCGTCTTGAGAACTTTTGACACCCGTCACATTTGCTAACAAGATCTTCTGCATCAGCATGAGCTGTCAGCCAATAGAAACCATGACGGAAAGCCTTGGCCACCAGAGATTTTGAGCCGGCATGATGACCACAATCCCCTTCATGGATCTCTCGAAGTATCTCTTGACCCTCTGCAGGTGACATACAACGCTGGAACGCACCTGTGACACTGAGATGATGTAACTCGCCATTAACAATTGTCATGGATTTGGATCGTCTGAAAATTTGTCTCACCAAGGTCTCATCCTCAGGCAGCTCTACCCGGGTCATATAAGCCAGATATGGTAATGTCCAATCCGGGATGATGTAAAGTGTAGCCACCAACTGTGCCTCCGGGTCTGGCACTGCAAGCTCTTCCTCTGTAGGTACCTTGACAGAAGGATTATGTAAAACGTCCAGAAAGGTGTTAGGCGGCACCGGCTTACGCTGAGAGCCCAACCGGCTTAAAGCATCCGCCGCCTCATTCTTCCTTCTGTCAATGTGCTCCACCTGATACCCTTTGAAGTACCCAGCTACAGCATCAACTTCACGATGATAAGCCGCCATAAGGGGGTCCTTAGAATCCCATGTGCCTGAGACCTGCTGAGCCACAAGATCTGAGTCGCCCAAGCACCTTACCCAGCTTAAATTCATCTCCTTAGCCATCCGAAGACCATGGAGCAAGGCCTTGTATTCAGCTGCATTGTTAGTGCAAGGAAACATAAGCGGAGCACATAACGAAATTTCTCACCTCGACGGGAAGTTAAAACAACCCCAGCCCCTGATCCTTCTAACTGCCTGGACCCATCAAAATGAATAGTCCAATACATATTGTCCGGCTTCTCCTCAGGTGCCTGCAACTCTGTCCAATCATTGATAAAATCCACCAACGCTTATACTTTAAACCATAAGGCCCAAGCTCAATGGCCCACTTGGCGATTTGCCCTGTAGCTTCTCTATTCTGAATGATATCTCCCAAAGGAGCTGAGCTTACCACGGTTATAGGGTGACCTTGGAAGTACTGCTTCAGTTTCCGATTTGCCATGAACACACCATAAACAAGCTTCTGCCAATGTGGATATCTTTGTTTAGACTCAATGAGCACCTCGCTGATGTAGTAAACCGGCCGTTGAACCAGATGCTCCTTGCCTGCCTCCTTTCGTTCCACCATGATGGCAACATTGACAGCCCGTGAGTTAGCAGCCACATATAACAATAGCGGCTCTTTATCAATGGGAGCTGCAAGAACCGGTGGCTCAGACAACTGTCTCTTTAAATCCTCAAAGGTAGTGTTAGCAGCATCACTCCAGACAAAAGTGTCCGTCTTCTTCATCATCTGGTATAGCGGCAAGGCCTTCTCCCCTAACCGGCTTATGAACCGGCTTAAAGCAGCAACACGTCCCGCCAGGCGTTGAACATCATTGATACACGCCGGCTTAGCCAGAGAGGTGATCACCGTGATCTTCTCCGGATTAGCTTCAATGCCTCTATTTGACACCAGAAAACCCAAGAGCTTGCCTGCAGGTACACCAAATACACACTTGGCCGGGTTAAGCATCATCTTGTAAACCCGGAGATTGTCAAAGGTTTCTCTCAAATCGGATATTAAAGTTTCCCTTTCTCTGGATTTCACCGCGATGTCATCCACATAACCATGAACATTGCTCCCAATCTGATCGTGCAAACAGTTCTGCACACATCGCTGATAAGTTGCCTGGGCACTCTTGAGCCCAAACGGCATAGATACATAACAGAAGGCCCCAAACGGAGTGATGAAAGTTGTCTTCTCCTGGTCCTTAGCTGCCATCTTGATCTGATGATAGCCAGAGTAAGCATCCAAAAAGCTCAAACATTCACAACCTGCCGTAGCATCAATGATTTGATCAATACGGGGGAGTGCAAAGGGATCAGCCGGGCAAGCCTTGTTTAAGTCCGTGTAATCCACACACATCCGCCAAGTGCCGTTCTTCTTGAGTACCAGTACCGGGTTAGCCAACCACTCTGGATGAAAGACCTCGACAATAAACCCGTCCGCTAAGAGCCGGGCCACCTCTTCTCCAATGGCTGCTCGTCTCTCTTCGTTGAATCGTCAGAGAAACTGCCTGACCGGCTTATACTTTGGATCAATATTGAGAGTGTGCTCAGCGAGTTCCCTCGGTACACCCGGCATGTCAGAAGGTTTCCATGCAAAGATGTCCCGGTTCTCACGGATGAACTTGATGAGCGTGCTTTCCTATTTAGGATCCAAATTGGCACTGATACTGAACTGCTTAGAGGTGTCCCCCGGGGTGAAGTCAACGATCTTTGTATCAGCGGCTGATTTAAACTTCAACGCCGGGTCGTGCTCTGTAGTTGGTTTCTTGAGGGAGGTCATATCCGTCGGGTCAACATTGTCTTGATAAAATTTGAGCTCCTCCGCGGCACAGGCCATCTCAGCGTAAGCCGCGTCGCCTTCTTCGCATTCCAAGGCCACCTTTCGACTCCCATGCACGGTGATGGTGCCCTTGTAACCCGGCATCTTGAGCTGTAAGTAAACATAACACGGCCGGGCCATGAACTTAGCATAAGCCGGTCGCCCAAATAGAGCGTGATACGGGCTCTTGATCTTGACCACCTCAAATGTCAACTTCTCAACCCTGGAATCATACTCATCTCCAAAAGCCACCTCTAATTCAATCTTACCAACTGGATAAGCCGACTTACTTGGGACCACCCCGTGAAAAACAGTGTTGGACGTCCTTAGATTCTTCTCAGTTAGCCCCATACGCTGGAAAGTCTCATAATAGAGGATATTGATGCTGCTACCTCCGTCCATGAGTACTTTAGTGAATTTATATCCACCAACCTGGGTGCTACAACCAAGACTAACTGACCCGGATTATCAACTCGTAGCGGGTGATCCTCCCTGCTCCAAATGATAGGTTGCTCTGACCATCTCAAATAACGAGGGACCGCCGGCTCAACCGAATTTACAGCCCTTTTATGAACCTTCTGGTCACGTTTGCATAAGCTAGTGGTGAACACATGGTATTGCCCACCGCTCCACTGTTTCGGTTGGCTCTAGTAACCCGACTGCTGCTGCAGTTATCCTCCCTGACCAGCTTGCTGTTGATTATTTCCACCCGGTTGTCCCTGAAAAATGGAATTTGAACCGCCACCCGGGCCATGAAAGCCTCCGGCCCCTGAACCGCCACCAGGTCCATGACCACCATCGAAGATATTGGAATTTTTAAACGCCTTCATGATTGCACAATCTTTCCACAGGTGAGTAGCGGGGTGCTCCCGGGTGCCGTGTTTCGGACAGGGATCGTTGAGTAGCTGCTCAAGAGATGGACCTAACCCGCCGGTTTGAGGCCACTTACCCTTGTGTCTCTGATTGTTACCCTGTGTACTAGAGTTAGCCACAAGCTCCGGACTACCGTCCGCCTTACGCTTATTGCCGCCTCGATTCCCCGGGTTATGCTGTTGACCTTTTCCATTACCATTCCTTTTACCCTTCCCTGTTTTCTCATCTTCAGACGCAGGGTCCTTGGTATTATTAGAATCGGCGTATTTGACTAAAGCCGCCATCAGCGTTCCCATATCGGTGCAGTCACGTTTTTAGGCGTCCCAATTTCTGCCTCAGCGGCTCAAAGTTGCAATTTTTCTCCAACATGAGGACTGCAGAGCCGGCATCCATCTTATCAGATGAATGAATTATCTCCTTGACCCGGCGTACCCAATGGGTGGTGGACTCACCCTCCCCCTGCTTACAACTTGTCAAGTCCACGATTGACATGGACTACTTATAGGTGTCTTTGAAGTTCTGGATGAACCGAGCCTTTAACTCCTCCCACGAACCAATGGAATTGGGTGGTAAACCTTTTAGCCAGGACCGGGCCGTTACATCTAACATCATGGTGAAGTATTTAGCCATTGCCGCGTCGCTAACCTCCAACAGCTCCATGGCCATCTCATAGCTCTCAATCCAAGCTCCAGGTTGTAAGTTGGCCGTGTAATTCGGCACCTTCCGAGGTCCCTTGAAGTCCTTAGGCAGGCGCACGTTGCGCAAAGCCAGTATCAAACAAGGAACTCCACCGGTTCTGGTGGCTACTCCCAACTCAATAGAAGTCATTGGGTACTCCGGGATGTCCTGATGAGCTGTCGGCGGAGCCGCCTGTTGAGCCGCCCGCTCGTTCTCCTGACATATTCGGTCTTGCACCGGGTTATAGCCCCCATGTTGGTTACGGCGTTGGGCGTTGCTTGATAAAGCTTCGGACTCCATATGCCTGCTGTAACTCGGGCTCCGGTTCTGACGAGGCGGCGCTAACCAAGGCGGAGGGGTTGAATGAATCCTATCCCGGCTGTAAGAATAGGTCTCCTGCTGAGCCAGAGTCGTCTGGACAAGTTCCCTGATCCTTCGGGTCTCCACTGCTGTTGGATCATCACCGTCCATCAGAAGAGCTGCTAAACACGATGATGCTGCGATTAAATTCTCCATGGGGTTGGAAAAGTGACCCTCCGGTATTGGTACATAACGCGGTGGTGCCATGCTCATATGAGGAGGTGGCATCTCCTGACGCTGAGCCGGTCCTCCCGCTCCGGGTGTCATAAACTGATTGGCATTGGGCGGTTACATGGGCCAGCCCCTGGTGTGGCAAAAAGAACCCTAGGATCATAATTCAGAGGCAACCGGGATTGGGCCTTCTGGTGTCTCCTCCTCATTACTTCATTGGACACGTTTAAACTCATTGTGAGCCGATAAGCCTCTGACTGCAACCGTTGTGCCCGGGCGTCGAGAGCCGCCCGCTCCGTAGCTAGCCTGGTATCCTCAGCTGCTAAGGCCTCCTTGGCTTGAGCTATCTCCTCGCGTACCTGTGCTACCTCTGTGCCATGCTCATCTTTGTTTGCAGGGATAACTGTGGCGGTTAACAGGGTCGTAAGCTTGTCCATGAGGTCTATCAGCACTTGAGCCGGCGGACACACAGGGCCTCCTGCCCCGGCTGCTCCTAACCCGAAAGTAATTGTGGCCGCGGCTGTAGAGTTTTGTCCGGGTTGAGTCCCAGCCATAAAGACTCCTGCCCAATTTGGCGGCTCACAGAGGTCCGGAATACTAAGGCCATCGGAACAGCCCCCGAGCGCACCATCTTGAACTTGATACAAAGAATCTGTTGAACCGGTGGATGAATCACCGTCAGAGGGTACGGCCGTCTCACCACCATCTTCAGGGCCTTCAGAAAGATCTTCTCCGTGGACGCAGCCCACAAAGACACGCTTCATGCCGGGTTGAACTCGGGCGGGTTTCGCACGCTGAGCCATCTCGACGAGGTCGGTGCAGTTGTCCGGCTCAGGCCCCGGCTCACCGATCCGGCCAATGAAGACGTGGATCCCTCCGAAGGGGACCCGGTACCCGTACTCAATTGAGCCGGCGTCGGGGGCCCAGCCTTCGTCGTCGATGTAGATCTTGCCGCGACGACTCTTGGTCATCCGGCCCACTACGTATCCCTTGAGCCCTTCGAAGTTGCCCTTCAAGAACTCAAATCCACCGTGCGCTGGCCCCACGGTGGGCGCCAACTATCGTGGAATTGTCACGTCAGATGTCCTCGTGAAAGGACTTAGTTGTGGAGCCATCGCAACTAGGAAGCTTGAAGGGGTTAATCGGGACAAAGGACACGAGAGGGTTTATACTAGTTTGGCCCCTTACGGTGAAGGTAAGGCCTACGTCTAGTTGGGTTGGTATTGATGTTTCGATGACCAGGGAGCGAGATACGCTATGACTGGCTCTCGATGAGTTGTTTCTTGCCTTAAGCCGCCAGCGGGTCGTCCCCTTATATACACGGGTCGACGCCCTGCGGCTTACAGAGTCCCGGTCGGCTCATAAACAATGTCCGGCTTGGTGACTAGTTAAGTCTACCTTATGATACAAGTAATATTACTAAAACGGGTTATTACAACGGGCCTTAAGTCGCCTGCGGGCCTTAAGCTCTCTATGAACCGCCATCTTCATACTTTGTCTTGGGCTTCTCTCTGGTGAGTCCTCTTTGCGTAACCTGGCCCCTCCTGGGCGGCTTACACAAATAGTTATATCCCCAACACTATCTTATCGGGAAGAGGTGCCAAATTTTTACAGATCACAAAAGTCTCAAGTATATATTTACTCAACCAGATTTAAATCTCCGTCAATGAAGATGGCTTGAGTTAGTCAAGGATTATGACCTTGGAATAAATTACCACCCGGGGTAAGGCCAATGTGGTTGCCGATGCACTCAGTCGAAAGCTTGTCAGCCTAAATGTCATATTGGAATCCTTGCTTCCTAAACTTCAAGAGGAGATTGCTCAGCTCAACCTGGTCATAGTTGATGTTGGTCTTGCTAATATTTTGGAAGTTACCCACACACTTGAGTAACAGATCCGCAAGGCCCAGCCAGATGACACCGATCTGTAGAAACGTGCCAAGAATATGGTAGCAGGACAAACTTCAGATTTCTCGAAGGATCAATTCGGTACCCTCTGATTCCGTGGAAGGATTTGTGTACCCAGTCAAGCGGATTTGAAGCAGAAAATCCTATCAGAAGCACACGAATCCTCGTATTCTATTCACCCTGGAGGTACAAAAATGTATGAAGACCTTCGACAAATATTCTGGTGGGATGGAATGAAGAAAGACATTGCCTACTTTGTGGCCTGTTGCGACATATGCAACAAAGTAAAGGCAGAGCATCAGAAGCTAGCCGGACTTCTCCAACCGCTGCCAGTGTCGCAATGGAAATGGGATGATGTCTGCATGGATTTCATCACAGGGCTGCCTAAGACTCATCGAGGCAATGATGCAATCTGGGTCATAGTGAACACCTTAACCAAGGTTGCTCACTTTATCCCGATCAGAACCACATATCAAGTGGATCAACTTGCATAGTTGTATGTATCCAGAATAGTCAGTCTGCATGGAGTACCCCGAACCATCACTTCTGATCGAGGTTCACTTTTTACCTCTGCTTTTTGGTCACGTCTCCATCAACCCATGGGGACAGCGCTAAAGTACAATACTGTTTATCATCCTCAGAATGATGGACAGATGGAGCGGGTAAACCAAATACTTGAAGATATGCTGCGAGCCTGTGCTTTGGCCCAAGGACCTAAATGGGAAGATTGTCTGTCGTATGCCGAGTTCTCTTACAATAACAGCTTCCAGACCAGTCTAAGGATGTCACCATATGAGGGTTTGTATGGCCTTAAGTACCGCACTCCTTTAAATTGGTCCCAAACTGGAGATAGTCGTATTTTTGGAACAAATCTCATGATGGAAGCCGAGAAGCAAGTCAAGGAAATCAGAGATAGATTGCAGTTGGCCAAATCTCGGCAGAAGAGTTATTATGATGCAAAGCACCGACAGATCAGCTTTGAACCCAGAGAACACGTATACCTCCAAGTCACTCCTATGAAAGGAATCAAGAGATCCCATACTCGTGGAAAGTTGGCACCCAGATTTATTGGTCCATTTCTAGTTATGTCCCGAGTGGGTACTGTTGCATATCAATTGGAACTACCCCCTGAATTGTCAGACATGCACAACGTGTTTCATGTTTCATAGTTAAGGCAATGTATATCGCCGCCTAAGAAAAACACGGCTATGACTAAAATAGAGTTGGCGAAGGATGTAACATATGAAGAGAGGTCGGTTAGAATTTTGGATCAAATGGAAAGGGTCACTCGTAGTAAAGCAAGGAAGTTCTACAAAGTCCAGTGGGAGCATCATATAGAGTCAGAATCAACTTGGGAACGGGAAGAATTTCTAAAGGCACATTATCCAGAATGATTTTCCCAATCAACCAAATCTCGAGGACGAGATTCATTCTAAGTGGGGGAGGTTTTTGACAGCCTGGTTTTTTGCCCTCTTCTCTTTGCCTGATTTTCAGTTGGTTTGAATTTGAAACTTGGAGTTTTGAATTTCTTCATATGGACTTAAACACTTGGGTACCCCTTGGCTTTCACCGAAGTGCCTCATTTCCCTCTCTAACTATCATTCCCTCTCTAGTTCAACTCAAAATAATATTCTGAATATTTTTCTTTAATGAAAAATATTCATTTCCCTCTCTTAAACCCTAGCTAGCTCAATGTGCTCCAAAGCAACCCCAATTTTTCTTGCCCATAAAATTCTGAGAAAAATCCCAATTATTCTTTGAACCCTAGGGCACCTTTCTGAGCAAAAATATTTCATCACTTTTTGGAATATTTTGGCCATAGAAAATATTTTCTGTTCTGGACAGAAATGGTAGTTTCTACATCAACTACCAATTTACTTGCTCCATTGTAGCTGGTTTCTCTTGTGCATTATCACCTTAGTAGATGATTGCTAGCCTCCAAAGCCCAGCCCTCAACTCCCGGTGGTTTGACCAGAGTAAGCGCTCAAAGATACTGTCCAGAAACTTACCAGGAGTGTAAAATCATTTCTACTGCACCTGAGACCAAACCCAAGCGTGGTAACCTTCAAAACTACCACGAACAACAAGCCAGACATGAACTTTGGACTTAGGCGTGCGGGCATGCAGCCGGCGCGCTCTGAGTGCCGCCGAGCGCTCTGTTGCGCGCGTGCTCGCTTCCCCGCCTGCCTGAGCGTGCCAAACCACGCCACAATCTTCGTCCCAGCTCTCTTAACTCCCCCCTGGCACTCGCCGACGCTGGAACTCACCGCAGTGAGCATGGGCACGATCCAGCCAACGCAACAGTGCATGGTGCACTGTACTCGTCGCCTTCCTCTCGCCCCTATGCTCGTCCCCTTTCGCCAATAGTCCCCGCGTGAGCTACGTCTTCTTCTCCCCCTCTCACTAATGTTGTTCGTCGCCGGGCGCCGTGGCCAGGTGTCCACCGGCGGAGC
>NC_041385.1:763919364-763921477 GCF_002162155.2 Triticum dicoccoides
GGGACATCCCCAGCCTCCTCGAGCATCATCCACCACTCCCACACACTCCACAATCGCGTAGAAAGCCGTAGCCCGGCCGAGCAGGCCGCGGGCCGCCGTCCCCGAGCTCGAGCTCGCCGGCGATCCCCTCGGGTCATCTCCGGAGCTCCAGCCCCTCCCAGGCCTGGGCAACCCTTCCAGGGTCTCCGCCACTCTCTGGTGGTGCCGTTCCGCCTGGTTGGAGCCCCTGGAGTCGCCTTTGGTCTCCGTCGTCTTCGTCTCCGGCGACCTCCGCTCTCTGCGTCCGCTGGAGAGGCTGATTCCGACGCCATCCGACGACCCCTAGCTACTCTACGGGTATGGGAAGGTGTGCCTCCATCTCCCCTCTCGATCCCTCCCTCTCGTTTTGGCCAAGGAGCCCTCGTCGCCGGCGTGCGCTCCAGCAAGCCGCGCCGTCCTCTGTTTCCCTCTCCCCCTCTGCTACGTCTTGCGCTTGCGTTGGTTTTCCTTGAAGAGGAAAGGGTGATGCAGCAATAGTAGCGTAAGTATTTCCCTCGGTTTTTGAGAACCAAGGTATCAATCCAATAGGAGGCTCCTCAAAAGTCCCACACACCTACACAAACAAACAAAGAACTCGCAACCAACGCAATAAAGGGGTTGTCAATCCCTTCACGGCCACTTGCGAAAGTGAGATCTGATAGAGATAGTATGATAAGATAAATATATTTTTGGTATTTTATAATATAGATGCAAAAAGTAAACATGCAAATAAAAGTAGATTGAAAGCTTATATGATAAAAGATAGACCCGGGGGCCATAGGTTTCACTAGTGGCTTCTCTCAAGATAGTATAAGTATTACGGTGGGTGAACCAATTACTGTCGAGCAATTGATAGAAAAGCGAATAATTATGATATTATCTAGGCATGATCATGTATATAGGCATCACGTCCGTGACAAGTAGACCGACTCCTACCTGCATCTACTACTATTACTCCACACATCGACCGCTATCCAGCATGCATCTAGAGTATTAAGTTCATAAGAACAGA
Source organism: Triticum dicoccoides (assembly GCF_002162155.2). Classification (NCBI taxonomy): domain Eukaryota; kingdom Viridiplantae; phylum Streptophyta; class Magnoliopsida; order Poales; family Poaceae; genus Triticum; species Triticum dicoccoides. Next base: position 763,920,395 of record NC_041385.1, read on the forward strand.
GTAACGCATTAAGACAGATGACATGATGTAGAGGGATAAACTCATGCAATATGATATAAACCCCATCTTTTTATCCTCGATGGCAACAATACAATACGTGCCTTGCAACCCTTTCTGTCACTGGGTAAGGACACCGCAAGATTGAACCCAAAGCTAAACACTTCTCCCATGGCAAGAAAGATCAATATAGTAGGCCAAACCAAACTGATAATTCGAAGAGACTTGCAAAGATAACTCAATCATACATAAAAGAATTCAGAGAAGATTCAAATATTTCTCATAGATAAACTTGATCATAAACCCACAATTCATCGGATCTCAACAAACACACCACAAAAAGAGTTTACATCGAATAGATCTCCACAAGAGAGGGGGAGAACATTGTATTGAGATCCAAAAAGAGAGAAGAAGCCATCTAGCTAATAACTATGGACCCGAAGGTCTGTGGTAAACTACTCACAACTCATCGGAGGGGCTATGGTGTTGATGTAGAAGCCCTCCATGGTTGATTCCCCCTCCGGTGGAGCGCCGGCGAAGGCTCCAAGATGGGATCTCGCGGATACAAAAGGTTACGGCGGTGGAAATTGTTTTTCGTTGGCTCCCTAGATGTTTTCGGGTATGTGGGTATATATAGGAGGAAGAAGTACGTCGGTGGCCGCTCGAGGGGCCCAAGAGACAGGGGCGCGCCCTCCTATCTCCTGGCCGCCTCGATTGCTTCTTGACTTGCACTCCAAGTCCTCTGGATCGCATTCGTTCCAAAAATCACGCTCCCGAAGGTTTCATTCCGTTTGGACTCCGTTTGATATTCCTTTTCTTCAAAATACTGAAATAGGCAAAAAAACAGCAATACGGGCTGGGCCTCCGGTTAGTAGGTTAGTCCCAAAAATGATATAAATGTGTAAAATAAAGCCCATAAACATCCAAAAGGGGTAATATAATAGCATGGAACAATCAAAAATTATAGATACGTTGGAGACGTATCACCCTCCACCTCACCTGACAAGCAGGGCCCGCTAGTCAGCCACTCACTACACGCGCGAAGCGGTACGACTGGTGGCGCCCCGAGGCTTTTACTCCTTCGAG
>NC_041385.1:763921827-763957612 GCF_002162155.2 Triticum dicoccoides
TGTTTTTATTTAAATTCAAATTTTAATTTAAGCAGAGAACTTCAAACAGCCACAACTTTTTAACCGTAAGTCCAAATGAATTGATTCTTTTTGCATTGTGTTCTTTGTACAGAAATCTAGCAACTCACCAAAGATGAGATTTTTCCATGTTTTCTAGATTTTTGGTGAATTTCAGAAGGGTTCTTGATATTTTCTTTTTGTGTTTTTAATTATTTTCAGAGCGTGAGGCTTGTCTTGAGGATCACTAGGAGGCTTGTGAACCTCATCTGCACTAAGGCAAGCCACAACAGCATTTTCATGGTGCCATTACAATATTTGTGATTTTCTTACTTGAACAAATGATTTAATCCATGCATTTAAATCATTGTTATGATATTTATATTCTGTTAGTTGCTTGTTGTCATTAATATGCTTAATCTACAGAAAGTTTGAAGTTAACTTAGTTGGTGAAGAAACTAGGATTTATTTTTGAGTGAGGAAAGAATAATATGGCCATGGATATAAATAATTAGTGGAGTTATTTTCTTGCATGAGTAAAAATGGTAAAATTTGCAAGAAAAGATTCTGTTTAAAGTGAGGTTTAATCTTGCCCAGAGAAGTGTCATGAGTTGTTGATGTTGATGCTTAGTGTGGATATAGTTGACTCAGTCATTTCTGTCGATATGTGATGCATATGTTAGTGTTGCATGTCATGGCATTATGACACCAGTTATTTTCACTTTAAGTTGAACCTGATAATAACACAACTTGAATATATTGTTGACCGGGTCATGGTGCCACTGAATCGAGTTTTTCCCAGTGCAACCACATTTGCCTTTATGGGAAGGCCTTTATTCGGTCCATTGTCATGCCTCTGGTCGGTGCCTCCAACTAGGGAAGGTTATGGGCGTGCGGTACCCTGGCCCGGTAAGCAGATATAACCTTGTGTGCCCGTTATTGAGTTTATGTTACCGGGTCCCCGTGTGGGATCACTTATGTTTTGTCCATGACGGTGGTCATTCTGTCTTTGGTAGACACTGGGCCACCCAGGACTAGCCCAATGGGGAGTGAGTCGGAGTGGCCGGGAGAGTGTCATGGCAATGGAGGGGTTTTGTCATAATGTCGTTGGTCCACCCGAATGGGAGTGCGAGGCCATGGGTTCCGTGGTGTGGGTACAGTGCGCTACCTCTGCAGAGTGTATTAATCTATTGATAGCCGAGTCCACGGTTACGGACACGCTCGAAAGTAGGTCACACCATGGGTCAACGTTTAAATAAATCTTGCACACTAAGTGATGAACTTTGCACTGTTGATGATGGCGGGAAGGCCATCTTGTTGCTTAGACCAATTATTGGTCGTGGTTGTGATCGTCGGAAGGATCACCGTTTAAGATCAAATATTAGTCGTGATTGTAATCTCCGGAAGGAAAACCGTTTAAGATCAAATATTGGTCGTGGTTCTGATCGCTGGAATGATCATGAGGTGTCTCTAGCTAATACCTTGAGTTTGGTACGTTTCTGATCCAAGAGCGATCGCGGTTGGTAAGCTAGTCCGAGGGACTTTTATCACAAGAGCATGATCACAACATGTTGGATATGTTGTCGCATTATTATGAATTGGTTAATTATCATGGTATTGTTTGTCATTATGTTTATGCTTGTTGTGAGCTTGCAAGTACATTCAATGTATTGACCTGGCGTGTCATGCCAGATTTCAGGAAAGTCTCGTTGGAAAGGAGTGTTGTCCGAGTCTAGATCGTGTCCACATCGGTGTCCCTGTGCTATGGAGTTCCGCTATGACGTTGTTCCGCTGCCGCGTAGTTGTTATGATCGAGGCCCCTTTATGTTCACTAAATAATGTACATATTGTTCAGCCACGCCGTGTGTGTTGCTTGGCTTCGCCATCTGTTGTAATATAAACTTTGATCCTCTAGCATCAGTAAAGCGGTTCCTTTCTGTACCAAGATGTTGTGTGTTGCCAGAAGACAAGGTCTCTGGGCTGGCAATGCATGGTAAACCGGTTGCTCTGAGCCGGGGTGCCACATTAAGCATCGCTACGGGTGAGATAGTCTCATCGTAGTCAACCCCTTGAACTTGTCGAAAACCTTTTGCAACAAGTCGAGCTTTGTAGACAGTAACATTACCGTCAGCGTCGGTCTTCTTCTTGAAGATCCATTTATTCTCGATGGCTTGCCGATCATCGGGCAAGTCAACCAAAGTCCACACTTTGTTCTCATACATGGATCCCATCTCAGATCTCATGGCCTCAAGCCATTTTGCAGAATCTGGGCTCATCATTGTTTCCTGATAGTTCGTAGGTTCGCCATGGTCAAGTAACATGACCTCTAGAATAGGATTACCGTACCACTCTGGTGCGGATCTTACTCTGGTTGACCTACAAGGCTCGGTAGTAACTTGATCTGAAGTTTCATGATCAATATCATTAGCTTCCTCACTAATTGGGGTAGGTGTCACAGGAACCGGTTTTGTGATGAACTACTTTCCAATAAGGGAGCAGATACAGTTACCTCATCAAGTTCTACTTTCCTCCCACTCACTTCTTTCGAGAGAAACTCCTTCTCTAGAAAGGATCCAAATTTAGCAACAAATGTCTTGCCTTCGGATCTGTGATAGAAGGTGTACCCAACAGTCTCCTTTTCGTATCCTATGAAGACACATTTCTCCGATTTGGGTTCGAGCTTATCAGGTTGAAGCTTTTTCACATAAGCATCGCAGCCCCAAATATTAAGAAACGACAATTTTGGTTTCTTGCCAAACCACAATTCATAAAGCATCGTCTCAACGGATTTTGATGGTGCCCTATTTAACGTGAATGCAGTTGTCTCTAAAGCATAACCCCAAAAAGATAGCGGTAAATCGATAAGAGACATCATAGATTGCACCATATCTAGTAAAGTACGATTACGACGTTCAAACACACCATTACGATGTGGTGTTCCAGTTGGCGTGAGTTGCGAAACTATTCCGTATTGTCTCAAATGAAGACCAAACTTTTAGCTCAAATATTCTCCTCCACAATCAGATTGTAGAAACTTTATTTTCTTGTTACGATGATTTTCCACTTCACTCTGAAATTCTTTGAACTTTTCAAATGTTTCAGACTTATGTTTCATTAAGTAGATATACCCATATCTGCTTAAATCATCTGTGAAGGTGAGAAAATAACGATACCCGCCGCGTGCCTCAACATTCATCCGACCACATACATCAGTATGTATGATCTCCAACAAATCTGTTGCTCGCTCGATTGTTCCGGAGAACGGCGTTTTAGTCATCTTGCCCATGAGGCATGGTTCGCAAGTACCAAGTGATTCATAATAAAGTGAATCCAAAAGTCCATCAGTATGGAGTTTCTTCATGCGCTTTACACCAATATGACCTAAACGGCAGTGCCACAAATAAGGTGCACTATCATTATGAACTCTGCATCTTTTGGTTTCAATATTATGAATATGTGTATCACTACTATCGAGATTTAATATAAATAGACCACTCTTCAAGGGTGCATGACCATAAAAGATATAACTCATACAAGTAGAACAGCCATTATTCTCTGATTTAAATGAATAACCATCTTGCATCAAACAAGTTCCAGATATAATGTTCATGCTCAACGCTGGCACCAAATAACAATTATTCAAGTCTAAAACTAATCCCGAAGGTAGATGTAGAGGTAGCGTGCCGACCGCGATCACATTGACTTTGGAACCATTTCCCACGCGCATCGTCACCTCGTCCTTAGCCAATCTTCGCTTAATCCTAGTCCCTGTTTCGAGTTGCAAATATTAGCAACAGAACCAGTATCAAATACCCAGGTGCTACTGCGAGCATTAGTAAGGTACACATCAATAACATGTATATCACATATACCTTTGTTCACCTTGCCATCCTTCTTATCCGCCAAATACTTGGGGCAGTTCCGCTTCCAGTGACCAGTCCCTTTGCAGTAGAAGCACTCAGTCTCAGGCTTAGGTCCAGATTTAGGTTTCTTCTCTTGAGCAGCAACTTGTTTGCTGTTCTTCTTGAAGTTCCCCTTCTTCTTCCCTTTACCCCTTTTTTGAAACTGGTGGTCTTATTAACCATCAACACTTGATGCTCCTCCTTGATTTCTACTTCCGCTGCCTTTAGCATTGCGAAGAGCTCGGGAATTGTCTTGTTCATCCCTTGCATATTATAGTTCATCACGAAGCTCTTGTAGCTTGGTGGCAGTGATTGAAGAATTCTGTCAATGACACTATCATCAGGAAGATTAACTCCCAGTTGAATCAAGTGATTATTATACCCAGACATTTTGAGTATATGTTCACTGACAGAACTATTCTCCTCCATCTTGCAGCTATAGAACTTACTGGAGACTTCATATCTCTCAATCTGGGCATTTTCTTGAAATATTAACTTCAAGTCCTGGAACATCTCATATGCTCCATGCCTCCATGACGTTCAAAACGTCGTTGAAGTCTCGGTTCTAAGCCATAAAGCATGGCACACTGAACTATCGAGTAGTCATCAGCTTTGCTCTGCCAGACATTCACAACGTCTGCAGTTGCATCTGCGGCGGGCCTGGCACCCAGCGATGCTTCCAGGACGTAATTCTTCTAGGCAGCAATGAGGATAATCCTCAAGTTACAGACCCAGTCTGTGTAATTGCTACCATCATCTTTCAACTTAGCTTTGTCAAGGAACGCATTAAAATTCAACGGAACAACAACACGGGCCATCTATCTACAACAACATAGACAAGCAAAAATACTATCAGGTACTAAGTTCATGATAAATTAAAGTTCAATTAATCATATTACTTAAGAACTCCCACTTAGATAGACATCCCTCTAATCATCTAAGTGATCACGTGATCCAAATCAACTAAACCATGTCCGATCATCACGTGAGATGGAGTAGTTTTAAATGGTGAACATCACTATGTTGATCATATCTATTATATGATTCATGCTCGACCTTTCGGTCTCAGTGTTCCAAGGCCATATCTGCATATGCTAGGCTCGTCAAATTTAACCTGAGTATTCTGCATGTGCAAAACTGTCTTACACCCGTTGTATTTGAACGTAGAGCTTATCAGACCCGATCGTCATGTGGTGTCTCGGCACGAAGAACTTTCACAACGGTGCATACTCAGGGAGAACACTTATACCTTGAAATTTAGTGAGAGATCATCTTATAATGCTAGCGTCAATCAAAGCAGAATAAGATGCATAAAAGATAAACATCACATGCAATCAATGTAAGTGATATGATATGGCCATCATCAACTTGTGCCTTTGATCTCCATCTCCAAAGCACCGTCATGATCACCATCGTCACTAGCGCGACACCTTGATCTTCATCGTAGCATCGTTGTCGTCTCGCCAACTATTGCTTCTACGACTATCGCTGCCGCTTAGTGATAAAGTAAAGCAATTACAGGGCGATTGCATTGCATACAATAAAGCGACAACCATATGGCTCCTGCCAGTTGCCGATAACTTTGTTACAAAACATGATCATCCCATACAATAAAATTTAGCATCATGTCTTGACCATATCACATTAGAACATGCCCTGCAAAAACAAGTTAGGTTTCCCCTACTTTGTTGTTGCAAGTTTTACGTGGCTGCTACGGGCTAAGCAAGAACTGTTCTTACCTACGCATCAAAACCACAATGATATTTCATCAAGTTAGTGTTGTTTTAACCTTCTCAAGGACCAGGCGTAGCCACACCCAGTTCAACTAAAGTTGGGGAAACTGACACCCGCCAGCCACCTATGTGCAAAGCACATCGGTAGAACCAGTCTCGCGTAAGCGTACATGTAATGTTGGTCCGGGCCGCTTCATCCAACAATACCGCCGAACCTAAGTATGACATGCTGGTTAGCATTATGACTTGTATCGCCCACAACTCACTTGTGTTCTACTCGTGCATATAACATCTACGCATAAACCTGGCTCGGATGCCACTGTTGGGGAACGTAGTAATTTCAAAAAAAATCCTACGCACACGCAAGATCATGGTGATGCATAGCAACGAGAGGGGAGAGTGTCGTCCACGTACCCTCGTAGACCGTAAGCGGAAGTGTTATGACAACGCGGTTGATGTGTCGTACATCTTCACGATCGACCGATCCAAGTACCGAACGTACGGCACCTCCGCGATCTGCACACGTTCAGCTTGGTGACGTCCCACGAACTCACGATCCAGTAGAGCTTCGAGGGAGAGTTCCGTCAGCACGACAGTGTGATGACGGTGTTGATGAAGCTACTGACGTAGGGCTTCGCCTAAGCACCACTACGATATGAACGAGGTGGATTATGGTGGAGGGGGGCACCGCACACGGCTAAAGATCAATGATCAACTTGTGTGTTGCGGTGCCCCCCCGCCCCTGTATATAAAGGAGCTAGGGGAAGGCGGCCAGCCAAGGAGGAGGGAGCGCCAAGGGGGGGAGTCCTACACCCACCGGGAGTAGGACTCCTCCTTTCCTAGTTGGAGTAGGAGAAGGGGGAAGGGAAGCAGACAGGAAGAAGGAAACGAGGGGCGCCCCCCCCCCCCCTCCTTGTCCAATTTGGACTAGAGGGGGAGGGGCACGCGGCCTGCCCTGGCTGCCCCTCCTCTTCTCCACTAAGGCCCAATAGGCCCATTACACTCCCCGGGGGGTTCCAGTAACCCCCTAGTACTCCGCTATATGCCCGAACTTGCCGGAACACTTCCTAAGTCCAAACATAGTCATCCAATATATCGATCTTTATGTATCGACCATTTCGAGAATCCTCGTCATGTCCGTGATCATATCCAGGACTCAGAACTATCTTCGGTACATCAAAACACATAAACTCATAATACCGATCGTCACCGAATGTTAAGCGTGCGGACCCTACGGGTTCGAGAACTATGTAGACATGACCGAGACACGTCTCCGGTCAATAACCAATAGCGGAACCTGGATGCTCATATTGGCTCCTACATATTCTACGAAGATCTTTATCGGTCAAACCGCATAACAACATATGTTGTTCCCTTTGTCATCGGTATGTTACTTGCTCGAGATTCGATCGTCGGTATCTCAATACCTAGCTCAATCTCGTTACCGGCAAGTCTCTTTACTCGTTCTGTAATGCATCATCCCGCAACTAACTTATTAGTCACATTGCTTGCAAGGCTTATAGTGATGTGCATTACCGAGAGGGCCCAGAGATACCTCTCTGACAATCGGAGTGACAAATCCTAATCTTGATCTATGCCAACTCAACAAGTACCATTGGAAACACCTGTAGAGCACCTTTATAATCACCCAGTTACGTTGTGACGTTTGGTAGCACACAAAGTGTTCCTCCGGTAATCGGGAGTTGCATAATCTCATAGTCATAGGAACATGTATAAGTCATGAAGAAAGCAATAGCAGTAAACTAAAATGATCAAGTGCTAAGCTAACAGAATGGGTCAAGTCAATCACATCATTCTCCTAATGATGTGATCCCGTTTATCAAATGGCAACTCATGTCTATGGTTAGGAAACCTTAACCATCTTTGATCAACGAGCTAGTCAAGTAGAGGCATACTAGTGATACTTTATTGTCTATGTATTCACACATGTATTATGTTTCCGGTTAATACAATTCCAGCATGAATAATAAACATTTATCATGAAATAAGGAAATAAATAACAACTTTATTATTCCCTCTAAGGCATATTTCCTTCAGCTACTACCTCCATCTCCTTCCTCTCTCCCTCGTTTTTCTTTCTTTCTTTCTTTCTCTGTCTCTCCCTCTGGATTGACTCACCCTCCCATGTACTTGCATGTGCAGGTCGTCACCATGGACGACCAGGAGATCATTGCCTTGGCTGCAAAGAGGATCCCCACGCCGCCGCCTTGCTCGGCCATGGATCCGAGCCATCTGCAGCAGCCGACGCTGGATTTGGTCTGCTGCCGCCCTTCCGCACCTCCGGCAACCCCTGGCGGCGCTGGATCAAACCATTGCTGCCATTGACAGCACGCACGGGATTGAGAATTTTTTTGTTTTTCAAATAATAGTAGTAGCATGGGTAGCACCCACGATGCTACTGTAGTAGTAGCACGGGTGCACCCGCGCTACTACTACAAGTTAGATGTAGCACCGTAGTAGTAGCGCGGGCACCCGCGCTACTACTAGCTGTTTAACCCGCGCTACTACTAGGATTTTTCCTAGTAGTGAAGAGAAGAACCACCAATGGAAAAACCTGCAAAAAGGAGGAAGAAGCTGGCAGTTAGGATAGGCCCCACTAGTAGGTCACATTCAAGTGTGTTAGAGGAGGTGAAACCTGATTTCATTCCTTCATCAGATGAAGAAGATGATGGGTTGCTGTTTGAGGATAAAGATGATGGATATGAGCCACTCTCATTTGTTCTAACTAAATGGAGGAAGAGTAGGGCCAAGAAAAGGAAACCAAGGATCTGGTACAATGACAAACTACATTGTTCTTCTCCAGTGCTCTCTCTCTCTCTCTCTCTCCCTCCCTCCCTCCCTCTCTCTCTCTCTCTCTCTCTCTCTCTCTCTTTCAAGAGAATCCCACCAGGGGAGGTACATGAGCTAAGCTCTATGATATGTGATATATTCTTAGCTAACCCTACAAATGACGTGGAGGTCTATAGATAGCAGTGGCGGATCCAGGACCAAGGCCGGGGAGGGGGGGCTAGACTTGGGGCATGAGGAAAACTTGCTTCGTTAACGATAGCATACGGGCATTGTAGCTACAGTGTAGAGATATTGTAGCTGGGCTTGGCCCAGTCCTAGCTCCGCCCCTGATAGATAGTGCTAGGGGAGAAGGGGTAAGTTAGCTGGGGATACAAGGCCCAAGGCCTGTCATGCACACAGGCAGGGACCGAACAATCCGGGTTATTGCCCGGATGATCCAGGTGACAGGCCGGACGATCTGGGCATCTTTTGGATGATCTGGGTGGAGTTTCCGATAATCCGACTTCACGCAAGGCCTTCGGGTGTGTTCTATTGCTGTAGCTGGATGATCCGGGCGGGGCCCCGGATGATCCGTGTGGTCTCCCGAATGGTCCGGCTTCGTGATGACTCTTCGAGGGGATTCGGCCGCCGTAGTCTGATGATCCGGGAGGGCATCTAGATAATCCGACTGTTGCCTCGATGTCCGGGAGGAGGTCCGGACGTCCGGCCTAGCTCTAGCAACCGCTCCATCTCCTTTCTTCCGTCTTCTCTTCCATGTTGCCCTCTTGGATGGTGTAGTCGTACTCTTGCGCTTGCACTCCTCGTCATCCGTGAAGCTCAGACAATACCTATGTATGCACACGAGAAAAGTGTCAATAGTATACCATACTCGAAAGGGTCAAGTGAACACATGTAAAGGAGATGATTCACCTTTATGTACATGAAGTAGATACCGCACACACCCGTGTCACTTGCCAAACAGACTCTTGACATGGTGATGTCCGTAGGATGCTCCGCATGAAACTTGCAGCTAGAGAACCATGCTTTGAGGCCAGTGATGATGACACAGAGATAATCAGACCATGAAGGCGAAAAAGCCCTTGCATTGAAACAACAGTTAATATATCAAAAAACCTTCACACTATATCGTGTTAAACTACCATTATATTAATATATCACACTTTCAGCTGACAATGAAAATACATCACAGAAATTGAATAGCAAAGATAACTGAATCTCCATGGCAAGTACTCCTCGAATCCTCTAGAAATGCAACAACAGTCTTTTCCATTCCAGGTCCACCCAAACAACAAGATAAGTTACATGTTGTAAGAGATTGAAAACAAGAATATAACCATTCATGTACCGTCTAAAACACATGCTGGTTCTGCATACTGGTATGCCATCAAATTATTCACAAACAGATAAATAACAGAGAATATATAATCCAGATATGAAAATATTCATAATAGTTCCAACAAGACGGCCACATATCCATGATTAAGAATAAAACTACACAAATACACGCAGAGTACTAAGTTGACCGAATAGCTCGTAGCATAAAATCAGGTACATGACTTCACTCAAGCACCAACAGCTTCTCACAACTTATCCAGATTACTGCTGCTCATATTGGACATCAAACTGCATAATTAACATCAGAAAGTGGACAGTTGTGATGGCTCCAATACACAAGAAGTCCATTAATGCCCATCTGCCAATGACTACGAGAACACAGGAACATATGAAAGATAAGGGCACCTGGAAGTCCGTCCAAGATCACATATGAAACGCAGCTCCTTAGAATCAATTTCGTATGAAAATAATTTCATCTGTAATCGGTACCCCCGTAATGTAGTTTTGACAATTATGAATAGCACATCGTCTTCTGGGTAGGCTGAGATAACACTGTAAGGTTCCTTCCTCCTTGAACCGAACAGTTGCAAGCAGCTTGCATTGTGCTTCAAAGTCCAATAATCTTCACTACTAGAATCTTCAAGGACCCATACTGATGCTTCAGCGGCACCATAATTTGCGACATACAATTGTCCTAGTGATACATAACCATAAGGACCACAGCAAGCATCATGTAAACTAGGAACAGGAATGAAACGATAGACTCCCTCCGCTTCGGCCCAAGCCTACGCGCGACAGGCCTCACTCCTCTCGCACGTCATAAGTTAGCCTTTATCTTTATAATTGAATTTTGATCACAACATAACAGACGCTTTGTCATTGATTGTTCTTATAGAGTTCATTAGCAATGGCTCTTTCTCCTCCTATCGACCTGGCTGTGGCAGTTCGGCTTCGGTTTGGACTCCACCTCATCTTGTTTCGGCATCCTTAGTTGTTGCCTTGTTGGAGGCAGTATGGTGGTGGTTCGGACGTCCCAAACAGTTTCATCCCTAGCAACAGTGGGAGTGGGATCACATGTTTTCCGAAAGCGAAATCAGAGACAAGGTTACTTATGATTTTATTTTCTTGATTCCTTCTGCCTTTTGTGAGCTATAGTGTCAAGGAACCTCCTATCGTCAACAACAAAAAAAAAACAGTGATGCACAACACTCCATGATCACAGAGATTCAAAAAAAAAACTCCATGATCACGCTCATAATACTACTGTAGTCTGTTTAGATCATTTTCTTAATGACAAGTACATTGAAATCATTCTCTTTTCCTAATGGCTTTATTTTGAAGATCAGAGCAAGCAGTTGCAGTCTGCACGAATAATACTCAAACTGATAGGGTGTTGTTGGTAGGCAACGGAAAACGCACTATACAGTGCCGACTGCCGAGTGTCGACATTCTTTTCTCTCACATGCTGTTTCACCAGCCAAGAGCACAAGTTCCCTCACAAGATGCGGGAAGTTCGATGAGAAGATTTATAAGAGTCAATAAGAGCACACCAGCAATCGTCATAAATCATTCAACGTCACAGCAAGTCTCCACCCTTCAAGTGACAACGCAAATACGCCAGCCGTAAGACTATAATATCTTTTTTTTGCGGGGACACAAGAATATAGAATTTACCAGTTCCAACACATAAAAATTGAACAAACTGGCACAAAGTCGATCAAGCCAACAGGACGGCCAAATAAACATGGATTGAAGTCAGATCTAGAAAAACTTGGAAAGGCGATCTGAGCAAATATGCACTGCTCAAGAGATATCCTGACAACTCGGTCATCCTCGGTGAAACAAACATGATCAAACCAGAATGGTGTAAAACAATTTTGGCTCCAGGTGAACTGAAACTGATTTTCATATATCGAAAGCCTTAACAGTAGACTGTGTTAAACTACTATTATTACATTACTATATCACAGTTTCAACAGACATGAAAATTGAGGTTCGAGTTGAACTGAAAATGTTGTTCATATATCAAAAGCCTTAACAATAGGTCATGTTAAACCACTATTACCTTACTATATCACAGTTTCAGCAGACATGAAAATACAGCGAAGAGCTGAATCTAGAAATGCAACGGCAGTCTTGGCCATTCCAGGTCCACCCAAACAACAGGATAAGTTCTAATTCTAAACTAGATCTAGAGATTAAGAACAAGAATATAACTTTAAATGTACTGTCGAAAACACAGGTTGGTATACCAACAAATTATTTATAGAGAAATAAAGGAGACCAGAATCGAGATACTCAAATATTGAAAATAGTTCCAGCAAAACGGTCAAGTATCCATGATTAAGTACTAGGGTATTACAGCTGCATGGGCTACCAATAACTCCATAAACACAAGCAGACTACTAAGTTGACAGCAAGCAGCATAAGTCAGGTACATGACTTCACTCAAGCACCAATAGCTTATCACAACTTACCCAAATTACTGTTGCTCATATTCAAGATCTAACTTCGCTATCATCATCAGAAAGATGGACAATTGTGAGGCTCCAATACACGAGACAGTTAGTGTCCATTTGCCAATGACTCCGAGAACAAAGGAACATATGGAAGATATGGGCACCTGGAAGTCCATCCAAGATCACATATGAAACGCAGCTCCTTAGAATCAATTTCGTATGAAAATAATTTCATCTGTAATCGGTACCCCGGTAATGTAGTTTCGACAGTTATGAATAGCACATCGTCCTCTGGGTGGGCTGAGATAACACCGTAATATTCCTTACTGCTTGAACCGAACAGTTGCAAGTAGCTGGCATTGTGCTTCAAGGTCCAATAATCTTCACTACAAGAATCTTCAAGGACCCAGATTGATACTTCAGCAGCACCATAATTTGCGACATACAATTGTCCACGTGATGCATAAATATAAGGACCACAGCGAGCATCATTTAAAGTAGGAACAGGAATGAAACGACAGTTTCCCTCCACGTCGATGACTGCAACCAAATTATTATAGGAACATAAATACAACACCCCACTGAGAAATGTGCCACCTGAAAAGTTGCGTATCTCAATTGGATCGTCCCACTCAATTTGATGTGTCCAGCCTCCAGCTTTGGACGAGTAGATCCCCACCTCTTCGATGTTATATTCATACTTCAAATTCCAATTTAAAGCCACAGCAGGTACCAACTCGAACACATAGAAATGGGAGGAGACGGCCGGATCAAATCCCAGGCGAGCATACGATTCCGAGGACCATTCATTGGCAGGGAAGGTTACCCATTTCTCAGTGGCAGGATTACACACCAGGTAATCCGGTTCCTCAGGATAAGGCTTGGAACATCGACAGAGGAGGAGGCCGTTGCAGCAGTCCAACAAGTCAATCTTCTCGCATTTTGGCAGGAACGAGAGGGAGGCGTCAATGGGGCACCAGTTCCCTGAGACGCTTAGGTAACCATGAGAATCAGGTGGACGGCGTTTTAGGTCGTAGATTTTATAGAAGAAGCCGGCGAGGGTCGACTGGGGAAGCTTCTCGCGGTGGTCGGGGTGGGCGATGAGGTCCCGCCAGCGCGTGGAGACGCACTTGCAGCAGAGGGTGGACTTGTACGGCATGCGCGAGATGATCTCCACCAGGATGTCGTCGGGGAGCTTGGCCGTCGGATCGCTCATGAGGGCCGTCTCCATAGACCCCGTCGCCATCTCCAGGGAGGCAACGGGCGGCTAATCTGCAGATCGGCGCGGGGGAGGAAAGGTTAGAGAGATACGTCCGGCTAACAGCAAAGGAAGAGAGGACCTACCAGATGTGTCGCGCGCGAACAGCGAAGAGAGGAGCGGCGAGAGCGCCGGCGTTGGGTGCTCCCATCCGCGCCGGCGAGTGGGTGGCGGCGAGCCGGTGAGGGTTTGGTTTCGGTGCGGAGCAGCGAGATGGATGGATGGATGCTGCGGAAGGGGAACGGAAGGATGGCCGCGTGCAGTTAACTGGGCTTTTTACTGGGCCGTGTGAGTCGCACTATTTCGCAGTAAAACACACGTACACCATTTTGCAATCCCTCAAAAAAAAAAACATACACAATTTTGAAGTCTTAATACAAAAAAAAAGTCCCATAAAAAATACAAAAAAAAAGTAGATCCAGGAGTGGGGATCCGTCCCTTAATTATTATTTTTAATTCTCGTATATATCCTTGTTTTTTTGCATAGGTTTTGGTCGCCTGGCAGCATCGGCGAGGTAGTGGCAGAATCTACCTTGACAACTTCTGATCCGGTGGCGACGAAGGGCATGTATGGATTTGTGTTGCCTATTTGTTAGTTCTTTTCAGATTTGGATAATTTATGTGTTAATCAAGGGAAGTCATTGGCTGGCTCTCGGTGCAGAGACTAAGACCTCTTTCTTTGTTTTGATTCGCAGCATGCTCTTGATAGGTTCACCAATCCTCTGGACTGGTGGTGAAACATTGCAAGCTTGCACTGCGTGCGGCAAGACCCCAGCCGATGTTCTTTTAGCAGTTATTAGATCTTGCTTCTAGCCCAAATAGTTATCAGTAAGATATCCGTTGGCTGTATTTTCTAAATTAAAAAAAATAGGCCATGACAAGAAATTACAGGAATATTTTCGCTCGGTAATTGGTCAAACTGACACAAAGATCATTATGAGGGAGCAAAATAGGGCTAGTCATTGTTTAGGCCAAACGGGCAGGTGGCTTCCAAAAACCGTTGTTTGCTCCTGATGAGGTTGACACCATCTGCCAACACGAATGTAATAACGTTGGTCAAGTAATAGAGTTGCTTTTATTCGCAAGAAAAAAAAACTGACACAAAGATAACAGGCAGTGCTGAGAAGATACCCTGCCAACTTTGCCATCCTGGTCCTTCACTCGTGTCTATGTAACCGATTCAGATGGGCCTAGCAAACTGTCTATCTACAGGAAGGTATCACACTTGAATGGTAATGACAAGTCTGAGGTGGAGCAGACAATAAAAAGTTGTCATGTAGATAAATCTGCAAATTATGTGCTCGAGATTACCATATCTGATCCTTAGCGATAGGTCAAGTTAAACTTCTATTTACATTAACTAGAAAGAATGCCACAGCTTGAGCAGAAATGATGAAAAAAATCAGAGCCAGAACTGAAGAACGAAGGGCACCCCGATCCTCGGAGGATCTAGAAACTGAAGCCACCGCCGGCATCGTGCCCTGACGATGAGTTGGAGATCACCGAGCAGCCCAGTCCCGGAGCCATCGCATTCCCGTACCGCACATTTCAGGTAAAGAAGGTAATCTACATCCTACACAAACTTGTGTACTACTGGGAGTGTATCCAACAGCCTGCGTCTCTGCTAACTGTCATGTACATGAGGCTAATTTGCTTCTTGTACTTCGCCTGGTAAAGAATTTTCATTTCTCCACTGTTTTTTTTTTTTTGCAGGATTTCATTTCTCCACTGCTGATGAAACTGCCGACACAAACATAACTTTGTCATCTTAGTCGAGAGATGTCCTGGCAACTTTGCCATCCTGATGCACCATGCCAATCCCACTATGCATGAACATATGCAGGTCAAATTGTCCACCATTATCCAATCTGAACTTCCTCCAGATAGATGTCACTTGACAGACAATCAGAAGCCCGAGGCGGAGCAAATAATAACAAGCTTCTCTGTTGATAAATCTGCTAGTTATGTAGATCATAAAATTCCTAGCAAGAACAGGGCGAAGATACAATTCTTAGGAGTGCCCCCATGACTGAACCAACTGAACGGGCAACTCAACTTCTATATATTAGAAACTGCAGCTGGAGAACCACGCTTCAAAGCCGGTGAAGGCGACAGAAAGATACTCGAACCAGAAGGGTAAAAAATCACTTGTGCTTCACGTTAAACTGAAATGGCAGTTCATCTACCGGAAAGCCTTAGCAATAGATCGTGTTAAGCTACTGCTATCACATTACCATATATCACAGTTTAAGCACATGAAAATAAAAAACAAAGACCGAATGACAGACAGAACGCCCTAGTAATGCAACAGCACTTCCAGGTCCACCCAAACAGAAAAATCTTAGGCTCTAGGGTAGAGCTAGAGGTTAATAACAAGGAAATAACCTATAGCGCACCAAAAAGTTGGTGCACAGATAAAATTATCCACAAACAGATAAATAAGCAGAGACAATAATGTAGACATCAATACTCATAATAATTCCAACAAGACGATCAATTATCCTTAGTTTAGTAGTAGGGTATTGCAGCTGCTAACATATATGACCAAACAGAGTATTAATTAAGTTTACTGAATAGCTAGCCTCATAAAGTCTGGTACATGAGTCCACACTTACAAAGGTCTACCCAAATCACCGTTGTTCTTCTCGTACTCACGATGTAACACTAGTATCATCAGAAAGATAGACAATTGTGAGGCTCCAATACACAGGACATTTAGTGCCCATCTGCTAATGATTCCGAGAACAAAGGAACATATGAAAGATAAGCATGGCTGTAATACCAGCCAAGATCAGATACGAAACACAGCTCCCTAGAATCCACGTCGTATGAAAATAATTTCACAAGCTCTTGGAACCCCAATCTCAATCCTATGGTTATGAATACCATATTGTGCTCTGGGTGCGCTGAGATAACACCACAATATGGCATGCGGCTTGAATACCCTTCTCCAAACAGTTGCAAGTAGCTGACATTGAGCTTCAAGGTCCAACAATCTTCGCTACTAGAATCTTCAAGAACCCAGATTGATAGTTCAGAAGCACCCCTATTTGTGAGATGCAATTGTCCCAGTGATACATAGACATTAGGAAAAATAGGAGCATCATGAGAAGTAGGAAGAGGAATGATCCTACAATTTCCCTCTACATCGATGGCTGCAACCGAAATATTATCAGAAGGTAAATACAACACCCCGCTGAGAAATGTGCCACCTGAAAAGTAGAGTATCTCAATTGGATCGTCCCAAACAATGTGATGTGTCCAACCTCCAGCTTTGGAAGAGTAGATCCCTACCGTTCGGATGCTATAATCATGTCCCGCTTTGACAGGTACCAACTCAAACACATGGAAATGGGAGGAGACGGCAGGGTCGAATCCCAGGCGAGCAAACGACACAATCCGGTTGGCAGGGAAGGTTACCCATTTCTCAGTGGCAGGATTGCACACCACATAATCCAGTTTCTCGGCATAAGGCTTCGAACCCGTTGCAGCAATCCAAGATATCAAGCTCCTCGCATTCAGGTAGGAACGAGAGGGACTCGTCAAAAGGGCACCAGTCCTCCGATACGCTTTGGTAAACATGAAAAAAACGTGGATCGCAGTTCATGCCGTGGGTTTTGCGGAAGAAGCCGGCGAGGGTCGACCGGGGAAGCTTCTCGCGGTGGTCGGGGTGGGAGATGAGGTCCCGCCAGCGCGTGGAAACGCACTTGCAGCAGCGGGTGGACTTGAACGGCACACGCGAGATGATCTCCACCAGCAGGTCGTCGGGGAGCTTGGCCGTCGGATCAATCATGAGGTCCGCCTCCGTGGATCCCGTCGCCATCTCCGGGGAGGCAACGAGCGGCTAATCTGCAGATCGGCGCGGGGGAGGGGAGGTTAGAGCACCAGCTAGCCGTGCCAGGGGCGTGATGGAAGAGAGGACCTACCAGATGCGCGGAGCGCCGGCGCCGGGTGCTCCCGTCCGCGACGGTTAGTGGGTTGCGGCGAGCCGGTGAGGGTTTGGTCTGGGTACGCGGCGCCGGCGGCGAGATGGATGCGGCGGGAGTGGGACTTTTCTTTTAGAATTGGCGGAAGTGGGGCTAAATGGACGGGCATTATCTCTACTCTTAAGGGCATCTCCAGCCGCGCCCCAGGAAGTCCTCCCCAGGCGTTTTTTTCGCGCCGGCGCCGAAAAACCGGCCCAGTCACGCTCCTAGAAGTCTGATTTTCGCTGGCTTGGGCCGAAAACAGCGCCGGCGGACCCAGCCCGAACCCGGCGCACTGGGGGCGCCCGGGGGCGCCGGGCGAACTGTTTTGGCGCGAAAAAGCCGCGGGCCCGCCGCGTCAGTGACTCGGCTCTCTTCTCGGCTCTTCGTCGTCCGCATCGTCTCGTTTTCCGCGGCGAATCAATGCCAAATCTGCCGCGCGCTGCCGCGCCGGTCAGCCTGCGCCATTGATGCCTCACGGGCGGCGCAGTGAAGACCGGACGACGCGCGTCCCTCGCCCTCCCTCGCCCGCCACGCGTACACACGGTGGCACGCGCATGGGCGGCGCCTCGGCCTATATATGACGCGCCCCGGCGCACTCGTCGGCTCACACACTCTCCCGCCGTCGTCGTTCCTCCCTCTCCTCTCCTCTCTTTCGCCGTCTCCAGTTCACACCCATGGCCGAGCGCTTCCCAGGCGACGGCGCGGCGGCGAACGGCTTCGGCCGCCGCCATCTTCATGAAGACGAGGCTCGCCTCCTTTACGAGGCCAAGTACCCGGTCCCGCCGGACATGCGGGTGCCGGGGGCGTGGAGGATCAGCGCGGGCGGCGTGCCGGTGCCCCCTGTACCCATCGGCGCGGCACGGCGTGCGGAGATCGCACGCATCCACTCGAACCTGCCGCGTGCGGCGAGGGAGGGGCCACGGTACGTCCCCGACAGCCCGCTCTGGGAACCGTACTTCCGCCGCCGTCACGCCCAGCAGCTCGAGGCCACCAATGGCGTCGTGCCCTCCGGCAGGCTCAACGCCGCCGGCCGGCGTCGGTGGTGGGGCGTGCCCGGGCGCACGTTGGAGGCCGTCGTCGAGTACATCGAGGGCGGCAACACGCCGCGCCTCGAGTACCCCGATCCCCCTTCCTTCTCACGCCGCCGGGGAAGCTCCTGGACCCCGAGGCGCATGGAGACCGGGGGGTCCTCCTCCTCGTCCGGCGGCTCGCCCTGCCTCCGCCCCGTCAAGCCGGAGCCCCAGGGTACGCCGGTCAGGCGCGCACCGGCAGTTCCGGCGTCCGCATCGGCGCCAATGCCCCGTCACCCACCGGCCGCTTCGTCCTCGTCGAGCCCAAGCCGGAGCCGGGCCTCCCCGCGGAGTACGAGGAGATAGCCCGGCGCGGCTTCTCCGACGAGGACGCCATGCGGTGGGCGCGAGAGGACTACCTCCGCGACGAGACCCTGGAGGAGATCGCCGCCCGCAAGCGTGGGCGCGAGGACGAGCACGGCGTCGTGGTCCTCGACAGCGACGACGACGATGACGACGACGCCCCTGGACCGTCCAACCCGCCGCGCCAACCGGGGGAGGGATGCAGCAGGGACGGCGGAGGCGTAGGTGGGGGCGACGACGACGACGATGACGACGACGGCGACGGCGGTGACCACACGCGATTCTACAGCCTCCTCGGCATGTAGAACCGCGTGGGCATGCGGCAAGGCGGGCGGCGAGGGAGACGGCGGGGGTAGCCCGCGGTAGTTTCTTTCTTTTTTGTAAAATATGTTTAAGTTTGAACGAACTCGCCGCCGTTTGCGTTAAATTTGAGTCGTTTTTGATTATTTTTTTGACTAACCGTGGGCGCCGCGACTGGGGGAAACACGCCTCCAGTGCGCGGTTTAGCGCCGGTGCGCCCCCAGGGGGCGATTTTTTGCCCCTCCTGGGGGGCCAACGGCTGGAGATGCCCTAACGGAGCAGTTGATAGTCTCGCTTCCAGGTTTTTTTTGTCCCATCTCCCATGGTTTTTTTGGTACCTCCTCCCACCTTTGCTGGGTTTTTTCGTAGATTTTTTTCGTCCCCTCCCCCCACTTCATCGGTTTATTTCCGCGTCACCCTCTCACACAACGAAAGAAATCTGAACAGATCAGAACTTTCCATACTGGCGCAAGTTATTTAGTAATATAGAATCAATCACGAACAATCTCTAAATATCAAATCTAAATTAATTAACCTTACCTTAAATCGCTCAATCACATTAATTAGAAAACAAATAATTGATTTTTAGAAAAATCGTTCAATCACATTAACCTTACCTTAACTCATGGATGGTAATCAATCTCCAAACAAAGGAAACAATACATCGAGGGAGCGGTAAATAAACTCCCTTTCTTATGACATGTATATGATCTTCCCTTCCCTCTCCGTTGTCGAGCGTTCTTGATTCTCGTGGCCCATATGCTTGGGCTACGTCACTGGGTCGTGACGGTGCCGGAGGACGAGAACGGCGAGGCCGGGTGCCGCGGCACCGCGTTGGCCGCGGCCGGTGAAGGGGGCGAAGAAGGGCGGCTTCCCTGGCCCTGGGAGTTTGCGGTGGAAGCGGCACTTGAAGGACCCGGCGTGGGTGGCCGGCGCGCAGACGCACTTGGAAGCGGGCCTGTGGCCTGCGCCGGACGGCGCCGACGCCGACCCGGGCCACCTCCTCCGCGTATTCTTGGAGCTGTGGCTAGCCGATTTACATGAAATTAATTCCCTCAGTTGTGGTGGCAAATATAATACACATAATCCATATTGTTATGCATAAGCGTGTGTGTGAAATAGATTGATTATGGTCCCGTACCCAATAATATGGATATGTGTGTGTGTGTTAGAGAGAGGGGGGGGGGAGTGAGGAAGAGGGAGGCAGAGAGTGTGTGTGTGAGGATTTGATGGTAAAATAGGTCGTCAATGTCACTTGATATGTATGAGAATATTAGTATTGAACTCTTAAAATTAATGTGGCCCCGTTGCAACGCACGGGCGTTCTTCTAGTTATATGGGCTTTTCACTGGGCGGTGAGAGTCGAAACACTCCACTCTCCTAAAAATAAAACGTACAGCATTTTCTACCCTTCAAGAAAAGAACTCCCTCCGTTCATGGCAACGACGGGAGTCAAGGGTGAAGGCTGAAGGGCTTCACGATTTACCATCTGGAGGGTCATCTTCAGGTGTGTATGCATGGGTAAAATTAGGTTTCCGTTTGAGTTTCTCCCTCCCTCTCATGTGTGTGATCTGATCTTTGATTATATTTAATTATCTCATAAATTCATGCAGGGGAGTAGCACCAGGAGTTTGGAGTTTGGTTATCACTCTATCAGCTGGGTCTGGCATGGTAAAACTATAATATCTAGTTCGTACTTATTAAAATTGATGTGCATATTCTTGCTTATGTTCTTATATCATCTTAGTAAATTGTTTTTTAACACTTCTTTTAGAACATCATGATTAGTTCTTTCAGAACCATATCTATTTTAGTTAAGTAGACTTTGTGATACAAAGGCCATTAAGCGAAGCTGTTTGCCATACACGGCGATTAACCTCATCTCATAGCGAAGAGATCGTTAACATGTGTGCCTCTTCATATGAAGATATTCACCCGTAAAGAAAAGGAGATATCTTCAAATGCTTTACTTCTTGCCGTAATATCACTGAACCATCTTGGGGGTATTGATGACCCGGAGCCAAGAGAGAGTACTAGGGATTCTCGCTTTATGAACGAGCAAATACGTCGCCATCAAAATCACTTCCTGGCATGGTAGCGCTTCCGTTTCCGAGGGTTCCAGATGTCAACAAAGATGACACTTGATGCTCCCCTGAAATCAAAGCTCATGGATCCTTGTGATCGATGCCTTCAGAGCCTTGCAACCTTGCTGGCCCAGCATCTCGTTTACGTTCACCTTAATAGCACAACTAACAGGAGGAGGGATTGAGGATGAGACCATTATAAGTGATTTTGCATCAATGATCGCTCGTAGAAAATTTTAAGGGGGCCCAAATTATAATTTTGCCCCGGGCCCCAAAATCTCAAGACCGGCCTAAATATTAGTCTTTAGAGAGATTCCACTATGAACCACAGGTGAAGCAAAATGAGTGAATCTGCACTCTAAAGGCATCCATATACATCCATATGTGGTTCATAGTGAATTTCTACAAAGACTTATATTTAGAAACAGAGGGAATACTAAATGTGTTGGTTGATCTAAAAAAAGTTGGTTAACCTAAAAAAAAGTTGGCAGACCACATGACACATGTGGTAAGCAATCCAAACAATTCAAATAAAAGTTGACAGGTGGGTGCAAATTAGTATTATCTTGCAAATGGTGCGATGACAGGCCACTCAACCAGGAGCTATCGGGCACAGGTGACAGACATCAAGTCGGCTATGGCGTTGGCTCTGTTGCGTGGCACGACCTTGTTGTAACTTGGCCGGTTGAAGCCATCCGTGGATAAGGCGTAGATGCCGTTGCCGCCCTAATGGAATCCCTAGGAGTGGGAAATAGAACTCGCGACGGTCGGCCGACCGTCGTAAATCACCACACATATCTTCAGTGGGCTCATGTATGTGGCTGCCTGCCATTCCTAACACGACCAAGAAGATAGTATATGACTAGCAATGCACGCGCGGCGACACGCCGCGCCCCGTCGAAACATCATGTTTGTATATGTTGTTTTTGTTACTTGCTATAAATTTTAATTTAAAGAGAAGTACTCCCTATATCCTAAAATAAGTGACTCAACTTCACACTAACTTTAGTTGGGACAGAAGAAGTACATGAGTAAGATTTTGATCACAAAAAAAAAGGAAGACATTCATAGAACTAAATTGAAAAGGAAACATTTATAGTCACCACGCGTGGTGCATATCAAGGAACATGAAGCGCATGTTGAAACATTTGTAATAAGATTAAACACGGTAAATTCAGCAACTTGGAGAGGATACATTATTATCAGCATGAATGCTACATCTTATAAAATGGGAAATACACGTTGACGCTTGTGTAGTAAGACTAAAGCATTGCATTTATTTGTACCTTATATCATTCTAGTGCGGCCTTCTGCCGGGATTGGTGCCTGTGATGAAGTGGTATATAGACTTTGCAAATTGTTGCATGTGATCCAAGGTGCATTAGATAATTGATCTCCAGTTTGTTGAGGATAGATATGTGTATGACGTCAGAGAAATTGTTGCATATCATTGCCCGAATCTTACCATGTCTCATGAATTCATTTTTTGCTAAGCAGTTATCTGCTAACGTGCCATGTTGAATTGCCAGTGTTGCGCATGCCTTCTCGTACATTGAAAACAGGTTTCTCTTTGCAATTTCAAATGCAATAGTCATGATGATCGGTAATAATGCTATAGTGAGCACAAATGTAACCCGGCGTTGCTTGGGCAACAATCTACTTCTAGCGTGTTTCAGTTGGCTCGCCTGTGAATGTATCTTATTTTTTTCCTTGAAATTGCCTGGTTGGCTTGGCAAATCAATCACGACATATGCTTCAGTTGTATTGCAAGATTGGTTCCAGCGACTGTATCCATGAATTTCCAATTTGGCAGCCAGATTTGCTTCAAGAAGGAAGTGTCGTGGTATGTAGACCATCGGCTGATCCTATTGTGTATGGCATCTGTTGCAGTAGTTGTTGCCAATGAAAAAGTGGAGTGTATGAAATGCTGAAAAGTTGGCTTCCATTTGAGACCCGTGATAGAAAGGACACCCATCAACAATTAAGAATCACCAGACATAGTAAGAATCAACGTGGAACCCGAAGGAGCGCATAGTTTGGAGAACAACATTCATATGAGAACAAATTTTCATCCCTTAATTCCTATGACCTACTAAATACTTGTCACGATAGTTAGCTTAGCCAGATGGAAGCATGTGTCAACACACTCAACATATAACATCTTCTGCATATGCTCTTGAAGAGTAGCTTTCGTGTGGCATGGTCACAACTAAATTTCTCAAAAAACTGATATTCCGCCAGGATGGAAAAGATTTCCCTACTTACAAAGGGCCCAAAACTTGTAACTACTATTGAACTGCTAAATCTTGTCTTTTCGAGGGCTGCTATGCTTAATAATGATGGATGCAAAGCATAGTTGATTTATTAATTTTTGCAGACACAGTTCACTGCTTATTGTTCCTTCGTATATACCTCTGGACATGGGAACTTAACTCACAAGACTCAAAGTTTGCAGAATTTAATAGTTCAAGAGGAGTAAAAGATCTTGGCAGCATATCAAAAGGGTCGTTAGTGTTGCATTTGTCTCCATGGTCCTGCACAATGGTAAAAGCAATCAATGAACAAATCCACTACAGAGTCTGGTCTTTTCAGCCATGCAAGACAAAGAAAGAAGAGGGGGAAGCATATCTTGTAGGTAGTGCAAAAACAGGGGAGAATGAGAAGGTTGCAGCTTGTTAGCAAATAAACCAATGTGGCTTCGTCAGTAGGTATCGCTGCCATGGCAGCGATTTCGGCATGCAGAAACGCTGCCATGGCAGCGTTTTCTAGCTGTCAGGTTTTCAGTCTTTTCAGTTAGTCTATTAGCGCTGCGGCCGTTGCCTGAGGACGTGGGTTGTACGATCCCGAGGCACTTTTGTAGGCCTGTAAGGACTTGTTCTCGATCGTGGGATGGAACGATCCGGTAAGAGGGCAAGACCCGTGGTGTGTTTGCTTTCTGTTAGAGAAATAGAAGGGAAGGAGAAAAGCAGCATTCAGTACGCTGCACAAATTTTCAGTGTTCTTCCTCTGTTCTTCTTCCACCTCGGGTGTTGAGAGAGAGTAGAGAGATTGAGAGGGATTTGTGAGTGCTAACACAGCTCATCCTAGTTTCCATGAGCATCTCATTCTCACCTGTAAATGAACAAACCAAATAATTAAGCTGCTGAGCAACATTTCCAGCCTTAAAAAAGCATGACAATTGAATGTTAGGAATTGAACTGTACTTAAGTGGGATAAAAATAGGCGAAATTACTAATGCTTTGCTAAAGCAGAGCAATCGTGTGCTTTCAGTGATCTACTGATGCTATGCGCATAGTGCAATAAGAAATTTGAGAGCTGTCACGGATACAGTGCAATAATTTTGTTTGTTGGTGTTGTGCATTTGGTCAGTTGTTCAGAAGAAAATTGCACCGTAGAGGACACAAACACTCATTTGCTGCACAAGTTGATAGTTAAATTTTACATTACATAATAGGAGTTTCTATAACCACATATCCTATAACCTGGTAGGTGGTCACCTTAAACGCAACCCACAGTTAATGGAAACAGAAGATTACAATGCCCACTCAATCAAAACTGCGCATCTCACAAAAATGCAAAGAAGTTATGAAAATCAAATAACCGCAAGAAGAGACAAATTCAGATTGCTATAGAGAAGACACAATGATGAATGGGCAATTAATTTGAGTTGATATTATCATATCCCCTGTTAGTGTTCGCATTACCTGTAGCCAATAGAGATTCTATTTTTCAACATTATGCAAAAAGGAAACACAACATAATCGGTTCTTCTGTAGTAAAAGGGAAAAATAAACGCAAATGACCGGAACCATGCAATACTGCACATCATGTTCGGAGGCAGGAGGCAGCGACAGGGACAACATCAGGTGACCGGAATCCAATGTCCAAGACGAACTAAATATCTTCTGGCTTGTGCATAAGTTATTACAATAATTTGTAAATCATGCCGATGCCAGTTCACTAATGAATCTTGGACAGGGAAAAAGAACTCATGCACATCAATCAGCAACAAATACCATCTCTAGTTGAGTCTATCCACTTGAAAGTGTATGAGGAGCAGCCTCGGTCACCAAACATGAGATAGTTCCTCTGCTCATGCCAATGTCCAAGATGGATTCGATAAGTTGTTGCATCGCTTCTCGGGCATTAGAAACCTCATTTTCAGTCAGATTCTCAACGTGCATACCCCTTTTCATATCTTCTCTTATCTGCAAAAGAAAATCATAACTAAGAAGGTAGATCCAATGAAGTTAGAAGCAAAATTTGTAAACATTTCCGAACAGTATCACGACAAAGATGCAACGACGAAATAGCTATATGCAGATACTACATTTTAATGATAACCTGTAAATTTGTTGCATTTGGATCGAGCAAGTCCAAAATCTGCTCATTATATATCTCCAGGAATGAGCATCTACAAGTAAAACTGAGCTTTTCTTCTCTCCTTACTTCCTTTTCCTGCAAATAGCAATTGAAAAGTTTATCTTAGAGATAGTACACCATCTACAACACAAAATTAGACATCTGAATCAACTTATCATCAAAGCCTGCCTTCTGGATTCTTAAGAACAGATGATCAGACACTTGAGGCGTCAAACAACAGTTCTCATTGTTCCTCTATATCTCCAAGCTTCATGTGGGTCTTGCCACTGCCGGTCTAAGAAACCAGATACTTTGATCTAACAAATAATCAACATAGCGTCAGCAACAAACCTACTACCATGAGATTTCTGAAGATCTAAAATGGCCCTAGTAGAATGAATTTTATTTCATCTCGGATCTCACTGGAGGTGGTGTTCAAGCAAGGCGGCAAAAGAGGAAGGAGAAAACTGGATACCACGCACAGGGCCTTGCACCATGGTCACCGCTACAAATGCCGAAACTTCCACCGCCAGTGCCTGAGAGGAAAACATAGTAGTCAGCAGCATCACAAGTAGCCATCAGTAGTTGTCACAGCTCCGGCGCGTACGCCCACACGAAGTACGCGGGCATAGCTGCAATGGTCGCCCACACGACTAAGGCGATGCGACGGTGGATAGCTGCAGCTGCCTGGCTGCGCGGCGATGCAACTAGGGAGGACTCTCTCGTGTCTCTTGGATGGTCGGCCGACTGGTAACCGGAAGCCAACGGTGACCGCGCGCAGGGCGGCGGCGCGAACACAAGGCCGAGGAGCCGCTGGCGCCGGAAAGCGGAAGCCACAGGACAGGAAGGCACCAACGGCCTGGGCTGAGCGAGGTCGCGGCCTCGTACAACCGGAAGACACGGGGCGGACCGAGGGAGGCCTCTGGTGGCACGGGACAGTAGGGCTACGGCATCTTAGGCAGGCTCGAGAACCGCGCGTCCATACATGGTCCCTCCTGTATGCGCCACCACCTCGTTCGGCATTCGGAGGAGATGAGGGGCCGGTGGTGGCGGCTCAGGCGAGGCATTGTCCGGCAGAGGTCGGGGAGGAGTCGATTACATGTGTAACCTGTGGGGTCAGCTGACCCCACAGGTTTTCGATTGCAAGTCTAATTCTACCCATATTTGTGCAAAAAATTAGGAGATTTTAGAGATATGCATTTGAACCCCCAGCTTTTTGGTGCTGGCACCGCTGCTGGGAGGACGCGTTCGGGCGCAATCGAGATTTGGGCGAAATCACTAGTTGAGGAGTACTCGTTGCAAAGATCACACCAACCTTCCAGGTTGCAACAAGTGGTGCACATGCAGCATGCCACTTGTCGCCACATGGGAGTTTTCCTTTTTTTCGTAGATCCGTTTATTCACAACGTTTTATCTCTCAAACCGTGGGTCCAAATCTCGAACTGCTTTCACCGTTTGATTCCTCGCGTCGAGATATTCAAAACTAGATCCAATGTGATAGGTTTTGACGAAATTTTTTTCATGAAAAACATTGGAGGAAAAAACCGAACCGGGAGCATGGGTTTTTTCCTTTTCCGAAAGAGGCATGCATGTGCCTCTCACGAAATCACAACCGTGCCTCACGCAAAAGCAAAACCGTGACTCTCACGGAAGAAAAAAGAGAGGAGAAAACGCGGGTATTTTCGTTTCTAAGGAGGCATGACCATGACTCTCGCGGAAGCAAAATCGTGACTCTTGCGAAAGGAAAAAAAACAGAAAACACGTTTTTTTCATTTCTGAGAGGCATGGCCGTGACTCTCGCGAAAGCACAACCGTGCCTCTCGCGGAAGCAAAACCATGACTCTCGCGAAAAGAAATAAAAAAAACAGAAAACACGTTTTTTTTCATTTCCGAGGGGCATGGCCGTGACTCTCGCGAAAGCACAGTCGTGCCTCTCTCAGAAGCAAAACCGTGACTCTCGCGAAAAGAAACAAAAAAAAACAGAAAACGTGTTTTTTTCGTTTCCGAGAGGCACGACCGTGACTCTCGCGAAAGCAAAACCGTGTCTCTTGCGGAAGCAAAACAGTGACTCTCACAAAAGGAAAAAAATGTGTTTTTTCACACAAAAAAAATTGAATTTTTTTATCGAAAAGCTAAGGAAGACCAGTGCACTAGTAGAAAAACTCATATTAGTCCCGGTTGGTGAGGGCCTTTTGTCCCGGTTCTTGAACCGGGACTAAAGGGTCGTTACTAATGCCCTAGATCTTTAGTCCCGGTTCTAACACGAACCGGGACAGATGGGCCTCCACGTGGCCACTGCGAGCAGCCCAGGCAAGGGGGCCTTTGGTATCGGTTGGTGACATGAACCGGGACAAAAGGCTTCCACGTGTCAGCAGCTGGTTGGAGCTGAGGTTTTTTTTTTTTAAAAAAGTGGCTGGTTTAGGGGTTTTGGGGGTTAATTTTAGGTTGTTATTAGCTAGCTAATAGAAAGAAATGTCCTCTCTTATATCTTCGTCCTTGATTTACCAACGCTACTAATATGTTCATTTCACCCGCTGATATATAATAACTCATGCATGCTCGCATCATACATCATCATATATAATAACAAGTCCTACTAATCATGCATCATCATACAACTTCTACTCGTTATTAATAACAAGTCATACGATCATCATCCTCATAGTCATCGAACCCAACCCTACATAATTGTTCTTAGCACATGATCATCGGTATCAGGTAGGACCTAAACACCCTTAAGGTAAAATAGCATAAAACAATATAGACCCTGACTCTCCATTATGAAGAATGGAGATCATCCTGTATCCAATTCTTGTGCTTCGTCTCCTTTTGCTTTCAAGAAGCTCCTTACGACTGTCCATACATTTTTTCCATTCTTTGATTGTCATGTCTCCACTTCTTTTAGAAATCCGGTATGGACAGTTGAGATTCGTAGAACGACCTGGTTGTATGTTCAAAACATCAAGGCGACCGTGCGTATACATCAGATGAGGCACACAATCATTCGGGATTATCTGTTGAAAAACATAGTAATAACTTCGCAGTTAACAATGATGTACTAGTTTTAGAAGTATGCACTACTAGGAAAAGGCCTACTAATGGCGCACCGGTTTTGCCTACTAATGGCGCACTACCGGTGCGCCATTAGTAGCACGCCATTAGAATTTTTTACTAATGGTGCACCACTGGTGCGCCATTAGTGTCTGGTATACTAATGGCGCACCTGGCAGTGCGCCATTAGTGTGTAACTCCATGCGCCATTAGTATGCCTCCCGGGGGCCATATGTAACCATGTGCTTTGTCACACTAATGGCGCACTCTGCCTTGATGCGCCATTAGTATCCTTTGGCATACTAATGGCGCACTCTGCCTTGATGCGCCATTAGTATGAATATTTGGTTTTTTTTGCTTTTCTGATTTTTGCACAGGTTACAACATATATTATTGGACAGAATATAGACAGCAGCACATAGCAGCATCAGATTCATCGAATACAATAGAAGATTAGTCTCCGAATACAATTCATCATATTAGTCTCCGAATTCAAAACACTGAACAAAGATAAAACATTACAAGTCTCAAGACCGCGAGTATCGAGTTTGTCTTCACATTACAAGTCGATATCGATCATCTAAACTACCATCACATAAAAGAGAGTTGTGGTCATCACGATGCGCATCATCGCGATCAAACTGGTCCTCATCCGGTTCCTCCAATGCTCCCTCCTCTCTCCCGCTAGATAGCGGGCATATCTAGATTCGGCCTCCGCCCTAGTGGTGTACCCTTTGTAACTGTTACCGCTGAAACAGTGAACCTGTCTCTGACACTCCTCCCAGTCGTCGTAGACTCCGGGAACCTTACCCTTGTACTTGAGTGAATTCCTCCTTGACGGTGCGGAGCGCATTCGGACGCCGGTCCTTCCTTTGTTTCTTCGATTGGCTGCCATCTGTGTGTGTGCCGCCATCATCAGTGGTGGCATCCTCGGCGGCACCATCAGTGGTGTCATCCCGACGCCACTAGGGGTTGTGTAATCAGGATCGGTGTCTTCCGCGGCGTCCTCATAGCGGTGAGGTTGTTCCTCCATCTCCTGGGACAACTCCCAGAACTGCTTGCCGCCCGAACCACCGGCCTCATCGTTGTGGGCCATGTTTTGCTCTAAATAGGAAAAAAGTTTGGTCAAAAAGTT
Organism: Triticum dicoccoides; assembly: GCF_002162155.2. Taxonomy (NCBI): domain Eukaryota; kingdom Viridiplantae; phylum Streptophyta; class Magnoliopsida; order Poales; family Poaceae; genus Triticum; species Triticum dicoccoides. The sequence goes on from NC_041385.1 coordinate 763,951,596, forward strand.
GGTTATTGTCAAGGAACAAGATCATGGTCTCATCATTTAGGGTTTGTCGACACCGAGGCACCCTAAAAGACTAAACTTTCATCATTTAGGGTTTGTCGACGCCGAGGCACCCTAAAAGCCTAAGCGTACATCATTTAGGTTCTCATCGACACCGAGGCATCCGGGGCAGCCAAGTTAAGTTTTCATCATTTAGGGTTTATCGATGCCGAGGCACCCTAGGTTGGGCCTAATCACTTGGCTCTATTGCCACCTATGTTGGGTTTATCATCTAGGGTTTATCGATGCTAAGGATAATTCTAAGTTGGGCCTAATCACTTGGCTCTATTGCCACCTATGGTTTAATGCAGCAAGAATGGCGGGGCAGTTGATCCTACTTAACTAAGTACTAAGATACCCCGGCCCATGCATTAGTCGCAAGTACCCCATATGTCCTATTTTTAGCAAAGTCATGCTACAATTCACGGAAAATTTCAGCATGACCTTTGCTGAAAATAGGACATATGGAGTACCCGAATTTGCCGGAATGGAAGTTAATCAACATTCCGACAAACTCAAGGGCCTCTTGGGGTACCTGCAAATTCATCACGACACGATGGTCGGAGACATGACCTTTGCAAAATGGTCGGAGACAGGATGGTCTTTCTCAATGTAATCAATTGATGGATCAACACATAAAACATGTCCAATAAGTATGATTTATAGAGTCAACATCAGTATGAATATATATAAAGTTTTTCTTCATCAGCCAGGCCCATGCAAGTAACTGCATCCAGCAACTATTTCTGCTACTCTGTTACTAACTACACTCTGTATTTATAGATTCATTTCAGATGAGATCAGATTGAGCTCCAACTATAGCTGCAGCTGAGGGATCCATGAGCCATCATGCCAGCCAGCCAGAAAATAAACTTTACTTTCCAAAAGGAAATAAAAATACAATGCATACATACATACTTAAGCAGGTAGATAGATAGATAGATAGATAGATGAGCATGTTCAGTTTACAAGAATGAATATAAACAAGCAAAGAATGCATGCAAGTTTAAAGTAAAACGTTTTAGTTAATGCAAGTACTCCTCTTGCTCTCTACTTTCTCTCTTCTCTTCTTCAGTTAATTAACTGAATTTTACTGATGTTGTTGTTAACTGAATTTTAATCAGCTCCTGAAGAACACCTTCAGTTTCTTCAGATATAGGTGTAGTTTTCAGTCTCTGTCAGTTTCATCAGAGAAGTTTGCTTTCAGTTTCAAATAATCCGAGCTGCGCCTCGGTCGTAGTTTGTTAGGTTTCTCCGCGGCCCTGACCCGACCATGGGATGGCACGAACTAGACGGTCATGGCTGCATCGCGGGTGATGCGCGGGGAGCGCTGGGATGGCAGTGCTCACGACCCGGAAGTGGCCTAGTTTCTCGTTTTCTGTTAGCTGTGTAATCGCTGAATAAGAAGAGAAATAGAGAGCAGAAAAGCTGCGAAGTTGAACGCGGGAAACACATTATAACTGAATTTTACCACGTCTCCCCTCCTGGACGTTTCAGAAATAGGAGGGCCCACGTCTTCCCTCTAGAGTTTTCGAGGGCCCACGTCTCCCCTCCAAAGGGCAGGACGTTTGAGTTTTCGAGGCAACTCCCCACGTCTCCCCTCCACTGGCAACTCCCCACGACGCAGAGGGGGTTTTCTTCCCATGTCTAGGTAACTCCCCTCCTATTCCATTGCCGCTCCATCTTCCTCCCTCCGCCTTCCTCCTCATTCCATTGCCGCTCCATCTTCCTCCCTCTACCTCCCTCTGCCTCCAGCATCAAGCAACTCCCCTCTGCCTCCACCATCGCTGGCCAGGAGGGCAATGGCGGAGGAATCGTGGAGCAACTCCCCTCCGTCTGCCAAGAGAATGGCGGAGGCATCGTGGAGCAACTCCCCTCCGGCTGCCAAGCATCACCGTGGTGAGGTGTCTGGCAAGGAGCCGCTGGTGGTCGACGACAATGTTCCGGTCCCCGGGCAGAAGCGGGACTACACCGTGCCGCTCAAGGTTGATATCCACCTGAAGGAGCCGCTGGATGTCGTATGCACCAGCAATCCAGACGAAGCCGACAAGATGATCCGCAAGATGAGGAGGAGGCTGGGCGGCATGCTTTCTCGGAATATTGGCGTTGATGTCGAGTATACCAGGGAAGACAAACCTCCGCAAATTGCTGCAGTTCTGCAGTTATGCGTGGAGGATCTCGTCCTGGTATACCACATCACCGCGGCAACCAAATGGTAAAAACATCCAGTTCTGAAGTTTCTGTCTAATTAGTAGTTTCTGAAGTAGATGCAATAGTTATGAAGTTCTAAAGTAGATGCAATACTAGTTCTGAAGTTCTGAAGTTTCATTTTAATTAGTAGTTTCTGAAGTTTTTGAAGTTTCTGAAGTAGATGCAATAGTTCTGAAGTTCTGAAGTAGATGCAATACTAGTTCTGAAGTTATGAAGTTTCTGAAGTTCTGAAGTTTCGTTTTAATTAGTAGTTTCTGAAGTTTCTGAAGTTTCTGAAGTAGATGCAATAGTTCTGAAGTTCTGAAGTAGATGCAATACTAGTTCTGAAGTTATGAAGTTTCTGTCTAATTAGTAGTTTTTTGGTGATCATACAGAATGTTGTCTACAAGTTTTTGTGATCATTTAGTAGCTGTTATGAATGTTGTCTTGTAATGCAAAAGATTGCAAAAAAAATACATCATTGAGATGTTATTCTTGCTGTTTTGATCATACAGAATGTTGTCTTGTAGTTGTTGTGATCATTTAGTAGTTGTTGTGATCATACTGTTTTAACTGAATTTTGGTCAGAACTGAAGATGCTATTTTAACTGAATTTTGCTTCAACTGAACCCATTTTAATTCTGTAGTTTCTGAAGTTTTTGAAGTAGATGAATTTGATGCACCAGATTAATTTGATGCAGGCCCAAGGAACTCCGCCCGCTCCTGCAGGAGATGAAGCTGTACACCTTTGTTGGCTTTTGCATTAGAGGCGACAAGGAGAAGCTGAAGTTGTCTGGTTTGGAGATCAACCCCGACAAGTATGTCGACTTGCAGCGCAAATGGAGAGTTCCAAACAATGGAAAGAAGTGGAAGTCTTTGGCTGAGTTTGCAGCCAGCCTCATCCACCCATCCTACTCAAAAATGAAGCAGAAGATCGACAGGAATTCGGACCACCTACTATGGAGGGACATCCCACTGCCAAACAAGCTCATCGAGTACGCCGCGAAAGATGCGTACATCACCTACGAGGCATGGAAGAAAATCGAAATCACCAAAGAAGGTTTGGAGCTCTGGCAAGAGGCGGAGGATCATTGGGATGACCCCTACTACTGGGGATATTGAGTTGTTTGTGGTATTGGGATGACCCCTACTACTGTGTCTCAGTTTGTAGTTATGTGGTTGAACAAGTTTGCTTTTGTTATGTTGAACAAGTTTGCTTTTGTTATGTTGAACAAGTTTGCTTTTGTAATGATGAACAAGTTTGCTTTGGTTGTCAGTTGACATCATCTCATCGCTGAGCATGGTTTAGTTTTACCTTTATCTATTTATTATTTAGGCAGAGCTATTCAGGCATGGAAGATATAATCATCCTTATGGTGAGGATCGCAATGTTTTTAGCTTCCAAGTTTCTAATGACACATGATCTTTCCAACCACATAACTTAACTGCAAACATTTCCCCTGTAAATTGTAGTTACACATTCCAACCAATACCTGCAGGTTGTAATTTCATACTGAATGACCATCAATGACTAAGTGAAGCAAATAATTGCTATGCATTTCTTGGCACGCGAGAAGGAAGAGGGGAGAGGAGGCGGAGCTCACTGGGGAGGCGCAAGAAGGCCCTGTGACAGCTTAGTAGCAACAGAGGTGGCCGAAGTTGAGGAAGACAGCGGCGACCCGAGGAAGAAGAGGTGGAGGGGGGTGGAGGGGTCGAGCGCCGTCGCGCCCTGGTTCCGCGGCTCGCCGGCCCGGTGTTGAAGCAGATTCTGCCTGCCGCCTTACCTGTCGCCTCGCACGGTGGAGCTCGAGGGCTGGGAAGGCGAGGGAGGGGGTGGGTGGGTGCGGTGAAGGCGAGGGAGGGGGTGGATTGGGAGCGGACGGTGATGGGGGGCAGGGCAGGGGCTGACTGGGGGCGGCGACGGAGACGGAGGCGCGGGGGCGGCGGTGGCGTGGGTCGGGGCAGCGCACAGGTGGATCTGGTGGCGAGGGAGAGAGGGTCGAAGGGGATCTGGCGAGAGGGAGGGAGGATAGCTAGGGGGAGGGTTCAAATGGCGCACCGTCCAGTCGTGCGCCATAAGTATGACTATTCTAATGGCGCACCACCCCTCGGTGCGCCATTAGAATTTTGTTTTAATCTAGCCCACTAACCATATCTACAACCTAACCCTATCTACAACAGAACCCACCCACTAGCCCGACTAGTCAGCATGCAGCACACACACCAGGAGGTCCTTGGTTCGATTCCTAGGCTCCCCAATATTTCTTTTATGCATTTTAAATGCTATTTTTTATATTTATTTGTGTTTAAATATGTTCAAACTTGTTTAAATCATAACAGTAATAATTTTTTATAAAAACAGTAATAATTTTTTAAAAAATATGTTCAAATTTCTTACTTGAAAATATCATCGGCGGCGGCGGTGGAGCGGGGGAGGGTGCGGGGATCGAGATCAAGATGGAGGGGGAATCGAGATCGGGATGGAGGGGGTCGAGATCAAGTGTCCTCATGAATTCAAAAAGTGCCCATGAAATTTAAAAATATTGATGATATCAAAAAGTGCCCATGAAATACAATCGAGAAATGAAGACTACGATTTAAATACAATCGATCTTAGCTAGCTATTTGTTCACAATCTTCTTGCCCTTCTTTTTCGCAAATGGAGTTTTTCTGTGGAACGGACGTCCTTTAGGTAGGGTGGTCCTGCTTCTTCTTGTGGTGTGTGCTGCTACTTCATCGTCGTCGTCATGTTCGATCTTCGGGTCGCCGTACTTGTCGAAGTCTTGCTCATTGGCTACTCCATCCATTCCGATGATCTTCCTTTTGCCTCTCCTCACGACAACACGACTGGGCTTTGGCGGGTCGGTAATGAAGAAGCATTGGTCCACTTGGGAAGCCAGTACCCATGGCTCATTTTTCACGGTGACGTTTGCGCCCGCGGTCTTGGATTTGGCTTCGGGTATAAACATGACTGGGCTTTGGCATAGTGCGCCATTAGTAGGTTTGCAAAAAAGTAAAAAAAATTATATACTAATGGCGCACTGTCTTGGTCGTGCGCCATTACTAGTTCTAACTAGTAATGGCGCACTTTGCCATCCCTGCGCCATTAGTTTGTATGGAAAAATGGAAAAAAATTCAATAGTAGTGGCGCACCGTGAGCACGGTGCGCCATTAGTGTCTTCCACACTAATGGCGCACGAGCAACCGGTGCGCCATTAGTATATAGTAGTGGCGCACTACTTACCTGGTGCGCTATTAGAATCAGTCCTATCTATAGCCCTTTTCCTAGTAGTGATGCAAAAAGATGCAGGGATGTCGTAATAGTAAAAAATCTTGCCAGGGTATCTCCATGGTAGTTACCGTAGTTCAACACGTGCACTAGTGGCACATATTGACCATAATGTTGAGGAGTTCGATTGTAGACATTGTAATTCTTAAGATCGGTACAAAATGTGATCAGATGATTTTTCTCCTTATAAGTTAATTCGGAGCCATCGGTGTACCACTACTGGAATCTGGCACTTTGCCATCTGCCATGGCAGATGGCAAAGGCATGGTCGGCGGATGGCAAACAGTTTGTCTGAAACCCTGGCGGCAAAGGCTTCTTTGCCGTCTGCTAGCTGATGGCAAAGAGCCTGTGCCTTTGCCATCAGCTGGCAGATGGCAAAGCCTCTTAACGGGGTTAGCCCCGTTAGAAGGCTAACAACATACTTTGCCGTCTGCCAGCAGATGGCAAAGGCTGCAGGCTCTTTGCCGTTTGCCAGCAGATGGCAAAGGCTGCATGCTTTGCC
>NC_041385.1:763957622-763966258 GCF_002162155.2 Triticum dicoccoides
TCTGCCAGCAGATGGCAAAGTGACTATATTGCCCCATTTAATTTTGTTTTTTCTTATATCAATTCATTTTCACAGAAAATCAAACACAAATATATTTATATGACCAATATAGCATATTCAACACATATTACCAATAGTCATGAACACATATATATCCAACACATGTTACCAATAGTAGCAAGTTTCATCCATACATATACATAGTTTCATCAATATTACACAGTTTCATCCATAGGTAGCAAGTTTCACAAGGTCAAAACAAAAACTAAATATAGCATAAGACAGGCTACTGTATCAGCTCAGCTTTGTCCTATGACCATATCATCAACAAGTGACAGATGGGTCAAAATGGAAAGCTTCAACGATAGCCATATGGGATATTAGGATTGACTCTACTTGGAGTGAAAAACAAAACAAACAGGCCAAAATCAATTGCTTTCAGTGCAGCCGTTTCTTTCCAGTTTGCAAACAAGAAATTCTCTGGTTTGAGGTCCCGGTGCATCCACTTCATGCATATGGCAGATCTGATATTGTATAGGAAAGAACAAATGTACACACGTTATTCACTAAACAGACAAAAAAGTGAAGTTGCAGCAATTTAAGTACTACCAAGTTAAATGTGATCCTGGATAATCTAACAGCGCGAATGAACAACAGAAAATGCAGAAATTAATTGCTTCACAGATTAGATCATAACCTATTCAATGGAATATAGCCAACAAATATTTCTACCATGAATCACAGAATGAATGTGTCCCAGCATACTGTTAGGACTGTGTTAACCAAATGGCAAATGAAGGAATCCAGGGGCCATTCTTACCTACACGACCCTGACGATGGTTTTGGTGACCACAGTGGTGGCGCGTTCCGTGTAGTGCCCCCTCTCAACGATCCGGTCGAAGAGCTCCCCACCCTCGCAGAGCGAGGGCCTCCCTGGTGGTATAGTCCATGCAGAGGTAGGTCACCCCAAACTCCCCGCAGTAAACCTCCCGACGGCGACGATGTTGTTTTCAAACAACTCCCTATTAAGATGAGAAGATACATCATTATGCGGGAATTGTTTTGCGTAATTTGACAAGTTTGCACTTGGTAGGAAGTTGCATTAGTACTTACATGTTGCAAATGGAATGGAAGGAAAAATATGTCACCAAGAGCTTGGAAGCAATTGTACTAATTATGGTATGGCCCCTTACTCTAAGAAGCATAAGCAGCTTCTCTAGAACAATAGGAATGCTAGCTACAAAATGTTGATGAATTACTCATTGGCATGGTCTCTATTTTAACATCAGGTATCCTAGCCTTATGTCTAAAGAAAGTGATACTTGGCCTGGGTATATCAACTCCAGTTTTTTCAGGGACATCATGTACAAAACATTTAAAACAGGGCCATGAGGAAAACAACAAGAATATACATTAGATGATGAACACTATAGTCGAAGGATTTTTGGTGACACCAAATTTATCAGCAGAAATAAGCCAAGATTATGCCAAGTGGACCAAAGAGGCAAAGAGTTCAAAGTTTCAACTTTCAAGGAACGACCACATTACATGCATGGATATTGACCTCACAGACATTCATCAATCTTACCAAATGGACAGCACAACTGATGTCTACAATGAGAATGCACTTCACATTTAGGAATCGTTATCCTTTAGCACCTTAGGATAACGATGAGAACACAAGTAGAAGTGCCACCAGGACAAACATGATAGGTCTACCAACTTCTCCTTTTCTAATAACTTTACCAAGATAATTAGTACCGCCCTCTAAAAGTCAGATGAACCCATTCAACCTAGCCAAAGATTCAGAGTCATGTTTATCTTGCTTTTCAGATATTTATTTTCAGAACCCATGGCCAATAAAAAAATGCGGTAAATTGGTCATGTTTATTTTGCTGTGAAGGAAATAGACACATGAGTACCAAAATGCACCAAATAGTATGCAGGCAGTGCATTTCTAATAATATTAATAATCTACGAATATGTAACATTTATCCTATGTTGTCTTTTGATAATTTCTTCTCCCTGAAATTTAGCTGCAGACTTATGACTTGGCACTATTAATTCAGTAGGAGAATGCGAACTTTGCGGAGATTGTTCAGTACATAAAAATATAAGTGAAGCCCAGAAGCAAGTGGTTGAAAGCAAGATGAGGGTGCTCTCTTACTATCCGTTGATAACACTACTCTTTAAGTCTGTTTAAACTGGCTTTTAGGAGAGCACGGAAGCACCATAAAGATTTCTTCCAAGGGATAAAGCACCAGGAAGGGTAAACTGTTGATTTCTGAAAATGGTGCAAGGTATGACATTATAACTAATTACTATGTGGAATTGCAAATACAACTCACAATAGTTGCTGACGAAAACCATTCAGAATTTAAATTATTTGGTACTGTTAGGAATAAGTACACAACTTTTCTCCGCTGGATGCGCTAATCTGAGTTTAGTAAGGTATGGCATTTAATTTGTCTTTGAAAATTCTATTTGAATGAAATCCATGCACGCAAATAATAAGTACCCTATTATTCATCTACAAATTAAGTAATGGATGGGAAACAATTTTGTACACGACGAAAGGAAAAGCACCATGATTTCTCTTCATATTACACAATGGATGTGAAGCAAACTTTTACCGAAAATAATTTAGTGGATCATTAAGATACCTGCATGTTTCTCTCACTTGAACAACAGAAGCAATTTCACTATTGAGAAGGAAGTCGATCCTGCAAGGCATGAGATGTGTTATAAATAAAAAATACAAAATAAATGCCAAGGAGTGATCCCTTGGTAGTATCTTAATTTTGGGAAAAGCTTATCTGAACCTAAGCTGCATTTGATACTTGGTAGTGACAGCACTTCACTCCAATATGTGATACAAATAGGCACACTTCTATCTTACGTGATTTACTCGACAAAATTGAAAGATCGCTAGTGTTGTTACATTCATTATTTATAAAATAGAAACCATGAGGGAGTGCTAAATGATAGTGACACTAGGTTCATGACATATTATATTATCAAGTAGATGTTCACAGGAGCAAGAACAACAATCTTAGTTTTCATGAAGTGGGGCAAAATGTCACAAGAGATTGGATTGAACTGATGTATCTTCCATGAAAGGTTCAGTCCAAGAAAGCTTACCTTAGATACCTCGAGGCAACTCTGCCATTTCACTCCGAAGGAACAGCTCGGCGCAGAATTCAGTTCTCACAACCAACGGCATCAACAAGCATTCAGAAACATCAATCAAACCGTCAGAACACATCCAACATCCAAGCATCAACATGTCTTTCTTCAGACCGGAAATTACATGTCTGTGTTGTTCCATTGAAAAGATAACATCTAGTCAGGGCACAATCCAGCAACTAACTATCGATAAACATACACGGCCTATCTAGCTGGTGAAATTGGTGACGGCCTTGGTGCCCTCGGAGATGGCATGCTAGGCAAGCTCGCCGGGGAGGACGAGGCGGATATCACACTACTAGGGAAAAGGCTAGCAGCAGCGCGGGTTTTAGATGTATCAGTAGCGCGGGGACATGTGCTACTAATAAGGCGCTACAGCTAACATATAGCAGTAGCGCGTGCTCACCGGCGCTATTGCTACACAAGTGTAGCAGCAGCGCTGTTTGCGGAAGCTCGCTACTGCTAGTAGCTCTAGCGCATTTTACATTGACGCGCTACTGCTACCGCGGCGCTGCTGCTAACTTTTGTACACTCGCTACTGCTAATTTAAGTAGGTTTTTTTGTTATTTTTTTGGCATATTTGTTTTGTATTTGAACATGCTTTATAGAAGAATCTTTAGCACATAGAAATGTCATCATGATACACATACAAATGTCTGCGAGACCACAAATGTAATCATAGCATGTACATACAAATAGTCTCATCATAATCATCATCCAACACAAAGTGATATCTTGTCATCATCTCGAAAATAGCGATACATGCAAGTCTCAAATACTTGCAACTACAACAACGTCATCCATCTAAACAAAGGTATATGCAAGAAGTGCTATCACTATGAGTGAGAGCGGAACTATGCAGTACATGAGGTGGCGGTTACGAGTCCTCTCTTGCGCTAGCGTGAACCTCAAGTAACTAGCTTCTCCTTCTTGTCTGCTTTTGAAGCCTTTATGGCTGGCGCCCATGAAACCATTCATTTGCGCCTGACACTCATGCCACTCGTTGTACACCCCCGGAACCTTCCCTTTGTACACGACATAGCAATTCCATCTCGCCATCAAGAAACTAGGTACCTGTTAGAGATGCATGTTCATGAAGAGGATGTACAATCATATATATGCAACAAAATATACTAGAGCAACACCGAAAAAGAAAGGATTAGCAACTAGATGCAACATACAATACGCAAATTAATTAACTAGAGGTACGCAGGTCATCATACGCAAACTAACAAAGTAGCATTACGCAAGTTCGGCATGGACCGTGGACATCACAAAGTTTCATCGCTACAAGAAGTATACAAGTTCAACCGACACATATCATCATCATCGGCATCATAAATCACTAGAAGTTCCATCCTTCCATATCATCGAGGACGAACCCTAGCTTCTTGAACGGCGTGAGGTCTAGACGTTGCATGCCTATGCGAGTTCGGACGTCAACTCGCGATATAGGGCCATGGTGGAACATCCCCTTCTCATCGACGACTTCTTTCATGATGGTCGTCGCAATGTCGCTTTAGATGCGAAAGAAGTCATCTCTAAGTTTATAATCCGCTTCTCCATGAGATTCTAGCCACTTGTGGATACGATCATCATTTTTGCTGTTAATGCGAAGCTTTTGGTGATCCGTGTTGAACTGAATCATGAGATGGACGATGTAGAATCCATCCTTCTTGCTTGGTTTTGGGACATGGATGCAGGAGAAGTTAGTTTTATGCGCGAAACCCATCTTCTTGTTCCTTTGTTTCTTGATCTGCATGTGGCCACCTCTAAAGCTGAAGCCTTGGAGAGCATCATCTAGAATATTCATTATGTGGGTGTAGTCTTTTTTCTCGTAGTCTCTGGAAGGGTCAAAATACACGGTGTGGGAGACTTGCGGGTAAAGAACGATAAGGACGGCGCGCCCGTTGCTGCGGGGAAAAGACACCTTAAATTATTCCCCATATGAGAGAGAAGGAATGATTGAAATGTATGAAAGGGTTGTTCGGAACTGACTTACTTTGGATGATAAGGCACGAGGACAATTTCTCGGTCCTTATTCTGTACCATGAAGTTTTGGAGGTACTCCCTAGCAGTTTCACGCTCAAAGTCACCGAGACTCAAGAAAGACTCGTGCATGTAGTATGGATCCGCCACACAGATTTGCGAGACTTCTTCACTCTTCATGACGGAGCTCATATGTAGCGCAAAAAGGCGGACGATAGTAAAATCAAGCCGCCTTGTTAGAAACATCTCAAAGATATGGTCAAACCGCAGGAAGAACACCTCCGCGGGCCGTGTGTCGACGTAGCACTTCCCCTCAGGCACACGAGCCGCGTATGTCGGATATCCTGGATCCTTTGAGGCTAGTAGGCTTTTCTCAGTCGATAGCACATGGTCGTGCAGTCTCCTGAGATCCCCTGATAGTGCCTCCAGCGGTTTCGGCGGTAGCATCGGCTCGCCCGTGAGATGGAACATGACCGCACTTTTCACGGGTACACGCTCTTCAGAATGCATCGTCTGGCTGCTATGTGCTCTGGCTTGTTTGGAGACAGTTACCTTCCCCTATCTCTTCCTCTCCTTTTTCTTGGGCACACCTTCCAGACCCTTCCTTAACCCCTGCCCCAGTGTTCCCGGGCTAAGTAATGTACGACCCTCGCGCCCAGCTAGTTGAGCCTATGTTGAGGCGGCATCTTCAGGCGTGTCCTGTGAGGATTTCATGAAGAGAGACTTTTTGCAATCCATGGTACGACCCTGCCCGGGCATATCATCCATATCCTCATTAGCAAGCTGATAGCCCGATTCGTCATATGGTTGACTCATCATATCTATGTCACAGTCATACGCGTTTGTATTGAGGTAATCCATAGGGTCGACCTCCGTCTCATCATCCATTCTCTGTTCTACAAGAGAAATTACATCAGCCAGTACTATTGCACCCCCTTCATCATGTCGTCCGCCGCTCTCACCCGGCACTACAGGAGCTGGTAATTGCGTAGGCGGGGTGGTGGTCTTCGCACATGCTTGTTGATGTGTGGTAGTTATTGGTGTGCTCTCGGCCGGCTCCAGACGAATAAGATTCTTCGGCCATAGCAGCACCCAATTCTTGCAGCTTCCAATCCGCGGCGGGGTCTCGTCGTCCGCTCCCACATGCTGTACTGGAGGAGGCAAATCCTCGTGCCCCGATTTCACACTGGTCAAGCTAACCCTGAAGTGCCCAGCGGGGATCGGCTGGTTGTGGAACGTGCGTTGAGAGGGGTCCATTATCATCCCCTTTCCCACGTCCACCTTCTGGCCTTTGATCAAGTAGAGTATGGTGCACGGGGTTTCTTTCGCCTGCAAACACATATGTCTGTGGCGTAAAACAACCGAAAGGCAACAAAAATGGAAAGCGTCGAGCTCAGCCAAAGACGAAGGCCCACCTAGCGCGCCTGAGACTGAGGACGGGCTGCTAAGGGAGCGGCTGCGAGAGGAGGCCCGGTTGCGTGAGCAAGTGATGGTGCAATGGTGTTGTTGTTCATGGAGTTGCTCCCGACGAAACTAGGCATCGGGAAATCATGTACCGTCTTGTCTGGATTTTCCTTCGCCCAGTTGATGATAACTAGAACCAAGTTAGTAGCGAAATCATTTCTGCAGGCAGTTACAGCTGCATTGACTGCCTGTTGTAGCAACTCATATTTGTCCCCGGCTGCTTTTTTCGCGTCATCAGCTGCTTTTTTCTCGACCGCAAGCTTCACCTTCACGTTGATGTCCGCCTGACTAAACTTCGTTTTCAGCTTCTTAGCCTCCGGGCCCTTGTTGTAAAACACCTTCCACGTGGCGCTGTCTCCAGCGCCGTGCACACGACCATATTGCGGCCGCTGATCCAAAGGGAGTCCCTTAAGTTCGTTCAAGGCCCGGTTGAGAGGGGTGTCCCACTTGGGCCTCATCGGAGAAGTAGGGCTTTTGGCTGCAAGCTGGTGTTGCTTCTCCAGTAGTCTAATCAATTTCCTCGTGATCTTGTCCGTGTAAAAAACCTTTTTCTCCTTGTCCCACTTGTAGCGGGCCCTAATGAAGTCATGCTCCAAGGGGTTGGTGAACTTCGCGAAGGGGTCTGGGAGACCCGCGGCTTCACGTTCTGCGTCCTCCTTATCCCATATGGGCCTTTTACCGAGGTAGCCACGGCTTCCGAGGCGATGCTTCCCCGTGTTCCTTTGCTAAAGGCTCTTGAATTTCACAGCCTTAGCCTTGGCTGCCTCGCTAGCGCAAGTGTCCTTGAACTTTTCGAACTCCTCTTCCGTAAGTGTCGGATTTTCCTCCAGAATCTTGGACAGGGGTTCATCAGCCTCAATAGCTCGTTTCACCCTCATTTTCCAGGAGGCCAAATCATTGCTGAACATGCCCATGGCATGATTGTTAATATTTTTCATCTTCGGATCATCCCACGGTTGTTCTATGTTATCATCCCGGTCGGGGAACTTGAATCTCTTGTGCAACTTTGTTAGGAGCAACTGCATCAAATGTTCTTTACTCCTTAAGTCATCGTCGTTGATGCTCGCGCATTCCCATAGGATGCATACTACTTGGTTCCCATAGCACTTGTGAGGTTCTTCCGGCTCTAACGGCTCAAACTTGCCAAGTGCCATCTTTGTGATCACAAGTCGTCCAATCCCTAGTTTGTTAGGTTTTCGTATCCTCTGCTTCTTATGCTTCCTCTTTTCGGTAGCGGCATCGGGGCCGGTACCTTCCCCGCCGGTACCTTCCCCACTGGTCTCGGTGCCGCCATCGGTGCCGGCACTGTCGGTGTCGATGTCGGCGTCAGTACCATCATTGAGACCGACCTGCAAACCTTGCTTAGCAGTCAAATAGTCGAGTTACTCTTGTTCACCCTCATAATCCATCTCGTCTGCATCTTGGTCAGAAGGCCCAGTTTCTTCGTTGTTCGACATGTTTCCTATGATAAAGTGTCCTCATTTATTTCTAAAAGTATGAATAAATGAGAAATGACATAAAAAGAAATCTATGTGCCAGCACTCGATATGCCAACTATGTAGCACAAAATCATGCCTTTATTCACGGGAAATTTCGGCATGACCTTTGCTAAAAAATGGACATATCGAGCGCCTGAAATTCACCGGAACGAAAATGAATCAACATTCCGGCGTAACATAGGCCACTCGGATCATTTTCCAAACATGACATGTCCAAAACATGACATATGCACATATCACATGTCTAGTTCAAATTTGCACATATCACATGTCCAATTCAAATTTTGAAACCTAGCTAAATTCATAACTAAATAGATAACCTAATTAACATACTGCCCTAACTAAAACCTAATTAAATTAACCAAAGAACCCTAGCAGAGAGAGAGGGGGGTTTACAGAGGGTGCAGGGGCGAGGAGGCAGGCCCGACGACGGCCGGGAGGGGAGAGGAGGGAGGCGAGGGCCGACGGGTCGGGGGCGAGTGCGCCGGGGTCGAGGGC
>NC_041385.1:763966816-763970527 GCF_002162155.2 Triticum dicoccoides
TATATTGCATCATTTGACGGTTAAATATGTATGCAAAATAGGAACATATATATTACACATCATTGGACCCATGCATAATAATGGCTAAGTGTGTATACAAAATAGGAACATATGTATATATATATATATATATATATATATATATATATATATATATATATATATATATATATATATATTACATCATTTGACCGATAACATAAGTTTCCTCAGTGCTGACGTTTTCGTTTTTGAGTCAGCTTCTTTCCCTTCTTGTTCGTCGAAGAATAATTGAGCCCCTCATTGTGACTTTGCCTTTTCCATGGAGTACGATTTTTCTTAGGTAATGTAGTATTGATTCTTCTTTTGACGTATACTTCATCATCATCGTCATCTTCCATCATTGGGTTGC
Organism: Triticum dicoccoides; assembly: GCF_002162155.2. NCBI lineage: Eukaryota > Viridiplantae > Streptophyta > Magnoliopsida > Poales > Poaceae > Triticum > Triticum dicoccoides. The sequence goes on from NC_041385.1 coordinate 763,967,208, forward strand.
CGTACTGATCATAGTCTTCCTCGTTGGCGACTCCATCCATTCCAATGATGTTCCTTTTGCCTCTCCTCAAGACAACACGGCTGGGATTGCACGGGTCAGTTATGAAGAAGCATTGTGTCACGTGCTTAGCGTGTACCCATGGCTCATTTTTTGCGATAGCATTCACGGTAGCGCTCTTGGCGTCGGGTATAGTCATGGTAGTGAAAATCCGGCTTTCTCTTTCGACATTCTTAGCCCATCTGACACGGAACATCGTCGTGTTGTGCAGTCCAGAGTAGTCAAGCTCCCAGATCACCTCGACCCTTCCATAAAATCGTTCAGTTGCGCCGTTGTCGCTGCCGGTCATGCATTCCATCGTCACCCCTGATTTTTGATCATCACTATCCATATCTTTGGCCTCCGTGTAGAATGTGTATCCGTTGATATCATATGCCTGATAGGTTACGACGTTGGGCGAGGGGCCATGTGCTAAGGCGTATATGAGCAATCCGTCCTTAGAGCCCTCCTCCGGAGGATTAGCAATAATATGCTCTTTGAACCAATGCAGGAAAGTGGAGTTGTGCTCTCTAGTAACTTCGGCGTCCGTCCTGCATACCCCCCGGTCACGATACTTCTTTGCGATAATTTCTTTGTGCAGTGCCACGAAAGGATCTACCTCGTCTAGGTGTTGTAGCACTACCAAGTTTGCTCTGCCAAAGTCGCTGCGTCGATCTAAGTATGCCACGTGCAGTTCCCTGCGACCGTTGCAGTGACCATCTCCTTCGAGCCTCCCATCGTGCTTGTTAACGGGCAAACCAACACTAACACCAGGCGGCTGGTCTGCGCCATATAGAAAATTCTCACAGAAAGAGATGCACTCTTGTGCCAAATAGCCCTGGACGATGCTTCCATCCGGACGGGACATGTTACGAACGAATCCTTTGATGATCCCATTCATCCTCTCAAATGGCATCATGTTGTGCAGGAATGACGGCCCCAGGTCTCTTATGTCATCCACAATATGGACACACAGATGCACCATCACGTCAAAGAACGCGGGCGGGAAGTACATCTCAAGCTCATTCAGTATCACAACGATCTCTTCCTGTAGCCTTTGGAGCTGCTTCACACTGATCGACTTTTGAGAGATGACGTCGAAAAAGTTGCAGAGACCAATAAGCGTGTCACGGACGTGCTTGTCCATTATCCCTCTAAGGGCAACAGGTAGTATCTGCGTCATCATCACATGACAGTCATGAGACTTCATCCCGCTGAACCTTTTCTTGTCCGTGTCTAGATATCTGCTTATCTTGCCACAGTAACCGGAACTAACTTTCACTCCGGTAAGGCACTTAAAGAAGGCATTGATCTCAGCCTGACTTAAGGTGAAGCAAGAAGGGGGCAATAATCCTCTTTCTTTATTTTCTTGCCCTTCTTCTCCCGTGCCTCTATCTCCGTCTCTGTCTCGTCTGACATTTTACGGGGCGGCATGTGCAGATCTACCCTAATTTTCAAATCTTGCAAGTCTTTTCTTTCCTTCGGCCCATCCTTGGTCTTATCCAGCATGTTCATCAGTGTTGCGAGCAAGCTCTCAAGGACATTCTTACAAATATGCATTTGATCAAGGCAATGAGGTGTATCGAGTTTGTGCCAGTACTCCAAGTCCCAGAACACAGACCTCGTCTTCCATACCTTTAGCAGCAGCTCCGACGCCTTTCTCATCGTCTTTCCCGGCGCGGGGCACTCCTTCCAGTTTTTCAACAGCTCATCGATTTCGGCACCGCTCCGCTTACGTGGAGGTCCTCGATGCTCAACGTGACCATTGAATAGATCTCCACGGTTTCTCCACGGGTCGTCCTGTTCAAGCCATCTTCGATGCCCCATGTACACGATTTTCCCAGACCCGCCATCTTTCCTTGACGTTAGCTGCTGAGACGTCGTATCATCCATGCACCGCGTGCATCCGCAATATCCATGGCACACCTGGCCTGCCACATATCCGTAACTGAGATAGTCCTTTACTGTCGTGATCAGCGCGGCTCTCATGTTGAAATACTCACCTTTGCTGGCGTCCCATGTCTTGGCCGGTGTTTTCCATAACGTGTCTAACTCCTCTTGAAGTAGCCCCAGATACAAATGAATATTATTTCCTGGTTGTTTTGGCCCTTGAATAAGCATGCTCATGTGAATGTACTTCGATTTCATGCACAACCAGGGGGGAGCTTGTACATCCATACAAACACGGGCCATGTGCTATGGTTGGTGTTCTGGTTGCCAAAAGGATTCATGCAATCGGTACACGCGCCGAGCATGATGTTCCTTGCATCACATTTAAAATACCGATAGAAGCTGTTCAACGCTCTCCACTGGCTTCCATCCTTCACGTGTCTCAGCTTCGGATCATCTCCATCGTCGGGCTTCTTCCTCTCCGCGTGCCAGCGCATTAGCTTTGCTTCCTTGGGATCTACAAAATACCTCTGCAGACGGGGAGTGATCGGTAAGTACCATACAACTTTCTGGGGACATTTCTTCCCGGCCTTCTTGTATCAAGAAGCATTGCACACCGGACAACTTGTTTTTTCTGCGTGATCCTTCCGATAAATTATGCAATCGTTGATGCATGCATGGTATCTAACGTGTGGCAGATCAAGAGGGCACACGATCTTCTTGGCCTCATCAACACTAGTAGGACATAGATTAACCACGGGAAGAACATCCTTTAGGTACTTGAGATGCTCATCGAGGCTAGTGTCGGTCCATCTGTTTTTAGCCTTCGTCTTCAGGAGTTGGAGCGTGAAACTCAAGCGGGTCACCTCAGGATTGCAACCATCATACAATGGAGTGTTCGAGTCTACCACCAGTTGCTCCAGCTTAGCCTCCTCTCTAGAAGCAGCTCTCTCAGTACTCGTCTCCTTGCGAAGCAATGCTTGAACATGAGGGTCCCGCACAATTGAACTTAGTACCGACGAACTCTGCAAACATATCACACATAGGCAACTCAAAAGCACAATTTGGCGTGCCACACACACAATTTCCACAAACATATCACACACACATAAACATATTTTCATTTTGCAAAAGAATGAAATTTTCATCACCTCTATCTCGATCGAGATCGAGCACACGGTGGAGATGATGTTGTAGGGAGATCAAAAGTGCATAAAGCTCTTCTTGACAAAGATAGATCTAGTTAGGGGGCAAATAGGTCACTTAACTAAGTGCTACATCTACCTAGCTAGCTAATTTGGGAGGAGACAACTTCAACTATGGAGGGGAAAGGAAAAAAGAGAAAGGAGATGCATTAATGGAGGTGGTGTAGTTATGTAGGAGTAATGAAGAGA
>NC_041385.1:763971828-763973624 GCF_002162155.2 Triticum dicoccoides
GCGGGGCTGGGGCGCGCGGGTGCGGTGGTGGGTGGTTTTTTTTGAGATAACGGTGGTGGGTGGGTGAGGTGGGGAGAGAGAGAGAGAGGCGTGGGGCCAGGCTGGGAGAGAGGGGAGGAGATTTTTTTAGAAGAAGAGAGGGGAGGAGATAGTCCGACTTCTTTGCCATCAGCCAGCGAATGACAAAGGCCCATATCTTTGCCATCAGCCAGCGGCTGGCAGATGGCAAAGAGGTGGGGCTACTGGGCCGTTACAGTGCCGTCATCCACTGGGCCCCACCCACTTCTTTGCCATATGCCAGCAGACGGAAAAGATTCTTTGCCATCCGCTGGCAGATGGCAAAGAGGTGGGTTGATAGGCCGTTCCAGCACTGGACCCTACCCACCTCTTTGCCATCTACCAGCGGATGGCAAAGATTCTTTGCCATCGGCTGGCGGATGGCAAAGAACTGGCTGATGGCAACCAGGTTCTTTGCCATCTATCAGTTCTTTGCCATCTGTTTTTTGTAAGCAGATGGCAAAGACGTTCTTTGCCATCCGCTGGTAGACGGCAAAGAGCTGACTGATGGCAAATTCCCTGTTTCCAGTAGTGTGTAGTGGGTTTTGCCGACCATGTTCCGCACATTCTTTGAAGAATGAAAATAAGCTGTCAATGGAAATAAGTTGTCAACTATTTTAAATAAACAATATAAATTACTTAATAACTATGTTAAGCTCACATGGGGGAAGAATTGGAGGTGTATCCACAAAGACCCAAATGTCCATATTGTCTTGCTTGATTGTAGGATCACCAAGATCCTTGGTGACAAGCATACCCTCATCAAAACCATATATCTTGCAAAGTGCTTCGCAATTTTTGCAACCAAAATGGGTTACACTCTCAGCATTGTACAACTTTACTTTAAAATCCACAGCATGATGGGTCCTTAGGAGAATTTTTTTGGTTTCCATACTTTCATGGTCTTCAAAACCCATCCTCTCCAAGACATAGCGTCTTGCATAGCATGGGATAAGCTAGTCGAATTGGAAAAGATGAAAAATACACGTTAAAATAGTTGAAGTCATGCTTAATTACGAAAAAAACTATTGTCGTTGTTGCGTACCATATGAACATCGAAGGTCTCCTCGAGCTTAATGCTGAAGCGCCGATCTTCGTCCAGCTCAATGAACCTGTCGCACATACCTCGGTCGTCGTGGCACCAGTCGCACTCCCCCGGGCGATTTTCGTCGTCTGAGTACGACATTTCCGGCCTAAGTTCATAATTCAAATATTAAACTTGTACAATTAAATATATGTACTAAAAACCCAAATTAGATCATTATTATTAATCATGGGTTGACTATCGGTGATGGTACGTAGCTCCTCCTTTCATTCCCGAGTGCATTAGTACACCAAATTGTCTAGCACACGGGAATGAAGGAGAAGCTACCCCCACGGTGGCGTGGATGATGGAGGGGGCTCCTAGATTTCTGCATAGAGAAATCTAGCTAGCTAATCACAGTAAGGAATCATATTAATTAGTGGCCTCGATGCTGCTTCTCTAGGGTTTGGGGTGGCCTCGACAACGCTTCAAGGGGGTAATATCGACAACGACGAGATACATACACGGGAAAATAATGTTACCGGGGAGGGGGTATATCGACCCCCCCCCCATGTGTTGAAGTTATCGGGAGGGGTTTATATCGACAACGACGACATACGTACATGGGAAAATAATATTATCGGGGAGGGGGTATATCAACCCCCCCCCCACACGTGTTGAAGTTATCGGGAGGGGGTATATCAACCCCCCCCAC